>NW_026291954.1:300000-600000 GCF_023091745.1 Budorcas taxicolor | reverse complement strand
CTGGAGTTCCTCACGCCGTTCCTGTTGAGAGGGCCTCCTCTTGAGATGCGACGGGAACGCCGAGAATTCTTTCCCGATGAAGCAGGGAAAGGATCCCTCACCTCAAGCTACGAGGCGGAAACGGGGCTCCTCTGGATGTGGGCGGGACCCTCGCGTTTCCTCTCAGGTGGAGACGGGTATGTCGGGGAACTTCTTGAGTTGCACCAAGGGTGTGAAGGACCCTTTCGACGTTCCAGAGGTGAGGTGTGATTAGCCCAGAGAAGCCTCTGCGGAAATGGGCCTCATCTCGCCTGCAGGGGAGAACCTCCTGGATATTCTCGAGTTGCGGCAGGTCTTCTCAAGTTACGACGCGGACCTCAGGAACCCGCTCTGGTGGCCTCAGGAAGGGCCAGTCCCATGAGAGTTGCTAGGGGCCATCTCGCGATACCTCTCCCGTCGATGCCGGGGCCTACGACCTTGTGCGGAGTCGGGGTCGAAACCTCAGGATTCCTCTCCAGTGCTGACATGGATTTTGGGGTGCCTCTGAGTCTCCCCAGGGGAGTCAGGCCTCGGCTCGAGTGGGGGCATGCACGTGCGCTTCCATCCGGAGCTGCAGCAGTAGGGTCACGCTTCCTGTCACGTGGATCAAGGGATCTGTGGCTTTCCCTCGAGGCTTTCCCTCGAGGCTTTCCCACGAAGCTTTCCCACAGGGCTCTGCCAAGTGCCACCTTGGTGTGAGTCGATCCTCGGCGTGAAAGACGAGCCGATGAAGGGAAAAGAGTTTCCTCTGGAATGGACAGAGACATCTGGGGGACTCTTGGAATTGTGGTACGACCCTGGAGTTCCTCACGCCGTTCCTGTTGAGAGGGCCTCCTCTTGAGATGCGACGGGAACGCCGGGAATTCTTTCCCGACGAAGCAGGGAAAGGATCCCTCACCTCGAGCTACGAGGCGGAAACGGGGCTGCTCTGGATATCGGCGGGACCCTCGCGTTTCCTCTCAGGTGGAGACCGGTACGTCGGGGAACTTCTTGAGTTGCACCAAGGGTGTGAAGGACCCTTTCGACGTTCCAGAGGTGAGGTGTGATTAGCCCCGAGAAGCCTCTGCGGAAATGGGCCTCATCTCGCCTGCAGGGGAGAACCTCCTGGATATTCTCGAGTTGCGGCAGGTCTTCTCGAGTTACGACGGGGACCTCAGGGACCCGCTCTGGTGGCCTCAGAAAGGGCCAGTCCCCATGCGAGTTGCTAGGGGCCATCTCGGGAGTCCTCTCCTGGCGATGCCGGGGCCTAAGACCTTGTGTGGAGTCGGGCCGGAACCTGAGAATTCCTCTCAACTGTTGACATGGATTTTGGGGTGCCTCTGAGTCTCCGCAGGGGAGTCAGGCCTCGTCTCGAGTGGGAGCATGCACGTGCGCTTTCCTCCCCAGCTGCAGCAGTAGGGTCACGCTTCCTGTCACGTGGATAAAGGGGTCTGTGACTTTCCCTCGAGGCTTTCCCTCCAGGCATTCCCACGAGGCTTTCCCACAGGGCTGTGCCAAGTGCCACCTTGGTGTGAGTCGATCCTCGGCGTGAAAGACGAGCCGGTGAAGGGAAAAGAGGTTCCTCTGGAATGGACTGAGACATCTGGTTGACTCTTGGAATGGTGGCACGACCCTGGAGTTCCTCTCGCCGTTCCGGTTGAGAGGGCCTCCTCTTGAGATGCGACGGGAACGCCGGGAATTCTTTCCCGACGAAGCAGGGAAAGGATCCCTCACCTCGAGCTACGAGGCGGAAACGGGGCTCCTCTGGATGTGGGCGGGACCCTCGTGTTTCCTCTCGAGTGGAGTCGGGTATGTCGGGGAACTTCTTGAGTTGCACCAAGGGTGTGAAGGACCCTTTCGACGTTCCAGAGGTGAGGTGTGATTAGCCCCGAGAAGCCTCTGCGGAAATGGGCCTCATCTCGCCTGCAGGGGAGAACCTCCTGGATATTCTCGAGTTGCGGCAGGTATTCTCGAGTTACGACGGGGACCTCAGGGACCCGCTCTGGTGGCCTCAGGAAGGGCCAGTCCCCATGCGAGTTGCTAGTGGCCCTCACGGGATTCCTCTCCCATCGATTCCGGTGCCTAACACATTGTGTGGAGTCGGGGCCGGAACCTGAGGATTCCTCTCCAGTGTTGACATGGATCTTGGGGTGCCTCTCAGTCTCTCCAGGGGAGTCAGGCCTCGTCTCGAGTGGGGGCATGCACGTGCGCTTCCCTCCCGAGCTGCAGCAGTAGGGTCACGCTTCCTGTCACGTGGATCAAGGGATCTGTGGCTTTCCCTCGAGGCTTTCCCTCGAGGCATTCGCACGAGGCTTTCCCACAGGGCTGTGCCAAGTGCCACCTTGGTGTGAGTCGATCCTCGTTGTGAAAGACGAGCCGTTGAAGGGAAAAGAGGTTCCTCTGGAATGGACTGAGACATCTGGGGGATTCTTGGAATGGTGACACGACCCTGGAGTTCCTCTCGCTGTTCCTGTTGAGAGGGCCTCCTCTTGAGATGCGACGGGAACGCCGGGAATTCTTTCCCGACGAAGCAGGGAAAGGATCCCTCACCTCGAGCTACGAAGCGGAAACGGGGCTCCTCTGGATGTGGGCGGGACCCTCGTGTTTCCTCTCGAGTGGAGACGGGTATGTCGCGGAACTTCTTGAGTTGCCCCAAGAGTGTGAAGGACCCTTTTGACGTTCCAGAGGTGAGGTGTGATTAGCCCAGAGAAGCCTCTGCGGAAATGGGCCTCATCTCGCCTGCAGGGGAGAACCTCCTGGATATTCTCGAGTTGCGGCAGGTCTTCTCGAGTTTCGACGGGGACCTCAGGGACCCGCTCTGGTGGCCTCAGGAAGGGCTAGTCCCCATGCGAGTTGCTAGGGGCCATCTCGGGATTCCTCTCCCGTCGATGCCGGGGCCTAAGACCTTGTGTGGAGTCGGGGCCGGAACCTGAGGATGCCTCTCCAGTGGTGACATGGATTTTGGGGTGCCTCTGTGTCTCCCCAGGGGAGTCAGGCCACGTCTCGAGTGGGGGCATGCACGTGCGCTTCCATCCGGAGCGGCAGCAGTAGGGTCACGCTTCCTGTCACGTGGATCAAGGGATCTGTGGCTTTCCCTCGAGGCTTTCCCTCGAGGCTTTCCCACGAGGCTTTCCCACAGGGCTGTGCCAAGTGCCACCTTGGTGTGATTCGATCCTCGGCGTGAAAGACGAGCCGATGAAGGGAAAAGAGGTTCCTCTGGAATGGACAGAGACATCTGGGGGACTCTTGGAATTGTGGTACGACCCTGGAGTTCCTCACGCCGTTCCTGTTGAGAGGGCCTCCTCTTGAGATGCGACGGGAACGCCGGGAATTCTTTCCCGACGAAGCAGGGAAAGGATCCCTCACCTCGAGCTACGAGGCGGAAACGGGGCTCCTCTGGATATCGGCGGGACCCTCGCGTTTCCTCTCAGGTGGAGACGGGTATGTCGGGGAACTTCTTGAGTTGCACCAAGGGTGTGAAGGACCCTTTCGACGTTCCAGAGGTGAGGTGTGATTAGCCCCGAGAAGCCTCTGCGGAAATGGGCCTCATCTCGCCTGCAGGGGAGAACCTCCTGGATATTCTCGAGTTGCGGCAGGTCTTCTCGAGTTTCGACGGGGACCTCAGGGACCCGCTCTGGTGGCCTCAGGAAGGGCCAGTCCCCATGCGAGTTGCTAGTGGCCCTCACGGGATTCCTCTCCCATCGATTCCGGTGCCTAACACATTGTGTGGAGTCGGGGCCGGAACCTGAGGATTCCTCTCCAGTGTTGACATGGATCTTGGGGTTCCTCTCAGTCTCTCCAGGGGAGTCAGGCGTCGTCCCGAGTGGGGGCATGCACGTGCGCTTCCCTCCCGAGCTGCAGCAGTAGGGTCACGCTTCCTGTCACTTGGATCAAGGGATCTGTGGCTTTCCCTCGAGGCTTTCCCTCGAGGCATTCCCACGAGGCAATCCCAAAGGGCTGTGCCAAGTGCCACCTTGGTGTGAGTCGATCCTCGGCGTGAAAGACGAGCCGGTGAAGGGAAAAGAGGTTCCTCTGGAATGGACTGAGACATCTGGTTGACTCTTGGAATGGTGGCACGACCCTGGAGTTCCTCTCGCCGTTCCTGTTGAGAGGGCCTCCTCTTGAGATGCGACGGGAACGCCGGGAATTCTTTCCCGACGAAGCAGGGAAAGCATCCCTCACCTCGAGCTACGAGGCGGAAACGGGGCTCCTCTGGATGTGGGCGGGACCCTCGTGTTTCCTCTCGAGTGGAGTCGGGTATGTCGGGGAACTTCTTGAGTTGCACCAAGGGTGTGAAGGACCCTTTCGACGTTCCAGAGGTGAGGTGTGATTAGCCCCGAGAAGCCTCTGCGGAAATGGGCCTCATCTCGCCTGCAGGGGAGAACCTCCTGTATATTCTCGAGTTGCGGCAGGTCTTCTCGAGTTACGACGGGGACCTCAGGGACCCGCTCTGGTGGCCTCAGGAAGGGCCAGTCCCATGAGAGTTGCTAGGGGCCATCTCGCGATACCTCTCCCGTCGATGCCGGGGCCTACGACCTTGTGCGGAGTCGGGGTCGGAACCTCAGGATTCCTCTCCAGTGCTGACATGGATTTTGGGGTGCCTCTGAGTCTCCCCAGGGGAGTCAGGCCTCGTCTCGAGTGGGGGCATGCACGTGCGCTTCCATCCGGAGCTGCAGCAGTAGGGTCACGCTTCCTGTCACGTGGATCAAGGGATCTGTGGCTTTCCCTCGAGGCTTTCCCTCGAGGCATTCCCACGAGGCAATCCCAAAGGGCTGTGCCAAGTGCCACCTTGGTGTGAGTCGATCCTCGGCGTGAAAGACGAGCCTATGAAGGGAAAAGAGGTTCCTCTGGAATGGACTGAGACATCTGGGGGACTCTTGGAATGGTGGCACGACCCTGGAGTTCCTCTCGCTGTTCCTGTTGAGAGGGCCTCCTCTTGAGATGCGACGGGAACGCCGGGAATTCTTTCCCGACGAAGCAGGGAAAGGATCCCTCACCTCGAGCTACGAGGCAGAAACGGGGCTCCTCTGGATGTGGGCGGGACCCTCGTGTTTCCTCTCGAGTGGAGAAGGGTATGTCGGGGAACTTCTTGAGTTGCACCAAGTGTGTGAAGGAACCTTTCGACGTTCCAGAGGTGAAGTGTGATTAGCCCCGAGAAGCCTCTGCGGAAATGGGCCTCATCTCGCCTGCAGGGGAGAACCTCCTGGATATTCTCGAGTTGCGGCAGGTCTTCACGAGTTACGACGGGGACCTCAGGGACCCGCTCTGGTGGCCTCAGGAAGGGCCAGTCCCCATGCGAGTTGCTAGGGGCCCTCACGGGATTCCTCTCCCATCGATTCCGGTGCCTAACACATTGTGTGGAGTCGGGGCCGGAACCTGAGGATTCCTCTCCAGTGTTGACATGGATCTTGGGGTGCCTCTCAGTCTCCCCTGGGGAGTCAGGCCTCGTCTCGAGTGGGGGCATGCACGTGCGCTTCCCTCCTGAGCTGCAGCAGTAGGGTCACGCTTCCTGTCACGTGGATCAAGGGATCTGTGGCTTTCCCTCGAGGCTTTCCCTCGAGGCATTCCCACGAGGCTTTCCCAAAGGGCTGTGCCAAGTGCCACCTTGGTGTGAGTCGATCCTCAGCGTGAAAGACGTGCCGGTGAAGGGAAAAGAGGTTCCTCTGGAATGGAGAGAGACATCTGGGGGACTCTTGGAATTGTGGTACGACCCTGGAGTTCCTCACGCCGTTCCTGTTGAGAGGGCCTCCTCTTGAGATGCGACGGGAACGCCGGGAATTCTTTCCCGACGAAGCAGGGAAAGGATCCCTCACCTCGAGCTACGAAGCGGAAACGGGGCTCCTCTGGATGTGGGCGGGACCCTCGTATTTCCTCTCGAGTGGAGAAGGGTATGTCGCGGAACTTCTTGAGTTGCCCCAAGAGTGTGAAGGACCCTTTTGACGTTCCAGAGGTGAGGTGTGATTAGCCCAGAGAAGCCTCTGCGGAAATGGGCCTCATCTCGCCTGCAGGGGAGAACCTCCTGGATATTCTCGAGTTGCGGCAGGTCTTCTCGAGTTACGACGGGGACCTCAGGGACCCGCTCTGGTGGCCTCAGGAAGGGCCAGTCCCCATGCGAGTTGCTAGGGGCCATCTCGGGAGTCCTCTCCCGGCGATGCCGGGGCCTAAGACCTTGTGTGGAGTCGGGCCGGAACCTGAGAATTCCTCTCCACTGTTGACATGGATTTTGGGGTGCCTCTGAGTCTCCGCAGGGGAGTCAGGCCTCGTCTCGAGTGGGAGCATGCACGTGCGCTTTCCTCCCCAGCTGCAGCAGTAGGGTCACGCTTCCTGTCACGTGGATAAAGGGGTCTGTGTCTTTCCCTCGAGGCTTTCCCTCCAGGCATTCCCACGAGGCTTTCCCACAGGGCTGTGCCAAGTGCCACCTTGGTGTGAGTCGATCCTCGGCGTGAAAGACGAGCCGGTGAAGGGAAAAGAGGTTCCTCTGGAATGGACTGAGACATCTGGTTGACTCTTGGAATGGTGGCACGACCCTGGAGTTCCTCTCGCCGTTCCTGTTGAGAGGGCCTCCTCTTGAGATGCGACGGGAACGCCGGGAATTCTTTCCCGACGAAGCAGGGAAAGGATCCCTCACCTCGAGCTACGAGGCGGAAACGGGGCTCCTCTGGATGTGGGCGGGACCCTCGTGTTTCCTCTCGAGTGGAGTCGGGTATGTCGGGGAACTTCTTGAGTTGCACCAAGGGTGTGTAGGACCCTTTCGACGTTACAGAGGTGAGGTGTGATTAGCCCCGAGAAGCCTCTGCGGAAATGGGCCTCATCTCGCCTGCAGGGGAGAACCTCCTGTATATTCTCGAGTTGCGGCAGGTCTTCTCGAGTTACGACGGGGACCTCAGGGACCCGCTCTGGTGGCCTCAGGAAGGGCCAGTCCCCATGCGAGTTGCTAGGGGCCCTCACGGGATTCCTCTCCCATCGATTCCGGTGCCTAACACATTGTGTGGAGTCGGGGCCGGAACCTAAGGATTCCTCTCCAGTGTTGACATGGATCTTGGGGTGCCTCTCAGTCTCCCCTGGGGAGTCAGGCCTCGTCTCGAGTGGGGGCATGCACGTGCGCTTCCCTCCTGAGCTGCAGCAGTAGGGTCACGCTTCCTGTCACGTGGATCAAGGGATCTGTGGCTTTCCCTCGAGGCTTTCCCTCGAGGCATTCCCACGAGGCTTTACCAAAGGGCTGTGCCAAGTGCCACCTTGGTGTGAGTCGATCCTCAGCTAGAAAGACGTGCCGGTGAAGGGAAAAGAGGTTCCTCTGGAATGGAGAGAGACATCTGGGGGACTCTTGGAATTGTGGTACGACCCTGGAGTTCCTCACGCCGTTCCTGTTGAGAGGGCCTCCTCTTGAGATGCGACGGGAACGCCGGGAATTCTTTCCGGACGAAGCAGGGAAAGGATCCCTCACCTCGAGATACGAGGCGGAAACGGGGCTCCTCTGGATATCGGCGGGACCCTCGCGTTTCCTCTCAGGTGGAGACGGGTATGTCGGGGAACTTCTTGAGTTGCACCAAGGGTGTGAAGGACCCTTTCGACGTTCCAGAGGTGAGGTGTGATTAGCCCCGAGAAGCCTCTGCGGAAATGGGCCTCATCTCGCCTGCAGGGGAGAACCTCCTGGATATTCTCGAGTTGCGGCAGGTCTTCTCGAGTTACGACGGGGACCTCAGGGACCCGCTCTGGTGGCCTCAGGAAGGGCCAGTCCCCATGCGAGTTGCTAGGGGCCATCTCGGGAGTCCTCTCCTGGCGATGCCGGGGCCTAAGACCTTGTGTGGAGTCGGGTCGGAACCTGAGAATTCCTCTCAACTGTTGACATGGATTTTGGGGTGCCTCTGAGTCTCCGCAGGGGAGTCAGGCCTCGTCTCGAGTGGGAGCATGCACGTGCGCTTTCCTCCCCAGCTGCAGCAGTAGGGTCACGCTTCCTGTCACGTGGATAAAGGGGTCTGTGTGTTTCCCTCGAGGCTTTCCCTCCAGGCATTCCCACGAGGCTTTCCCACAGGGCTGTGCCAAGTGCCACCTTGGTGTGAGTCGATCCTCGGCGTGAAAGACGAGCCGGTGAAGGGAAAAGAGGTTCCTCTGGAATGGACTGAGACATCTGGTTGACTCTTGGAATGGTGGCACGACCCTGGAGTTCCTCTCGCCGTTCCGGTTGAGAGGGCCTCCTCTTGAGATGCGACGGGAACGCCGGGAATTCTTTCCCGACGAAGCAGGGAAAGGATCCCTCACCTCGAGCTACGAGGCGGAAACGGGGCTCCTCTGGATGTGGGCGGGACCCTCGTGTTTCCTCTCGAGTGGAGTCGGGTATGTCGGGGAACTTCTTGAGTTGCACCAAGGGTGTGAAGGACCCTTTCGACGTTCCAGAGGTGAGGTGTGATTAGCCCCGAGAAGCCTCTGCGGAAATGGGCCTCATCTCGCCTGCAGGGGAGAACCTCCTGGATATTCTCGAGTTGCGGCAGGTATTCTCGAGTTACGACGGGGACCTCAGGGACCCGCTCTGGTGGCCTCAGGAAGGGCCAGTCCCCATGCGAGTTGCTAGTGGCCCTCACGGGATTCCTCTCCCATCGATTCCGGTGCCTAACACATTGTGTGGAGTCGGGGCCGGAACCTGAGGATTCCTCTCCAGTGTTGACATGGATCTTGGGGTGCCTCTCAGTCTCTCCAGGGGAGTCAGGCCTCGTCTCGAGTGGGGGCATGCACGTGCGCTTCCCTCCCGAGCTGCAGCAGTAGGGTCACGCTTCCTGTCACGTGGATCAAGGGATCTGTGGCTTTCCCTCGAGGCTTTCCCTCGAGGCATTCGCACGAGGCTTTCCCACAGGGCTGTGCCAAGTGCCACCTTGGTGTGAGTCGATCCTCGTTGTGAAAGACGAGCCGTTGAAGGGAAAAGAGGTTCCTCTGGAATGGACTGAGACATCTGGGGGATTCTTGGAATGGTGACACGACCCTGGAGTTCCTCTCGCTGTTCCTGTTGAGAGGGCCTCCTCTTGAGATGCGACGGGAACGCCGGGAATTCTTTCCCGACGAAGCAGGGAAAGGATCCCTCACCTCGAGCTACGAAGCGGAAACGGGGCTCCTCTGGATGTGGGCGGGACCCTCGTGTTTCCTCTCGAGTGGAGACGGGTATGTCGCGGAACTTCTTGAGTTGCCCCAAGAGTGTGAAGGACCCTTTTGACGTTCCAGAGGTGAGGTGTGATTAGCCCAGAGAAGCCTCTGCGGAAATGGGCCTCATCTCGCCTGCAGGGGAGAACCTCCTGGATATTCTCGAGTTGCGGCAGGTCTTCTCGAGTTTCGACGGGGACCTCAGGGACCCGCTCTGGTGGCCTCAGGAAGGGCTAGTCCCCATGCGAGTTGCTAGGGGCCATCTCGGGATTCCTCTCCCGTCGATGCCGGGGCCTAAGACCTTGTGTGGAGTCGGGGCCGGAACCTGAGGATGCCTCTCCAGTGGTGACATGGATTTTGGGGTGCCTCTGTGTCTCCCCAGGGGAGTCAGGCCACGTCTCCAGTGGGGGCATGCACGTGCGCTTCCATCCGGAGCGGCAGCAGTAGGGTCACTCTTCCTGTCACGTGGATCAAGGGATCTGTGGCTTTCCCTCGAGGCTTTCCCTCGAGGCTTTCCCACGAGGCTTTCCCACAGGGCTGTGCCAAGTGCCACCTTGGTGTGATTCGATCCTCGGCGTGAAAGACGAGCTGATGAAGGGAAAAGAGGTTCCTCTGGAATGGACAGAGACATCTGGGGGACTCTTGGAATTGTGGTACGACCCTGGAGTTCCTCACGCCGTTCCTGTTGAGAGGGCCTCCTCTTGAGATGCGACGGGAACGCCGGGAATTCTTTCCCGACGAAGCAGGGAAAGGATCCCTCACCTCGAGCTACGAGGCGGAAACGGGGCTCCTCTGGATATCGGCGGGACCCTCGCGTTTCCTCTCAGGTGGAGACGGGTATGTCGGGGAACTTCTTGAGTTGCACCAAGGGTGTGAAGGACCCTTTCGACGTTCCAGAGGTGAGGTGTGATTAGCCCCGAGAAGCCTCTGCGGAAATGGGCCTCATCTCGCCTGCAGGGGAGAACCTCCTGGATATTCTCGAGTTGCGGCAGGTCTTCTCGAGTTTCGACGGGGACCTCAGGGACCCGCTCTGGTGGCCTCAGGAAGGGCCAGTCCCCATGCGAGTTGCTAGTGGCCCTCACGGGATTCCTCTCCCATCGATTCCGGTGCCTAACACATTGTGTGGAGTCGGGGCCGGAACCTGAGGATTCCTCTCCAGTGTTGACATGGATCTTGGGGTGCCTCTCAGTCTCTCCAGGGGAGTCAGGCGTCGTCTCGAGTGGGGGCATGCACGTGCGCTTCCCTCCCGAGCTGCAGCAGTAGGGTCACGCTTCCTGTCACTTGGATCAAGGGATCTGTGGCTTTCCCTCGAGGCATTCCCACGAGGCAATCCCAAAGGGCTGTGCCAAGTGCCACCTTGGTGTGAGTCGATCCTCGGCGTGAAAGACGAGCCGGTGAAGGGAAAAGAGGTTCCTCTGGAATGGACTGAGACATCTGGTTGACTCTTGGAATGGTGGCACGACCCTGGAGTTCCTCTCGCCGTTCCTGTTGAGAGGGCCTCCTCTTGAGATGCGACGGGAACGCCGGGAATTCTTTCCCGACGAAGCAGGGAAAGCATCCCTCACCTCGAGCTACGAGGCGGAAACGGGGCTCCTCTGGATGTGGGCGGGACCCTCGTGTTTCCTCTCGAGTGGAGTCGGGCATGTCGGGGAACTTCTTGAGTTGCACCAAGGGTGTGAAGGACCCTTTCGACGTTCCAGAGGTGAGGTGTGATTAGCCCCGAGAAGCCTCTGCGGAAATGGGCCTCATCTCGCCTGCAGGGGAGAACCTCCTGTATATTCTCGAGTTGCGGCAGGTCTTCTCGAGTTACGACGGGGACCTCAGGGACCCGCTCTGGTGGCCTCAGGAAGGGCCAGTCCCATGAGAGTTGCTAGGGGCCATCTCGCGATACCTCTCCCGTCGATGCCGGGGCCTACGACCTTGTGCGGAGTCGGGGTCGGAACCTCAGGATTCCTCTCCAGTGCTGACATGGATTTTGGGGTGCCTCTGAGTCTCCCCAGGGGAGTCAGGCCTCGTCTCGAGTGGGGGCATGCACGTGCGCTTCCATCCGGAGCTGCAGCAGTAGGGTCACGCTTCCTGTCACGTGGATCAAGGGATCTGTGGCTTTCCCTCGAGGCTTTCCCTCGAGGCATTCCCACGAGGCAATCCCAAAGGGCTGTGCCAAGTGCCACCTTGGTGTGAGTCGATCCTCGGCGTGAAAGACGAGCCTATGAAGGGAAAAGAGGTTCCTCTGGAATGGACTGAGACATCTGGGGGACTCTTGGAATGGTGGCACGACCCTGGAGTTCCTCTCGCTGTTCCTGTTGAGAGGGCCTCCTCTTGAGATGCGACGGGAACGCCGGGAATTCTTTCCCGACGAAGCAGGGAAAGGATCCCTCACCTCGAGCTACGAGGCGGAAACGGGGCTCCTCTGGATATCGGCGGGACCCTCGCGTTTCCTCTCAGGTGGAGACGGGTATGTCGGGGAACTTCTTGAGTTGCACCAAGGGTGTGAAGGACCCTTTCGACGTTCCAGAGGTGAGGTGTGATGAGCCCCGAGAAGCCTCTGCGGAAATGGGCCTCATCTCGCCTGCAGGGGAGAACCTCCTGGATATTCTCGAGTTGCGGCAGGTCTTCTCGAGTTACGACGGGGACCTCAGGGACCCGCTCTGGTGGCCTCAGGAAGGGCCAGTCCCCATGCGAGTTGCTAGTGGCCCTCACGGGATTCCTCTCCCATCGATTCCGGTGCCTAACACATTGTGTGGACTCGGGGCCGGAACCTGAGGAATCCTCTCCAGTGTTGACATGGATCTTGGGGTTCCTCTCAGTCTCTCCAGGGGAGTCAGGCCTCGTCTCGAGTTGGGGCATGCACGTGCGCTTCCCTCCCGAGCTGCAGCAGTAGGGTCACGCTTCCTGTCACGTGGATCAAGGGATCTGTGGCTTTCCCTCGAGGCTTTCCCTCGAGGCATTCCCACGAGGCTTTCCCACAGGGCTGTGCCAAGTGCCACCTTGGTGTGAGTCGATCCTCGTTGTGAAAGACGAGCCGTTGAAGGGAAAAGAGGTTCCTCTGGAATGGACTGAGACATCTGGGGGATTCTTGGAATGGTGACACGACCCTGGAGTTCCTCTCGCTGTTCCTGTTGAGAGGGCCTCCTCTTGAGATGCGACGGGAACGCCGGGAATTCTTTCCCGACGAAGCAGGGAAAGGATCCCTCACCTCGAGCTACGAAGCGGAAACGGGGCTCCTCTGGATGTGGGCGGGACCCTCGTATTTCCTCTCGAGTGGAGAAGGGTATGTCGCGGAACTTCTTGAGTTGCCCCAAGAGTGTGAAGGACCCTTTTGACGTTCCAGAGGTGAGGTGTGATTAGCCCAGAGAAGCCTCTGCGGAAATGGGCCTCATCTCGCCTGCAGGGGAGAACCTCCTGGATATTCTCGAGTTGCGGCAGGTCTTCTCGAGTTACGACGGGGACCTCAGGGACCCGCTCTGGTGGCCTCAGGAAGGGCTAGTCCCCATGCGAGTTGCTAGGGGCCATCTCGGGATTCCTCTCCCGTCGATGCCGGGGCCTAAGACCTTGTGTGGAGTCGGGGCTGGAACCTGAGGATGCCTCTCCAGTGGTGATATGGATTTTGGGGTGCCTCTGTGTCTCCCCAGGGGAGTCAGGCCACGTCTCGAGTGGGGGCATGCACGTGCGCTTCCATCCGGAGCTGCAGCAGTAGGGTCACGCTTCCTGTCACGTGGATCAAGGGATCTGTGGCTTTCCCTCGAGGCTTTCCCTCGAGGCTTTCCCACGAAGCTTTCCCACAGGGCTGTGCCAAGTGCCACCTTGGTGTGAGTCGATCCTCGGCGTGAAAGACGAGCCGATGAAGGGAAAAGAGGTTCCTCTGGAATGGACAGAGACATCTGGGGGACTCTTGGAATTGTGGTACGACCCTGGAGTTCCTCACGCCGTTCCTGTTGAGAGGGCCTCCTCTTGAGATGCGACGGGAACGCCGGGAATTCTTTCCCGACGAAGCAGGGAAAGGATCCCTCACCTCGAGCTACGAGGCGGAAACGGGGCTGCTCTGGATATCGGCGGGACCCTCGCGTTTCCTCTCAGGTGGAGACCGGTATGTCGGTTAACTTCTTGAGTTGCACCAAGGGTGTGAAGGACCCTTTCGACGTTCCAGAGGTGAGGTGTGATTAGCCCAGAGAAGCCTCTGCGGAAATGGGCCTCATCTCGCCTGCAGGGGAGAACCTCCTGGATATTCTCGAGTTGCGGCAGGTCTTCTCGAGTTACGACGGGGACCTCAGGGACCCGCTCTGGTGGCCTCAGGAAGGGCCAGTCCCCATGCGAGTTGCTAGGGGCCATCTCGGGAGTCCTCTCCCGGCGATGCCGGGGCCTAAGACCTTGTGTGGAGTCGGGCCGGAACCTGAGAATTCCTCTCCACTGTTGACATGGATTTTGGGGTGCCTCTGAGTCTCCGCAGGGGAGTCAGGCCTCGTCTCGAGTGGGAGCATGCACGTGCGCTTTCCTCCCCAGCTGCAGCAGTAGGGTCACGCTTCCTGTCACGTGGATAAAGGGGTCTGTGTCTTTCCCTCGAGGCTTTCCCTCCAGGCATTCCCACGAGGCTTTCCCACAGGGCTGTGCCAAGTGCCACCTTGGTGTGAGTCGATCCTCGGCGTGAAAGACGAGCCGGTGAAGGGAAAAGAGGTTCCTCTGGAATGGACTGAGACATCTGGTTGACTCTTGGAATGGTGGCACGACCCTGGAGTTCCTCTCGCCGTTCCTGTTGAGAGGGCCTCCTCTTGAGATGCGACGGGAACGCCGGGAATTCTTTCCCGACGAAGCAGGGAAAGGATCCCTCACCTCGAGCTACGAGGCGGAAACGGGGCTCCTCTGGATGTGGGCGGGACCCTCGTGTTTCCTCTCGAGTGGAGTCGGGTATGTCGGGGAACTTCTTGAGTTGCACCAAGGGTGTGTAGGACCCTTTCGACGTTACAGAGGTGAGGTGTGATTAGCCCCGAGAAGCCTCTGCGGAAATGGGCCTCATCTCGCCTGCAGGGGAGAACCTCCTGTATATTCTCGAGTTGCGGCAGGTCTTCTCGAGTTACGACGGGGACCTCAGGGACCCGCTCTGGTGGCCTCAGGAAGGGCCAGTCCCCATGCGAGTTGCTAGGGGCCCTCACGGGATTCCTCTCCCATCGATTCCGGTGCCTAACACATTGTGTGGAGTCGGGGCCGGAACCTAAGGATTCCTCTCCAGTGTTGACATGGATCTTGGGGTGCCTCTCAGTCTCCCCTGGGGAGTCAGGCCTCGTCTCGAGTGGGGGCATGCACGTGCGCTTCCCTCCTGAGCTGCAGCAGTAGGGTCACGCTTCCTGTCACGTGGATCAAGGGATCTGTGGCTTTCCCTCGAGGCTTTCCCTCGAGGCATTCCCACGAGGCTTTACCAAAGGGCTGTGCCAAGTGCCACCTTGGTGTGAGTCGATCCTCAGCTAGAAAGACGTGCCGGTGAAGGGAAAAGAGGTTCCTCTGGAATGGAGAGAGACATCTGGGGGACTCTTGGAATTGTGGTACGACCCTGGAGTTCCTCACGCCGTTCCTGTTGAGAGGGCCTCCTCTTGAGATGCGACGGGAACGCCGGGAATTCTTTCCGGACGAAGCAGGGAAAGGATCCCTCACCTCGAGATACGAGGCGGAAACGGGGCTCCTCTGGATATCGGCGGGACCCTCGCGTTTCCTCTCAGGTGGAGACGGGTATGTCGGGGAACTTCTTGAGTTGCACCAAGGGTGTGAAGGACCCTTTCGACGTTCCAGAGGTGAGGTGTGATTAGCCCCGAGAAGCCTCTGCGGAAATGGGCCTCATCTCGCCTGCAGGGGAGAACCTCCTGGATATTCTCGAGTTGCGGCAGGTCTTCTCGAGTTACGACGGGGACCTCAGGGACCCGCTCTGGTGGCCTCAGGAAGGGCCAGTCCCCATGCGAGTTGCTAGTGGCCCTCACGGGATTCCTCTCCCATCGATTCCGGTGCCTAACACATTGTGTGGAGTCGGGGCCGGAACCTGAGGATTCCTCTCCAGTGTTGACATGGATCTTGGGGTTCCTCTCAGTCTGTCCAGGGGAGTCAGGCCTCGTCTCGAGTGGGGGCATGCACGTGCGCTTCCCTCCCGAGCTGCAGCAGTAGGGTCACGCTTCCTGTCACGTGGATCAAGGGATCTGTGGCTTTCCCTCGAGGCTTTCCCTCGAGGCATTCCCACGAGGCTTTCCCACAGGGCTGTGCCAAGTGCCACCTTGGTGTGAGTCGATCCTCGTTGTGAAAGACGAGCCGTTGAAGGGAAAAGAGGTTCCTCTGGAATGGACTGAGACACATGGGGGATTCTTGGAATGGTGACACGACCCTGGAGTTCCTCTCGCTGTTCCTGTTGAGAGGGCCTCCTCTTGAGATGCGACGGGAACGCCGGGAATTCTTTCCCGACGAAGCAGGGAAAGGATCCCTCACCTCGAGCTACGAAGCGGAAACGGGGCTCCTCTGGATGTGGGCGGGACCCTCGTATTTCCTCTCGAGTGGAGAAGGGTATGTCGCGGAACTTCTTGAGTTGCCCCAAGAGTGTGAAGGACCCTTTTGACGTTCCAGAGGTGAGGTGTGATTAGCCCAGAGAAGCCTCTGCGGAAATGGGCCTCATCTCGCCTGCAGGGGAGAACCTCCTGGATATTCTCGAGTTGCGGCAGGTCTTCTCGAGTTACGACGGGGACCTCAGGGACCCGCTCTGGTGGCCTCAGGAAGGGCTAGTCCCCATGCGAGTTGCTAGGGGCCATCTCGGGATTCCTCTCCCGTCGATGCCGGGGCCTAAGACCTTGTGTGGAGTCGGGGCCGGAACCTGAGGATGCCTCTCCAGTGGTGACATGGATTTTGGGGTGCCTCTGTGTCTCCCCAGGGGAGTCAGGCCACGTCTCGAGTGGGGGCATGCACGTGCGCTTCCATCCGGAGCGGCAGCAGTAGGGTCACGCTTCCTGTCACGTGGATCAAGGGATCTGTGGCTTTCCCTCGAGGCTTTCCCTCGAGGCTTTCCCACGAGGCTTTCCCACAGGGCTGTGCCAAGTGCCACCTTGGTGTGAGTCGATCCTCAGCTAGAAAGACGTGCCGGTGAAGGGAAAAGAGGTTCCTCTGGAATGGAGAGAGACATCTGGGGGACTCTTGGAATTGTGGTACGACCCTGGAGTTCCTCACGCCGTTCCTGTTGAGAGGGCCTCCTCTTGAGATGCGACGGGAACGCCGGGAATTCTTTCCGGACGAAGCAGGGAAAGGATCCCTCACCTCGAGATACGAGGCGGAAACGGGGCTCCTCTGGATATCGGCGGGACCCTCGCGTTTCCTCTCAGGTGGAGACGGGTATGTCGGGGAACTTCTTGAGTTGCACCAAGGGTGTGAAGGACCCTTTCGACGTTCCAGAGGTGAGGTGTGATTAGCCCCGAGAAGCCTCTGCGGAAATGGGCCTCATCTCGCCTGCAGGGGAGAACCTCCTGGATATTCTCGAGTTGCGGCAGGTCTTCTCGAGTTACGACGGGGACCTCAGGGACCCGCTCTGGTGGCCTCAGGAAGGGCCAGTCCCCATGCGAGTTGCTAGTGGCCCTCACGGGATTCCTCTCCCATCGATTCCGGTGCCTAACACATTGTGTGGAGTCGGGGCCGGAACCTGAGGATTCCTCTCCAGTGTTGACATGGATCTTGGGGTTCCTCTCAGTCTGTCCAGGGGAGTCAGGCCTCGTCTCGAGTGGGGGCATGCACGTGCGCTTCCCTCCCGAGCTGCAGCAGTAGGGTCACGCTTCCTGTCACGTGGATCAAGGGATCTGTGGCTTTCCCTCGAGGCTTTCCCTCGAGGCATTCGCACGAGGCTTTCCCACAGGGCTGTGCCAAGTGCCACCTTGGTGTGAGTCGATCCTCGTTGTGAAAGACGAGCCGTTGAAGGGAAAAGAGGTTCCTCTGGAATGGACTGAGACACATGGGGGATTCTTGGAATGGTGACACGACCCTGGAGTTCCTCTCGCTGTTCCTGTTGAGAGGGCCTCCTCTTGAGATGCGACGGGAACGCCGGGAATTCTTTCCCGACGAAGCAGGGAAAGGATCCCTCACCTCGAGCTACGAAGCGGAAACGGGGCTCCTCTGGATGTGGGCGGGACCCTCGTATTTCCTCTCGAGTGGAGAAGGGTATGTCGCGGAACTTCTTGAGTTGCCCCAAGAGTGTGAAGGACCCTTTTGACGTTCCAGAGGTGAGGTGTGATTAGCCCAGAGAAGCCTCTGCGGAAATGGGCCTCATCTCGCCTGCAGGGGAGAACCTCCTGGATATTCTCGAGTTGCGGCAGGTCTTCTCGAGTTACGACGGGGACCTCAGGGACCCGCTCTGGTGGCCTCAGGAAGGGCTAGTCCCCATGCGAGTTGCTAGGGGCCATCTCGGGATTCCTCTCCCGTCGATGCCGGGGCCTAAGACCTTGTGTGGAGTCGGGGCCGGAACCTGAGGATGCCTCTCCAGTGGTGACATGGATTTTGGGGTGCCTCTGTGTCTCCCCAGGGGAGTCAGGCCACGTCTCGAGTGGGGGCATGCACGTGCGCTTCCATCCGGAGCGGCAGCAGTAGGGTCACGCTTCCTGTCACGTGGATCAAGGGATCTGTGGCTTTCCCTCGAGGCTTTCCCTCGAGGCTTTCCCACGAGGCTTTCCCACAGGGCTGTGCCAAGTGCCACCTTGGTGTGATTCGATCCTCGGCGTGAAAGACGAGCCGATGAAGGGAAAAGAGGTTCCTCTGGAGTGGACAGAGACATCTGGGGGACTCTTGGAATTGTGGCACGACCCTGGAGTTCCTCACGCCGTTCCTGTTGAGAGGGCCTCCTCTTGAGATGCGACGGGAACGCCGGGAATTCTTTCCCGACGAAGCAGGGAAAGCATCCCTCACCTCGAGCTACGAGGCGGAAACGGGGCTCCTCTGGATGTGGGCGGGACCCTCGTGTTTCCTCTCGAGTGGAGTCGGGTATGTCGGGGAACTTCTTGAGTTGCACCAAGGGTGTGAAGGACCCTTTCGACGTTCCAGAGGTGAGGTGTGATTAGCCCCGAGAAGCCTCTGCGGAAATGGGCCTCATCTCGCCTGCAGGGGAGAACCTCCTGTATATTCTCGAGTTGCGGCAGGTCTTCTCGAGTTACGACGGGGACCTCAGGGACCCGCTCTGGTGGCCTCAGGAAGGGCCAGTCCCATGAGAGTTGCTAGGGGCCATCTCGCGATACCTCTCCCGTCGATGCCGGGGCCTACGACCTTGTGCGGAGTCGGGGTCGGAACCTCAGGATTCCTCTCCAGTGCTGACATGGTATTGGGGTGCCTCTGAGTCTCCCCAGGGGAGTCAGGCCTCGTCTCGAGTGGGGGCATGCACGTGCGCTTCCATCCGGAGCTGCAGCAGTAGGGTCACGCTTCCTGTCACGTGGATCAAGGGATCTGTGGCTTTCCCTCGAGGCTTTCCCTCGAGGCATTCCCACGAGGCAATCCCAAAGGGCTGTGCCAAGTGCCACCTTGGTGTGAGTCGATCCTCGGCGTGAAAGACGAGCCGATGAAGGGAAAAGAGGTTCCTCTGGAATGGACTGAGACATCTGGGAGACTCTTGGAATGGTGGCACGACCCTGGAGTTCCTCTCGCTGTTCCTGTTGAGAGGGCCTCCTCTTGAGATGCGACGGGAACGCCGGGAATTCTTTCCCGACGAAGCAGGGAAAGGATCCCTCACCTCGAGATACGAGGCAGAAACGGGGCTCCTCTGGATGTGGGCGGGACCCTCGTGTTTCCTCTCGAGTGGAGAAGGGTATGTCGGGGAACTTCTTGAGTTGCACCAAGTGTGTGAAGGAACCTTTCGACGTTCCAGAGGTGAAGTGTGATTAGCCCCGAGAAGCCTCTGCGGAAATGGGCCTCATCTCGCCTGCAGGGGAGAACCTCCTGGATATTCTCGAGTTGCGGCAGGTCTTCACGAGTTACGACGGGGACCTCAGGGACCCGCTCTGGTGGCCTCAGGAAGGGCCAGTCCCCATGCGAGTTGCTAGGGGCCCTCACGGGATTCCTCTCCCATCGATTCCGGTGCCTAACACATTGTGTGGAGTCGGTGCCGGAACCTGAGGATTCCTCTCCAGTGTTGACATGGATCTTGGGGTGCCTCTCAGTCTCCCCTGGGGAGTCAGGCCTCGTCTCGAGTGGGGGCATGCACGTGCGCTTCCCTCCTGAGCTGCAGCAGTAGGGTCACGCTTCCTGTCACGTGGATCAAGGGATCTGTGGCTTTCCCTCGAGGCTTTCCCTCGAGGCATTCCCACGAGGCTTTCCCAAAGGGCTGTGCCAAGTGCCACCTTGGTGTGAGTCGATCCTCAGCGTGAAAGACGTGCCGGTGAAGGGAAAAGAGGTTCCTCTGGAATGGAGAGAGACATCTGGGGGACTCTTGGAATTGTGGTACGACCCTGGAGTTCCTCACGCCGTTCCTGTTGAGAGGGCCTCCTCTTGAGATGCGACGGGAACGCCGGGAATTCTTTCCCGACGAAGCAGGGAAAGGATCCCTCACCTCGAGATACGAGGCGGAAACGGGGCTCCTCTGGATATCGGCGGGACCCTCGCGTTTCCTCTCAGGTGGAGACGGGTATGTCGGGGAACTTCTTGAGTTGCACCAAAGGTGTGAAGGACCCTTTCGACGTTCCAGAGGTGAGGTGTGATTAGCCCCGAGAAGCCTCTGCGGAAATGGGCCTCATCTCGCCTGCAGGGGAGAACCTCCTGGATATTCTCGAGTTGCGGCAGGTCTTCTCGAGTTACGACGGGGACCTCAGGGACCCGCTCTGGTGGCCTCAGGAAGGGCCAGTCCCCATGCGAGTTGCTAGTGGCCCTCACGGGATTCCTCTCCCATCGATTCCGGTGCCTAACACATTGTGTGGAGTCGGGGCCGGAACCTGAGGATTCCTCTCCAGTGTTGACATGGATCTTGGGGTGCCTCTCAGTCTCTCCAGGGGAGTCAGGCCTCGTCTCGAGTGGGGGTATGCACGTGCGCTTCCCTCCCGAGCTGCAGCAGTAGGGTCACGCTTCTTGTCACGTGGATCAAGGGATCTGTGGCTTTACCTCGAGGCTTTCCCTCGAGGCATTCGCACGAGGCTTTCCCACAGGGCTGTGCCAAGTGCCACCTTGGTGTGAGTCGATCCTCGTTGTGAAAGACGAGCCGTTGAAGGGAAAAGAGGTTCCTCTGGAATGGACTGAGACATCTGGGGGATTCTTGGAATGGTGACACGACCCTGGAGTTCCTCTCGCTGTTCCTGTTGAGAGGGCCTCCTCTTGAGATGCGACGGGAACGCTGGGAATTCTTTCCCGACGAAGCAGGGAAAGGATCCCTCACCTCGAGCTACGAAGCGGAAACGGGGCTCCTCTGGATGTGGGCGGGACCCTCGTGTTTCCTCTCGAGTGGAGAAGGGTATGTCGCGGAACTTCTTGAGTTTCCCCAAGAGTGTGAAGGACCCTTTTGACGTTCCAGAGGTGAGGTGTGATTAGCCCAGAGAAGCCTCTGCGGAAATGGGCCTCATCTCGCCTGCAGGGGAGAACCTCCTGGATATTCTCGAGTTGCGGCAGGTCTTCTCGAGTTACGACGGGGACCTCAGGGACCCGCTCTGGTGGCCTCAGGAAGGGCTAGTCCCCATGCGAGTTGCTAGGGGCCATCTCGGGATTCCTCTCCCGTCGATGCCGGGGCCTAAGACCTTGTGTGGAGTCGGGGCCGGAACCTGAGGATGCCTCTCCAGTGTTGACATGGATTTTGGGGTGCCTCTGTGTCTCCCCAGGGGAGTCAGGCCACGTCTCGAGTGGGGGCATGCACGTGCGCTTCCATCCGGAGCTGCAGCAGTAGGGTCACGCTTCCTGTCACGTGGATCAAGGGATCTGTGGCTTTCCCTCGAGGCTTTCCCTCGAGGCTTTCCCAGGAGGCTTTCCCACAGGGCTGTGCCAAGTGCCACCTTGGTGTGATTCGATCCTCGGCGTGAAAGACGAGCCGATGAAGGGAAAAGAGGTTCCTCTGGAATGGACAGAGACATCTGGGGGACTCTTGGAATTGTCTTACGACCCTGGAGTTCCTCACGCCGTTCCTGTTGAGAGGGCCTCCTCTTGAGATGCGACGGGAACGCCGGGAATTCTTTCTCGACGAAGCAGGGAAAGCATCCCTCACCTCGAGCTACGAGGCGGAAACGGGGCTCCTCTGGATGTGGGCCGGACCCTCGCGTTTCCTCTCAGGTGGAGACGGGTATGTCGGGGAACTTCTTGAGTTGCACCAAGGGTGTGAAGGAACCTTTCGACGTTCCAGAGGTGAGGTGTGATTAGCCCAGAGAAGCCTCTGCGGAAATGGGCCTCATCTCGCCTGCAGGGGAGAACCTCCTGGATATTCTCGAGTTGCGGCAGGTCTTCTCAAGTTACGACGCGGACCTCAGGAACCCGCTCTGGTGGCCTCAGGAAGGGCCAGTCCCATGAGAGTTGCTAGGGGCCATCTCGCGATACCTCTCCCGTCGATGCCGGGGCCTACGACCTTGTGCGGAGTCGGGGTCGGAACCTCAGGATTCCTCTCCAGTGCTGACATGGATTTTGGGGTGCCTCTGAGTCTCCGCAGGGGAGTCAGGCCTCGTCTCGAGTGGGAGCATGCACGTGCGCTTTCCTCCCCAGCTGCAGCAGTAGGGTCACGCTTCCTGTCACGTGGATAAAGGGGTCTGTGTCTTTCCCTCGAGGCTTTCCCTCCAGGCATTCCCACGAGGCTTTCCCACATGGCTGTGCCAAGTGCCACCTTGGTGTGAGTCGATCCTCGGCGTGAAAGACGAGCCGGTGAAGGGAAAAGAGGTTCCTCTGGAATGGACTGAGACATCTGGTTGACTCTTGGAATGGTGGCACGACCCTGGAGTTCCTCTCGCCGTTCCTGTTGAGAGGGCCTCCTCTTGAGATGCGACGGGAACGCCGGGAATTCTTTCCCGACGAAGCAGGGAAAGGATCCCTCACCTCGAGCTACGAGGCGGAAACGGGGCTCCTCTGGATGTGGGCGGGACCCTCGTGTTTCCTCTCGAGTGGAGTCGGGTATGTCGGGGAACTTCTTGAGTTGCACCAAGGGTGTGAAGGACCCTTTCGACGTTCCAGAGGTGAGGTGTGATTAGCCCCGAGAAGCCTCTGCGGAAATGGGCCTCATCTCGCCTGCAGGGGAGAACCTCCTGTATATTCTCGAGTTGCGGCAGGTCTTCTCGAGTTACGACGGGGACCTCAGGGACCCGCTCCGGTGGCCTCAGGAAGGGCCAGTCCACATGCGAGTTCCTAGGGGCCATCTCGGGATTCCTCTCCCGTCAATGCCGGGGCCTAAGACCTTGTGTGGAGTCGGGGCCGGAACCTGAGCATTCCTCTCCAGTGTTGACATGGATTTTGGGGTGCCTCTGAGTCTCCCCAGGGGAGTCAGAGCTCGTCTCGAGTGGGGGCATGCACGTGTGCTTCCCTCCCGAGCTGCAGCAGTAGGGTCACGCTTCCTGTCACGTGGATCAAGGGATCTGTGGCTTTCCCTCGAGGCTGTCCCTCGAGGCTTTCCCACGAGGCTTTCCCACAGGGCTGTGCCAAGTGCCACCTTGGTGTGAGTCGATCCTCGTTGTGAAAGACGAGCCGTTGAAGGGAAAAGAGGTTCCTCTGGAATGGACTGAGACATCTGGGGGATTCTTGGAATGGTGGCACGACCCTGGAGTTCCTCTCGCTGTTCCTGTTGAGAGGGCCTCCTCTTGAGATGCGACGGGAACGCCGGGAATTCTTTCCCGACGAAGCAGGGAAAGGATCTCTCACCTCGAGCTACGAAGCGGAAACGGGGCTCCTCTGGATGTGGGCGGGACCCTCGTGTTTCCTCTCGAGTGGAGAAGGGTATGTCGCGGAACTTCTTGAGTTGCCCCAAGAGTGTGAAGGACCCTTTTGACATTCCAGAGGTGAGGTGTGATTATCCCAGAGAAGCCTCTGCGGAAATGGGCCTCATCTCGCCTGCAGGGGAGAACCTCCTGGATATTCTCGAGTTGCGGCAGGTCTTCTCGAGTTACGACGGGGACCTCAGGGACCCGCTCTGGTGGCCTCAGGAAGGGCTAGTCCCCATGCGAGTTGCTAGGGGCCATCTCGGGATTCCTCTCCCGTCGATGCCGGGGCCTAAGACCTTGTGTGGAGTCGGGGCTGGAACCTGAGGATGCCTCTCCAGTGGTGACATGGATTTTGGGGTGCCTCTGTGTCTCCCCAGGGGAGTCAGGCCACGTCTCGAGTGGGGGCATGCACGTGCGCTTCCATCCGGAGCTGCAGCAGTAGGGTCACGCTTCCTGTCACGTGGATCAAGGGATCTGTGGCTTTCCCTCGAGGCTTTCCCTCGAGGCTTTCCCACGAGGCTTTTCCACAGGGCTGTGCCAAGTTCCACCTTGGTGTGATTCGATCCTCGGCGTGAAAGACGAGCCGATGAAGGGAAAAGAGGTTCCTCTGGAATGGCCTGAGACATCTGGGGGACTCTTGGAATGGTGGCACGACCCTGTAGTTCCTCTCGCTGTTCCTGTTGAGAGGGCCTCCTCTTGAGATGCGACGGGAACTCCGGGAATTCTTTCCCGACGAAGCAGGGAAAGGATCCCTCACCTCGAGCTATGAGGCGGAAACGGGGCTCCTCTGGATGTGGGCGGGACCCTCGTGTTTCCTCTCGAGTGGAGAAGGGTATGTCGGGGAACTTCTTGAGTTGCACCAAGGGTGTGAAGGAACCTTTCGACGTTCCAGAGGTGAGGTGTGATTAGCCCCGAGAAGCCTCTGCGGAAATGGGCCTCATCTCGCCTGCAGGGGAGAACCTCCTGGATATTCTCGAGTTGCGGCAGGTCTTCTCGAGTTACGACGGGGACCTCAGGGACCCGCTCTGGTGGCCTCAGGAAGGGCCAGTCCCCATGCGAGTTGCTAGGGGCCATCTCGGGATTCCTCTCCCGGCGATGCCGGGGCCTAAGACCTTGTGTGGAGTCGGGGCCGGAACCTGAGAATTCCTCTCCAGTGTTGACATGGATTTTGGGGTGCCTCTGAGTCTCCGCAGGGGAGTCAGGCCTCGTCTCGAGTGGGGGCATGCACGTGCGCTTTCCTCCCCAGCTGCAGCAGTAGGGTCACGCTTCCTGTCACGTGGATAAAGCGGTCTGTGGCATTCCCTCGAGGCTTTCCCTCGAGGCATTCCCACGAGGCTTTCCCAAAGGGCTGTGCCAAGTGCCACCTTGGTGTGAGTCGATCCTCGGCGTGAAAGACGAGCCGGTGAAGGGAAAAGAGGTTCCTCTGGAATGGACTGAGACATCTGGTTGACTCTTGGAATGGTGGTACGACCCTGGAGTTCCTCACGCCGTTCCTGTTGAGAGGGCCTCCTCTTGAGATGCGACGGGAACGCCGGGAATTCTTTCCCGACGAAGCAGGGAAAGGATCCCTCACCTCGAGCTACGAGGCGGAAACGGGGCTCCTCTGGATATCTGCGGGACCCTCGCGTTTCCTCTCAGGTGGAGACGGGTATGTCGGGGAACTTCTTGAGTTGCACCAAGGGTGTGAAGGACCCTTTCGACGTTCCAGAGGTGAGGTGTGATTAGCCCCGAGAAGCCTCTGCGGAAATGGGCCTCATCTCGCCTGCAGGGGAGAACCTCCTGGATATTCTCGAGTTGCGGCAGGTCTTCTCGAGTTACGACGGGGACCTCAGGGACCCGCTCTGGTGGCCTCAGGAAGGGCCAGTCCCCATGCGAGTTGCTAGTGGCCCTCACGGGATTCCTCTCCCATCGATTCCGGTGCCTAACACATTGTGTGGAGTCGGGGCCGGAACCTGAGGATTCCTCTCCAGTGTTGACATGGATCTTGGGGTGCCTCTCAGTCTCTCCAGGGGAGTCAGGCCTCGTCTCGAGTGGGGGTATGCACGTGCGCTTCCCTCCCGAGCTGCAGCAGTAGGGTCACGCTTCTTGTCACGTGGATCAAGGGATCTGTGGCTTTACCTCGAGGCTTTCCCTCGAGGCATTCGCACGAGGCTTTCCCACAGGGCTGTGCCAAGTGCCACCTTGGTGGGAGTCGATCCTCGTTGTGAAAGACGAGCCGTTGAAGGGAAAAGAGGTTCCTCTGGAATGGACTGAGACATCTGGGGGATTCTTGGAATGGTGACACGACCCTGGAGTTCCTCTCGCTGTTCCTGTTGAGAGGGCCTCCTCTTGAGATGCGACGGGAACGCCGGGAATTCTTTCCCTACGAAGCAGGGAAAGGATCCCTCACCTCGAGCTACGAAGCGGAAACGGGGCTCCTCTGGATGTGGGCGGGACCCTCGTGTTTCCTCTCGAGTGGAGAAGGGTATGTCGCGGAACTTCTTGAGTTTCCCCAAGAGTGTGAAGGACCCTTTTGACGTTCCAGAGGTGAGGTGTGATTAGCCCCGAGAAGCCTCTGCGGAAATGGGCCTCATCTCGCCTGCAGGGGAGAACCTCCTGGATATTCTCGAGTTGCGGCAGGTCTTCTCGAGTTACGACGGGGACCTCAGGGACCCGCTCTGGTGGCCTCAGGAAGGGCTAGTCCCCATGCGAGTTGCTAGGGGCCATCTCGGGATTCCTCTCCCGTCGATGCCGGGGCCTAAGACCTTGTGTGGAGTCGGGGCCGGAACCTGAGGATGCCTCTCCAGTGTTGACATGGATTTTGGGGTGCCTCTGTGTCTCCCCAGGGGAGTCAGGCCACGTCTCGAGTGGGGGCATGCACGTGCGCTTCCATCCGGAGCTGCAGCAGTAGGGTCACGCTTCCTGTCACGTGGATCAAGGGATCTGTGGCTTTCCCTCGAGGCTTTCCCTCGAGGCTTTCCCAGGAGGCTTTCTCACAGGGCTGTGCCAAGTGCCACCTTGGTGTGAGTCGATCCTCGGCGTGAAAGACGAGCCGATGAAGGGAAAAGAGGTTCCTCTGGAATGGACAGAGACATCTGGGGGACTCTTGGAATTGTCTTACGACCCTGGAGTTCCTCACGCCGTTCCTGTTGAGAGGGCCTCCTCTTGAGATGCGACGGGAACGCCGGGAATTCTTTCCCGACGAAGCAGGGAAAGCATCCCTCACCTCGAGCTACGAGGCGGAAACGGGGCTCCTCTGGATGTGGGCCGGACCCTCGCGTTTCCTCTCAGGTGGAGACGGGTATGTCGGGGAACTTCTTGAGTTGCACCAAGGGTGTGAAGGAACCTTTCGACGTTCCAGAGGTGAGGTGTGATTAGCCCAGAGAAGCCTCTGCGGAAATGGGCCTCATCTCGCCTGCAGGGGAGAACCTCCTGGATATTCTCGAGTTGCGGCAGGTCTTCTCAAGTTACGACGCGGACCTCAGGAACCCGTTCTGGTGGCCTCAGGAAGGGCCAGTCCCATGAGAGTTGCTAGGGGCCATCTCGCGATACCTCTCCCTTCGATGCCGGGGCCTACGACCTTGTGCGGAGTCGGGGTCGGAACCTCAGGATTCCTCTCCAGTGCTGACATGGATTTTGGGGTGCCTCTGAGTCTCCCCAGGGGAGTCAGGCCTCGTCTCGAGTGGGGGCATGCACGTGCGCTTCCATCCGGAGCTGCACCAGTAGGGTCACGCTTCCTGTCACGTGGATCAAGGGATCTGTGGCTTTCCCTCGAGGCTTTCCCTCGAGGCATTCCCACGAGGCAATCCCAAAGGGCTGTGCCAAGTGCCACCTTGGTGTGAGTCGATCCTCGTCGTGAAAGACGAGCCGATGAAGGGAAAAGAGGTTCCTCTGGAATGGACTGAGACATCTGGGGGACTCTTGGAATGGTGGCACGACCCTGGAGTTCCTCTCGCCGTTCCTGTTGAGAGGGCCTCCTCTTGAGATGCGACGGGAACGCCGGGAATTCTTTCCCGACGAAGCAGGGAAAGGATCCCTCACCTCGAGCTACGAGGCGGAAACGGGGCTCCTCTGAATATCTGCGGGACCCTCGCGTTTCCTCTCAGGTGGAGACGGGTATGTCGGGGAACTTCTTGAGTTGCACCAAGGGTGTGAAGGACCCTTTCGACGTTCCAGAGGTGAGGTGTGATTAGCCCCGAGAAGCCTCTGCGGAAATGGGCCTCATCTCGCCTGCAGGGGAGAACCTCCTGGATATTCTCGAGTTGCGGCAGGTCTTCTCGAGTTACGACGGGGACCTCAGGGACCCGCTCTGGTGGCCTCAGGAAGGGCCAGTCCCCATGCGAGTTGCTAGTGGCCCTCACGGGATTCCTCTCCCATCGATTCCGGTGCCTAACACATTGTGTGGAGTCGGGGCCGGAACCTGAGGATTCCTCTCCAGTGTTGACATGGATCTTGGGGTGCCTCTCAGTCTCTCCAGGGGAGTCAGGCCTCGTCTCGAGTGTGGGTATGCACGTGCGCTTCCCTCCCGAGCTGCAGCAGTAGGGTCACGCTTCTTGTCACGTGGATCAAGGGATCTGTGGCTTTACCTCGAGGCTTTCCCTCGAGGCATTCGCACGAGGCTTTCCCACAGGGCTGTGCCAAGTGCCACCTTGGTGTGAGTCGATCCTCGTTGTGAAAGACGAGCCGTTGAAGGGAAAAGAGGTTCCTCTGGAATGGACTGAGACATCTGGGGGATTCTTGGAATGGTGACACGACCCTGGAGTTCCTCTCGCTGTTCCTGTTGAGAGGGCCTCCTCTTGAGATGCGACGGGAACGCCGGGAATTCTTTCCCTACGAAGCAGGGAAAGGATCCCTCACCTCGAGCTACGAAGCGGAAACGGGGCTCCTCTGGATGTGGGCGGGACCCTCGTGTTTCCTCTCGAGTGGAGAAGGGTATGTCGCGGAACTTCTTGAGTTTCCCCAAGAGTGTGAAGGACCCTTTTGACGTTCCAGAGGTGAGGTGTGATTAGCCCAGAGAAGCCTCTGCGGAAATGTGCCTCATCTCGCCTGCAGGGGAGAACCTCCTGGATATTCTCGAGTTGCGGCAGGTCTTCTCGAGTTACGACGGGGACCTCAGGGACCCGCTCTGGTGGCCTCAGGAAGGGCCAGTCCCCATGCGAGTTGCTAGTGGCCCTCACGGGATTCCTCTCCCATCGATTCCGGTGCCTAACACATTGTGTGGAGTCGGGGCCGGAACCTGAGGATTCCTCTCCAGTGTTGACATGGATCTTGGGGTTCCTCTCAGTCTCTCCAGGGGAGTCAGGCCTCGTCTCGAGTGGGGGCATGCACGTGCGCTTCCCTCCCGAGCTGCAGCAGTAGGGTCACGCTTCCTGTCACGTGGATCAAGGGATCTGTGGCTTTCCCTCGAGGCTTTCCCTCGAGGCATTCCCACGAGGCTTTCCCACAGGGCTGTGCCAAGTGCCACCTTGGTGTGAGTCGATCCTCGTTGTGAAAGACGAGCCGTTGAAGGGAAAAGAGGTTCCTCTGGAATGGACTGAGACATCTGGGGGATTCTTGGAATGGTGACACGACCCTGGAGTTCCTCTCGCTGTTCCTGTTGAGAGGGCCTCCTCTTGAGATGCGACGGGAACGCCGGGAATTCTTTCCCGACGAAGCAGGGAAAGGATCCCTCACCTCGAGCTACGAAGCGGAAACGGGGCTCCTCTGGATGTGGGCGGGACCCTCGTATTTCCTCTCGAGTGGAGAAGGGTATGTCGCGGAACTTCTTGAGTTGCCCCAAGAGTGTGAAGGACCCTTTTGACGTTCCAGAGGTGAGGTGTGATTAGCCCAGAGAAGCCTCTGCGGAAATGGGCCTCATCTCGCCTGCAGGGGAGAACCTCCTGGATATTCTCGAGTTGCGGCAGGTCTTCTCGAGTTACGACGGGGACCTCAGGGACCCGCTCTGGTGGCCTCAGGAAGGGCTAGTCCCCATGCGAGTTGCTAGGGGCCATCTCGGGATTCCTCTCCCGTCGATGCCGGGGCCTAAGACCTTGTGTGGAGTCGGGGCTGGAACCTGAGGATGCCTCTCCAGTGGTGACATGGATTTTGGGGTGCCTCTGTGTCTCCCCAGGGGAGTCAGGCCACGTCTCGAGTGGGGGCATGCACGTGCGCTTCCATCCGGAGCTGCAGCAGTAGGGTCACGCTTCCTGTCACGTGGATAAAGGGGTCTGTGGCTTTCCCTCGAGGCTTTCCCTCGAGGCATTCCCACGAGGCTTTCCGACAGGGCTGTGCCAAGTGCCACCTTGGTGTGAGTCGATCCTCGGCGTGAAAGACGAGCCGGTGAAGGGAAAAGAGGTTCCTCTGGAATGGACTGAGACATCTGGTTGACTCTTGGAATGGTGGCACGACCCTGGAGTTCCTCTCGCCGTTCCTGTTGAGAGGGCCTCCTCTTGAGATGCGACGGGAACGCCGGGAATTCTTTCCCGACGAAGCAGGGAAAGGATCCCTCACCTCAAGCTACGAGGCGGAAACGGGGCTCCTCTGGATGTGGGCGGGACCCTCGTGTTTCCTCTCGAGTGGAGTCGGGTATGTCGGGGAACTTCTTGAGTTGCACCAAGGGTGTGAAGGACCCTTTCGACGTTCCAGAGGTGAGGTGTGATTAGCCCCGAGAAGCCTCTGCGGAAATGGGCCTCATCTCGCCTGCAGGGGAGAACCTCCTGTATATTCTCGAGTTGCGGCAGGTCTTCTCGAGTTACGACGGGGACCTCAGGGACCCGCTCTGGTGGCCTCAGGAAGGGCCAGTCCCATGAGAGTTGCTAGGGGCCATCTCGCGATACCTCTCCCGTCGATGCCGGGGCCTACGACCTTGTGCGGAGTCGGGGTCGGAACCTCAGGATTCCTCTCCAGTGCTGACATGGATTTTGGGGTGCCTCTGAGTCTCCCCAGGGGAGTCAGGGCTCGTCTCGAGTGGGGGCATGCACGTGCGCTTCCATCCGGAGCTGCAGCAGTAGGGTCACGCTTCCTGTCACGTGGATCAAGGGATCTGTGGCTTTCCCTCGAGGCTTTCCCTCGAGGCATTCCCACGAGGCAATCCCAAAGGGCTGTGCCAAGTGCCACCTTGGTGTGAGTCGATCCTCGCCGTGAAAGACGAGCCGATGAAGGGAAAAGAGGTTCCTCTGGAATGGACTGAGACATCTGGGGGACTCTTGGAATGGTGGCACGACGCTGGAGTTCCTCTCGCTGTTCCTGTTGAGATTGCCTCCTCTTGAGATGCGACGGGAACGCCGGGAATTCTTTCCCGACGAAGCAGGGAAAGGATCCCTCACCTCGAGCTACGAGGCGGAAACGGGGCTCCTCTGGATGTGGGCGGGACCCTCGTGTTTCCTCTCGAGTGGAGAAGGGTATGTCGGGGAACTTCTTGAGTTGCACCAAGTGTGTGAAGGAACCTTTCGACGTTCCAGAGGTGAAGTGTGATTAGCCCCGAGAAGCCTCTGCGGAAATGGGCCTCATCTCGCCTGCAGGGGAGAACCTCCTGGATATTCTCGAGTTGCGGCAGGTCTTCTCGAGTTACGACGGGGACCTCAGGGACCCGCTCTGGTGGCCTCAGGAAGGGCCAGTCCCCATGCGAGTTGCTAGGGGCCCTCACGGGATTCCTCTCCCATCGATTCCGGTGCCTAACACATTGTGTGGAGTCGGGGCCGGAACCTGAGGATTCCTCTCCAGTGTTGACATGGATCTTGGGGTGCCTCTCAGTCTCCCCTGGGGAGTCAGGCCTCGTCTCGAGTGGTGGCATGCACGTGCGCTTCCCTCCCGAGCTGCAGCAGTAGGGTCACGCTTCCTGTCACGTGGATCAAGGGATCTGTGGCTTTCCCTCGAGGCTTTCCCAAAGGGCTGTGCCAAGTGCCACCTTGGTGTGAGTCGATCCTCAGCGTGAAAGACGTGCCGGTGAAAGGAAAAGAGGTTCCTCTGGAATGGACAGAGACATCTGGGGGACTCTTGGAATTGTGGTACGACCCTGGAGTTCCTCACGCCGTTCCTGTTGAGAGGGCCTCCTCTTGAGATGCGACGGGAACGCCGGGAATTCTTTCCCGACGAAGCAGGGAAAGGATCCCTCACCTCGAGCTACGAGGCGGAAACGGGGCTCCTCTGGATATCGGCGGGACCCTCGCGTTTCCTCTCAGGTGGAGACGGGTATGTCGGGGAACTTCTTGAGTTGCACCAAGGGTGTGAAGGACCCTTTCGACGTTCCAGAGGTGAGGTGTGATTAGCCCCGAGAAGCCTCTGCGGAAATGGGCCTCATCTCGCCTGCAGGGGAGAACCTCCTGGATATTCTCGAGTTGCGGCAGGTCTTCTCGAGTTACGACGGGGACCTCAGGGACCCGCTCTGGTGGCCTCAGGAAGGGCCAGTCCCCATGCGAGTTGCTAGGGGCCATCTCGGGATTCCTCTCCCGGCGATGCCGGGGCCTAAGACCTTGTGTGGAGTCGGGGCCGGAACCTGAGAATTCCTCTCCAGTGTTGACATGGATTTTGGGGTGCCTCTGAGTCTCCGCAGGGGAGTCAGGCCTCGTCTCGAGTGGGGGCATGCACGTGCGCTTTCCTCCCCAGCTGCAGCAGTAGGGTCACGCTTCCTGTCACGTGGATAAAGCGGTCTGTGGCATTCCCTCGAGGCTTTCCCTCGAGGCATTCCCACGAGGCTTTCCCAAAGGGCTGTGCCAAGTGCCACCTTGGTGTGAGTCGATCCTCGGCGTGAAAGACGAGCCGGTGAAGGGAAAAGAGGTTCCTCTGGAATGGACTGAGACATCTGGTTGACTCTTGGAATGGTGGTACGACCCTGGAGTTCCTCACGCCGTTCCTGTTGAGAGGGCCTCCTCTTGAGATGCGACGGGAACGCCGGGAATTCTTTCCCGACGAAGCAGGGAAAGGATCCCTCACCTCGAGCTACGAGGCGGAAACGGGGCTCCTCTGGATATCTGCGGGACCCTCGCGTTTCCTCTCAGGTGGAGACGGGTATGTCGGGGAACTTCTTGAGTTGCACCAAGGGTGTGAAGGACCCTTTCGACGTTCCAGAGGTGAGGTGTGATTAGCCCCGAGAAGCCTCTGCGGAAATGGGCCTCATCTCGCCTGCAGGGGAGAACCTCCTGGATATTCTCGAGTTGCGGCAGGTCTTCTCGAGTTACGACGGGGACCTCAGGGACCCGCTCTGGTGGCCTCAGGAAGGGCCAGTCCCCATGCGAGTTGCTAGTGGCCCTCACGGGATTCCTCTCCCATCGATTCCGGTGCCTAACACATTGTGTGGAGTCGGGGCCGGAACCTGAGGATTCCTCTCCAGTGTTGACATGGATCTTGGGGTGCCTCTCAGTCTCTCCAGGGGAGTCAGGCCTCGTCTCGAGTGGGGGTATGCACGTGCGCTTCCCTCCCGAGCTGCAGCAGTAGGGTCACGCTTCTTGTCACGTGGATCAAGGGATCTGTGGCTTTACCTCGAGGCTTTCCCTCGAGGCATTCGCACGAGGCTTTCCCACAGGGCTGTGCCAAGTGCCACCTTGGTGGGAGTCGATCCTCGTTGTGAAAGACGAGCCGTTGAAGGGAAAAGAGGTTCCTCTGGAATGGACTGAGACATCTGGGGGATTCTTGGAATGGTGACACGACCCTGGAGTTCCTCTCGCTGTTCCTGTTGAGAGGGCCTCCTCTTGAGATGCGACGGGAACGCCGGGAATTCTTTCCCTACGAAGCAGGGAAAGGATCCCTCACCTCGAGCTACGAAGCGGAAACGGGGCTCCTCTGGATGTGGGCGGGACCCTCGTGTTTCCTCTCGAGTGGAGAAGGGTATGTCGCGGAACTTCTTGAGTTTCCCCAAGAGTGTGAAGGACCCTTTTGACGTTCCAGAGGTGAGGTGTGATTAGCCCCGAGAAGCCTCTGCGGAAATGGGCCTCATCTCGCCTGCAGGGGAGAACCTCCTGGATATTCTCGAGTTGCGGCAGGTCTTCTCGAGTTACGACGGGGACCTCAGGGACCCGCTCTGGTGGCCTCAGGAAGGGCTAGTCCCCATGCGAGTTGCTAGGGGCCATCTCGGGATTCCTCTCCCGTCGATGCCGGGGCCTAAGACCTTGTGTGGAGTCGGGGCCGGAACCTGAGGATGCCTCTCCAGTGTTGACATGGATTTTGGGGTGCCTCTGTGTCTCCCCAGGGGAGTCAGGCCACGTCTCGAGTGGGGGCATGCACGTGCGCTTCCATCCGGAGCTGCAGCAGTAGGGTCACGCTTCCTGTCACGTGGATCAAGGGATCTGTGGCTTTCCCTCGAGGCTTTCCCTCGAGGCTTTCCCAGGAGGCTTTCTCACAGGGCTGTGCCAAGTGCCACCTTGGTGTGAGTCGATCCTCGGCGTGAAAGACGAGCCGATGAAGGGAAAAGAGGTTCCTCTGGAATGGACAGAGACATCTGGGGGACTCTTGGAATTGTCTTACGACCCTGGAGTTCCTCACGCCGTTCCTGTTGAGAGGGCCTCCTCTTGAGATGCGACGGGAACGCCGGGAATTCTTTCCCGACGAAGCAGGGAAAGCATCCCTCACCTCGAGCTACGAGGCGGAAACGGGGCTCCTCTGGATGTGGGCCGGACCCTCGCGTTTCCTCTCAGGTGGAGACGGGTATGTCGGGGAACTTCTTGAGTTGCACCAAGGGTGTGAAGGAACCTTTCGACGTTCCAGAGGTGAGGTGTGATTAGCCCAGAGAAGCCTCTGCGGAAATGGGCCTCATCTCGCCTGCAGGGGAGAACCTCCTGGATATTCTCGAGTTGCGGCAGGTCTTCTCAAGTTACGACGCGGACCTCAGGAACCCGTTCTGGTGGCCTCAGGAAGGGCCAGTCCCATGAGAGTTGCTAGGGGCCATCTCGCGATACCTCTCCCTTCGATGCCGGGGCCTACGACCTTGTGCGGAGTCGGGGTCGGAACCTCAGGATTCCTCTCCAGTGCTGACATGGATTTTGGGGTGCCTCTGAGTCTCCCCAGGGGAGTCAGGCCTCGTCTCGAGTGGGGGCATGCACGTGCGCTTCCATCCGGAGCTGCACCAGTAGGGTCACGCTTCCTGTCACGTGGATCAAGGGATCTGTGGCTTTCCCTCGAGGCTTTCCCTCGAGGCATTCCCACGAGGCAATCCCAAAGGGCTGTGCCAAGTGCCACCTTGGTGTGAGTCGATCCTCGTCGTGAAAGACGAGCCGATGAAGGGAAAAGAGGTTCCTCTGGAATGGACTGAGACATCTGGGGGACTCTTGGAATGGTGGCACGACCCTGGAGTTCCTCTCGCCGTTCCTGTTGAGAGGGCCTCCTCTTGAGATGCGACGGGAACGCCGGGAATTCTTTCCCGACGAAGCAGGGAAAGGATCCCTCACCTCGAGCTACGAGGCGGAAACGGGGCTCCTCTGAATATCTGCGGGACCCTCGCGTTTCCTCTCAGGTGGAGACGGGTATGTCGGGGAACTTCTTGAGTTGCACCAAGGGTGTGAAGGACCCTTTCGACGTTCCAGAGGTGAGGTGTGATTAGCCCCGAGAAGCCTCTGCGGAAATGGGCCTCATCTCGCCTGCAGGGGAGAACCTCCTGGATATTCTCGAGTTGCGGCAGGTCTTCTCGAGTTACGACGGGGACCTCAGGGACCCGCTCTGGTGGCCTCAGGAAGGGCCAGTCCCCATGCGAGTTGCTAGTGGCCCTCACGGGATTCCTCTCCCATCGATTCCGGTGCCTAACACATTGTGTGGAGTCGGGGCCGGAACCTGAGGATTCCTCTCCAGTGTTGACATGGATCTTGGGGTGCCTCTCAGTCTCTCCAGGGGAGTCAGGCCTCGTCTCGAGTGTGGGTATGCACGTGCGCTTCCCTCCCGAGCTGCAGCAGTAGGGTCACGCTTCTTGTCACGTGGATCAAGGGATCTGTGGCTTTACCTCGAGGCTTTCCCTCGAGGCATTCGCACGAGGCTTTCCCACAGGGCTGTGCCAAGTGCCACCTTGGTGTGAGTCGATCCTCGTTGTGAAAGACGAGCCGTTGAAGGGAAAAGAGGTTCCTCTGGAATGGACTGAGACATCTGGGGGATTCTTGGAATGGTGACACGACCCTGGAGTTCCTCTCGCTGTTCCTGTTGAGAGGGCCTCCTCTTGAGATGCGACGGGAACGCCGGGAATTCTTTCCCTACGAAGCAGGGAAAGGATCCCTCACCTCGAGCTACGAAGCGGAAACGGGGCTCCTCTGGATGTGGGCGGGACCCTCGTGTTTCCTCTCGAGTGGAGAAGGGTATGTCGCGGAACTTCTTGAGTTTCCCCAAGAGTGTGAAGGACCCTTTTGACGTTCCAGAGGTGAGGTGTGATTAGCCCAGAGAAGCCTCTGCGGAAATGGGCCTCATCTCGCCTGCAGGGGAGAACCTCCTGGATATTCTCGAGTTGCGGCAGGTCTTCTCGAGTTACGACGGGGACCTCAGGGACCCGCTCTGGTGGCCTCAGGAAGGGCCAGTCCCCATGCGAGTTGCTAGTGGCCCTCACGGGATTCCTCTCCCATCGATTCCGGTGCCTAACACATTGTGTGGAGTCGGGGCCGGAACCTGAGGATTCCTCTCCAGTGTTGACATGGATCTTGGGGTTCCTCTCAGTCTCTCCAGGGGAGTCAGGCCTCGTCTCGAGTGGGGGCATGCACGTGCGCTTCCCTCCCGAGCTGCAGCAGTAGGGTCACGCTTCCTGTCACGTGGATCAAGGGATCTGTGGCTTTCCCTCGAGGCTTTCCCTCGAGGCATTCCCACGAGGCTTTCCCACAGGGCTGTGCCAAGTGCCACCTTGGTGTGAGTCGATCCTCGTTGTGAAAGACGAGCCGTTGAAGGGAAAAGAGGTTCCTCTGGAATGGACTGAGACATCTGGGGGATTCTTGGAATGGTGACACGACCCTGGAGTTCCTCTCGCTGTTCCTGTTGAGAGGGCCTCCTCTTGAGATGCGACGGGAACGCCGGGAATTCTTTCCCGACGAAGCAGGGAAAGGATCCCTCACCTCGAGCTACGAAGCGGAAACGGGGCTCCTCTGGATGTGGGCGGGACCCTCGTATTTCCTCTCGAGTGGAGAAGGGTATGTCGCGGAACTTCTTGAGTTGCCCCAAGAGTGTGAAGGACCCTTTTGACGTTCCAGAGGTGAGGTGTGATTAGCCCAGAGAAGCCTCTGCGGAAATGGGCCTCATCTCGCCTGCAGGGGAGAACCTCCTGGATATTCTCGAGTTGCGGCAGGTCTTCTCGAGTTACGACGGGGACCTCAGGGACCCGCTCTGGTGGCCTCAGGAAGGGCTAGTCCCCATGCGAGTTGCTAGGGGCCATCTCGGGATTCCTCTCCCGTCGATGCCGGGGCCTAAGACCTTGTGTGGAGTCGGGGCTGGAACCTGAGGATGCCTCTCCAGTGGTGACATGGATTTTGGGGTGCCTCTGTGTCTCCCCAGGGGAGTCAGGCCACGTCTCGAGTGGGGGCATGCACGTGCGCTTCCATCCGGAGCTGCAGCAGTAGGGTCACGCTTCCTGTCACGTGGATAAAGGGGTCTGTGGCTTTCCCTCGAGGCTTTCCCTCGAGGCATTCCCACGAGGCTTTCCGACAGGGCTGTGCCAAGTGCCACCTTGGTGTGAGTCGATCCTCGGCGTGAAAGACGAGCCGGTGAAGGGAAAAGAGGTTCCTCTGGAATGGACTGAGACATCTGGTTGACTCTTGGAATGGTGGCACGACCCTGGAGTTCCTCTCGCCGTTCCTGTTGAGAGGGCCTCCTCTTGAGATGCGACGGGAACGCCGGGAATTCTTTCCCGACGAAGCAGGGAAAGGATCCCTCACCTCAAGCTACGAGGCGGAAACGGGGCTCCTCTGGATGTGGGCGGGACCCTCGTGTTTCCTCTCGAGTGGAGTCGGGTATGTCGGGGAACTTCTTGAGTTGCACCAAGGGTGTGAAGGACCCTTTCGACGTTCCAGAGGTGAGGTGTGATTAGCCCCGAGAAGCCTCTGCGGAAATGGGCCTCATCTCGCCTGCAGGGGAGAACCTCCTGTATATTCTCGAGTTGCGGCAGGTCTTCTCGAGTTACGACGGGGACCTCAGGGACCCGCTCTGGTGGCCTCAGGAAGGGCCAGTCCCATGAGAGTTGCTAGGGGCCATCTCGCGATACCTCTCCCGTCGATGCCGGGGCCTACGACCTTGTGCGGAGTCGGGGTCGGAACCTCAGGATTCCTCTCCAGTGCTGACATGGATTTTGGGGTGCCTCTGAGTCTCCCCAGGGGAGTCAGGGCTCGTCTCGAGTGGGGGCATGCACGTGCGCTTCCATCCGGAGCTGCAGCAGTAGGGTCACGCTTCCTGTCACGTGGATCAAGGGATCTGTGGCTTTCCCTCGAGGCTTTCCCTCGAGGCATTCCCACGAGGCAATCCCAAAGGGCTGTGCCAAGTGCCACCTTGGTGTGAGTCGATCCTCGCCGTGAAAGACGAGCCGATGAAGGGAAAAGAGGTTCCTCTGGAATGGACTGAGACATCTGGGGGACTCTTGGAATGGTGGCACGACGCTGGAGTTCCTCTCGCTGTTCCTGTTGAGATTGCCTCCTCTTGAGATGCGACGGGAACGCCGGGAATTCTTTCCCGACGAAGCAGGGAAAGGATCCCTCACCTCGAGCTACGAGGCGGAAACGGGGCTCCTCTGGATGTGGGCGGGACCCTCGTGTTTCCTCTCGAGTGGAGAAGGGTATGTCGGGGAACTTCTTGAGTTGCACCAAGTGTGTGAAGGAACCTTTCGACGTTCCAGAGGTGAAGTGTGATTAGCCCCGAGAAGCCTCTGCGGAAATGGGCCTCATCTCGCCTGCAGGGGAGAACCTCCTGGATATTCTCGAGTTGCGGCAGGTCTTCTCGAGTTACGACGGGGACCTCAGGGACCCGCTCTGGTGGCCTCAGGAAGGGCCAGTCCCCATGCGAGTTGCTAGGGGCCCTCACGGGATTCCTCTCCCATCGATTCCGGTGCCTAACACATTGTGTGGAGTCGGGGCCGGAACCTGAGGATTCCTCTCCAGTGTTGACATGGATCTTGGGGTGCCTCTCAGTCTCCCCTGGGGAGTCAGGCCTCGTCTCGAGTGGTGGCATGCACGTGCGCTTCCCTCCCGAGCTGCAGCAGTAGGGTCACGCTTCCTGTCACGTGGATCAAGGGATCTGTGGCTTTCCCTCGAGGCTTTCCCAAAGGGCTGTGCCAAGTGCCACCTTGGTGTGAGTCGATCCTCAGCGTGAAAGACGTGCCGGTGAAAGGAAAAGAGGTTCCTCTGGAATGGACAGAGACATCTGGGGGACTCTTGGAATTGTGGTACGACCCTGGAGTTCCTCACGCCGTTCCTGTTGAGAGGGCCTCCTCTTGAGATGCGACGGGAACGCCGGGAATTCTTTCCCGACGAAGCAGGGAAAGGATCCCTCACCTCGAGCTACGAGGCGGAAACGGGGCTCCTCTGGATATCGGCGGGACCCTCGCGTTTCCTCTCAGGTGGAGACGGGTATGTCGGGGAACTTCTTGAGTTGCACCAAGGGTGTGAAGGACCCTTTCGACGTTCCAGAGGTGAGGTGTGATTAGCCCCGAGAAGCCTCTGCGGAAATGGGCCTCATCTCGCCTGCAGGGGAGAACCTCCTGGATATTCTCGAGTTGCGGCAGGTCTTCTCGAGTTACGACGGGGACCTCAGGGACCCGCTCTGGTGGCCTCAGGAAGGGCCAGTCCCCATGCGAGTTGCTAGGGGCCATCTCGGGAGTCCTCTCCCGGCGATGCCGGGGCCTAAGACCTTTTGTGGAGTCGGGCCGGAACCTGAGAATTCCTCTCCACTGTTGACATGGATTTTGGGGTGCCTCTGAGTCTCCGCAGGGGAGTCAGGCCTCGTCTCGAGTGGGAGCATGCACGTGCGCTTTCCTCCCCAGCTGCAGCAGTAGGGTCACGCTTCCTGTCACGTGGATAAAGGGGTCTGTGGCTTTCCCTCGAGGCTTTCCCTCGAGGCATTCCCACGAGGCTTTCCCACAGGGCTGTGCCAAGTGCCACCTTGGTGTGAGTCGATCCTCGGCGTGAAAGACGAGCCGGTGAAGGGAAAAGAGGTTCCTCTGGAAAGGACTGAGACATCTGGTTGACTCTTGGAATGGTGGCACGACCCTGGAGTTCCTCTCGCCGTTCCTGTTGAGAGGGCCTCCTCTTGAGATGCGACGGGAACGCCGGGAATTCTTTCCCGACGAAGCAGGGAAAGGATCCCTCACCTCGAGCTACGAGGCGGAAACGGGGCTCCTCTGGATGTGGGCGGGACCCTCGTGTTTCCTCTCGAGTGGAGTCGGGTATGTCGGGGAACTTCTTGAGTTGCACCAAGGGTGTGAAGGACCCTTTCGACGTTCCAGAGGTGAGGTGTGATTAGCCCCGAGAAGCCTCTGCGGAAATGGGCCTCATCTCGCCTGCAGGGGAGAACCTCCTGTACATTCTCGAGTTGCGGCAGGTCTTCTCGAGTTACGACGGGGACCTCAGGGACCCGCTCTGGTGGCCTCAGGAAGGGCCAGTCCACATGCGAGTTCCTAGGGGACATCTCGGGATTCCTCTCCCGTCAATGCCGGGGCCTAAGACCTTGTGTGGAGTCGGGGCTGGAACCTGAGCATTCCTCTCCAGTGTTGACATGGATTTTGGGGTGCCTCTGAGTCTCCCCAGGGGAGTCAGGCCTCGTCTCGAGTGGGGGCATGCACGTGTGCTTCCCTCCCGAGCTGCAGCAGTAGGGTCACGCTTCCTGTCACGTGGATCAAGGGATCTGTGGCTTTCCCTCGAGGCTGTCCCTCGAGGCTTTCCCACGAGGCTTTCCCACAGGGCTGTGCCAAGTGCCACCTTGGTGTGAGTCGATCCTCGTTGTGAAAGACGAGCCGGTGAAGGGAAAAGAGGTTCCTCTGGAATGGACTGAGACATCTGGGGGATTCTTGGAATGGTGGCACGACCCTGGAGTTCCTCTCGCTGTTCCTGTTGAGAGGGCCTCCTCTTGAGATGCGACGGGAACGCCGGGAATTCTTTCCCGACGAAGCAGGGAAAGGATCCCTCACCTCGAGCTACGAAGCGGAAACGGGGCTCCTCTGGATGTGGGCGGGACCCTCGTGTTTCCTCTCGAGTGGAGAAGGGTATGTCGCGGAACTTCTTGAGTTGCCCCAAGAGTGTGAAGGACCCTTTTGACATTCCAGAGGTGAGGTGTGATTAGCCCAGAGAAGCCTCTGCGGAAATGGGCCTCATCTCGCCTGCAGGGGAGAACCTCCTGGATATTCTCGAGTTGCGGCAGGTCTTCTCGAGTTACGACGGGGACCTCAGGGACCCGCTCTGGTGGGCTCAGGAAGGGCTAGTCCCCATGCGAGTTGCTAGGGGCCATCTCGGGATTCCTCTCCCGTCGATGCCGGGGCCTAAGACCTTGTGTGGAGTCGGGGCTGGAACCTGAGGATGCCTCTCCAGTGGTGACATGGATTTTGGGGTGCCTCTGTGTCTTCCCAGGGGAGTCAGGCCACGTCTCGAGTGGGGGCATGCACGTGCGCTTCCACCCGGAGCTGCAGCAGTAGGGTCACGCTTCCTGTCACGTGGATCAAGGGATCTGTGGCTTTCCCTCGAGGCTTTCCCTCGAGGCTTTCCCACGAGGCTTTCCCACAGGGCTGTGCCAAGTTCCACCTTGGTGTGATTCGATCCTCGGCGTGAAAGACGAGCCGATGAAGGGAAAAGAGGTTCCTCTGGAATGGACTGAGACATCTGGGTGACTCTTGGAATGGTGGCACGACCCTGTAGTTCCTCTCGCTGTTCCTGTTGAGAGGGCCTCCTCTTGATATGCGACGGGAACTCCGGGAATTCTTTCCCGACGAAGCAGGGAAAGGATCCCTCACCTCGAGCTATGAGGCGGAAACGGGGCTCCTCTGGATGTGGGCGGGACCCTCGTGTTTCCTCTCGAGTGGAGAAGGGTATGTCGGGGAACTTCTTGAGTTGCACAAAGGGTGTGAAGGAACCTTTCGACGTTCCAGAGGTGAGGTGTGATTAGCCCCGAGAAGCCTCTGCGGAAATGGGCCTCATCTCGCCTGCAGGGGAGAACCTCCTGGATATTCTCGAGTTGCGGCAGGTCTTCTCGAGTTACGACGGGGACCTCAGGGACCCGCTCTGGTGGCCTCACGAAGGGCCAGTCCCCATGCGAGTTGCTAGTGGCCCTCACGGGATTCCTCTCCCATCGATTCCGGTGCCTAACACATTGTGTGGAGTCGGGGCCGGAACCTGAGGATTCCTCTTCAGTGTTGACATGGATCTTGGGGTGCCTCTCAGTCTCCCCAGGGGAGTCAAGCCTCGTCTCGAGTGGGGGCATGCACGTGCGCTTCCCTCCCGAGCTGCAGCAGTAGGGTCACACTTCCTGTCACGTGGATCAAGGGATCTGTGGCTTTCCCACGAGTCTTTCCCAAAGGGCTGTGCCAAGTGCCACCTTGGTGTGAGTGGATCCTCAGCGTGAAAGACGAGCCGGTGAAGGGAAAAGAGGTTCCTCTGGAATGGACAGAGACATCTGGGGGACTCTTGGAATTATGGTACGACCCTGGAGTTCCTCACGCCGTTCCTGTTGAGAGGGCCTCCTCTTGAGATGCGACGGGAACGCCGGGAATTCTTTCCCGACGAAGCAGGGAAAGGATCCCTCACCTCGAGCTACGAGGCGGAAACGGGGCTCCTCTGGATATCGGCGGGACCCTCGCGTTTCCTCTCAGGTGGAGACGGGTATGTCGGGGAACTTCTTGAGTTGCACCAAGGGTGTGAAGGACCCTTTCGACGTTCCAGAGGTGAGGTGTGATTAGCCCCGAGAAGCCTCTGCGGAAATGGGCCTCATCTCGCCTGCAGGGGAGAACCTCCTGGATATTCTCGAGTTGCGGCAGGTCTTCTCGAGTTACGACGGGGACCTCAGGGACCCGCTCTGGTGGCCTCAGGAAGGGCCAGTCCCCATGAGAGTTGCTACGGGCCATCTCGTGAGTCCTCTCCCGGCGATGCCGGGGCCTAAGACCTTGTGTGGAGTCGGGCCGGAACCTGAGGATGACTCTCCAGTGGTGACATGGATTTTGGGGTGCCTCTGTGTCTCCCCAGGGGAGTCAGGCCACGTCTCGAGTGGGGGCATGCACGTACGCTTCCATCCCGAGCTGCAGCAGTAGGGTCACGCTTCCTGTCACGTGGATCAAGGGATCTGTGGCTTTCCCTCGAGGCTTTCCCTCGAGGCTTTCCAACGAGGCTTTCCCACAGGGCTGTGCCAAGTGCCACCTTGGTGTGATTCGATCCTCGGCGTGAAAAACGAGCCGGTGAAGGGAAAAGAGGTTGCTCTGGAATGGACAGAGGCATCTGGTTGACTCTTGGAATGGTGGAACGACCCTGGAGTTCCTCTCGCCGTTCCTGTTGAGAGGGCCTCCTCTTGAGATGCGACGGGAACGCCGGGAATTCTTTCCCGACGAAGCAGGGAAAGGATCCCTCACCTCGAGCTACGAGGCGGAAACGGGGCTCCTCTGGATATCGGCGGGACCCTCGCGTTTCCTCTCAGGTGGAGACGGGTATGTCGGGGAACTTCTTGAGTTGCACCAAGGGTGTGAAGGACCCTTTCGACGTTCCAGAGGTGAGGTGTGATTAGCCCCGAGAAGCCTCTGCGGAAATGGGCCTCATCTCGCCTGCAGGGGAGAACCTCCTGGATATTCTCGAGTTGCGGCAGGTCTTCTCGAGTTACGACGGGGACCTCAGGGACCCGCTCTGGTGGCCTCAGGAAGGGCCAGTCCCCATGCGAGTTGCTAGTGGCCCTCACGGGATTCCTCTCCCATCGATTCCGGTGCCTAACACATTGTGTGGAGTCGGGGCCGGAACCTGAGGATTCCTCTCCAGTGTTGACATGGATCTTGGGGTGCCTCTCAGTCTCTCCAGGGGAGTCAGGCCTCGTCTCGAGTGGGGGTATGCACGTGCGCTTCCCTCCCGAGCTGCAGCAGTAGGGTCACGCTTCTTGTCACGTGGATCAAGGGATCTGTGGCTTTACCTCGAGGCTTTCCCTCGAGGCATTCGCACGAGGCTTTCCCACAGGGCTGTGCCAAGTGCCACCTTGGTGTGAGTCGATCCTCGTTGTGAAAGACGAGCCGTTGAAGGGAAAAGAGGTTCCTCTGGAATGGACTGAGACATCTGGGGGATTCTTGGAATGGTGACACGACCCTGGAGTTCCTCTCGCTGTTCCTGTTGAGAGGGCCTCCTCTTGAGATGCGACGGGAACGCCCGGAATTCTTTCCCGACGAAGCAGGGAAAGGATCCCTCACCTCGAGCTACGAAGCGGAAACGGGGCTCCTCTGGATGTGGGCGGGACCCTCGTGTTTCCTCTCGAGTGGAGAAGGGTATGTCGCGGAACTTCTTGAGTTTCCCCAAGAGTGTGAAGGACCCTTTTGACGTTCCAGAGGTGAGGTGTGATTAGCCCAGAGAAGCCTCTGCGGAAATGGGCCTCATCTCGCCTGCAGGGGAGAACCTCCTGGATATTCTCGAGTTGCGGCAGGTCTTCTCGAGTTACGACGGGGACCTCAGGGACCCGCTCTGGTGGCCTCAGGAAGGGCTAGTCCCCATGCGAGTTGCTAGGGGCCATCTCGGGATTCCTCTCCCGTCGATGCCGGGGCCTAAGACCTTGTGTGGAGTCGGGGCCGGAACCTGAGGATGCCTCTCCAGTGTTGACATGGATTTTGGGGTGCCTCTGAGTCTCCCCAGAGGAGTCAGGCCACGTCTCGAGTGGGGGCATGCACGTGCGCTTCCCTCCCTAGCTGCAGCAGTAGGGTCACGCTTCCTGTCACGTGGATCAAGGGATCTGTGGCTTTCCCTCGAGGCTTTCCCTCGAGGCTTTCCCAGGAGGCTTTCCCACAGGGCTGTGCCAAGTGCCACCTTGGTGTGATTCGATCCTCAGCGTGAAAGACGAGCCGATGAAGGGAAAAGAGGTTCCTCTGGAATGGACAGAGACATCTGGGGGACTCTTGGAATTGTCTTACGACCCTGGAGTTCCTCACGCCGTTCCTGTTGAGAGGGCCTCCTCTTGAGATGCGACGGGAACGCCGGGAATTCTTTCCCGACGAAGCAGGGAAAGCATCCCTCACCTCGAGCTACGAGGCGGAAACGGGGCTCCTCTGGATGTGGGCCGGACCCTCGCGTTTCCTCTCAGGTGGAGACGGGTATGTCGGGGAACTTCTTGAGTTGCACCAAGGGTGTGAAGGAACCTTTCGACGTTCCAGAGGTGAGGTGTGATTAGCCCCGAGAAGCCTCTGTGGAAATGGGCCTCATCTCGCCTGCAGGGGAGAACCTCCTGGATATTCTCGAGTTGCGGCAGGTCTTCTCGAGTTACGACGGGGACCTCAGGGACCCGCTCTGGTGGCCTCAGGAAGGGCCAGTCCCCATGCGAGTTGCTAGTCTCTCACGGGATTCCTCTCCCATCGATTCCGGTGCCTAACACATTGTGTGGAGTCGGGGCCGGAACCTGAGGATTCCTCTCCAGTGTTGACATGGATCTTGGGGTGCCTCTCAGTCTCTCCAGGGGAGTCAGGCCTCGTCTCGAGTGGGGGTATGCACGTGCGCTTCCCTCCCGAGCTGCAGCAGTAGGGTCACGCTTCTTGTCACGTGGATCAAGGGATCTGTGGCTTTACCTCGAGGCTTTCCCTCGAGGCATTCGCACGAGGCTTTCTCACAGGGCTGTGCCAAGTGCCACCTTGGTGTGAGTCGATCCTCGTTGTGAAAGACGAGCCGTTGAAGGGAAAAGAGGTTCCTCTGGAATGGACTGAGACATCTGGGGGATTCTTGGAATGGTGACACGACCCTGGAGTTCCTCTCGCTGTTCCTGTTGAGAGGGCCTCCTCTTGAGATGCGACGGGAACGCCCGGAATTCTTTCCCGACGAAGCAGGGAAAGGATCCCTCACCTCGAGCTACGAAGCGGAAACGGGGCTCCTCTGGATGTGGGCGGGACCCTCGTGTTTCCTCTCGAGTGGAGAAGGGTATGTCGCGGAACTTCTTGAGTTTCCCCAAGAGTGTGAAGGACCCTTTTGACGTTCCAGAGGTGAGGTGTGATTAGCCCAGAGAAGCCTCTGCGGAAATGGGCCTCATCTCGCCTGCAGGGGAGAACCTCCTGGATATTCTCGAGTTGCGGCAGGTCTTCTCGAGTTACGACGGGGACCTCAGGGACCCGCTCTGGTGGCCTCAGGAAGGGCTAGTCCCCATGCGAGTTGCTAGGGGCCATCTCGGGATTCCTCTCCCGTCGATGCCGGGGCCTAAGACCTTGTGTGGAGTCGGGGCCGGAACCTGAGGATGACTCTCCAGTGTTGACATGGATTTTGGGGTGCCTCTGAGTCTCCCCAGAGGAGTCAGGCCACGTCTCGAGTGGGGGCATGCACGTGCGCTTCCCTCCCGAGCTGCAGCAGTAGGGTCACGCTTCCTGTCACGTGGATCAAGGGATCTGTGGCTTTCCCTCGAGGCTTTCCCTCGAGGCTTTCCCAGGAGGCTTTCCCACAGGGCTGTGCCAAGTGCCACCTTGGTGTGATTCGATCCTCAGCGTGAAAGACGAGCCGATGAAGGGAAAAGAGGTTCCTCTGGAATGGACAGAGACATCTGGGGGACTCTTGGAATTGTCTTACGACCCTGGAGTTCCTCACGCCGTTCCTGTTGAGAGGGCCTCCTCTTGAGATGCGACGGGAACGCCGGGAATTCTTTCCCGACGAAGCAGGGAAAGCATCCCTCACCTCGAGCTACGAGGCGGAAACGGGGCTCCTCTGGATGTGGGCCGGACCCTCGCGTTTCCTCTCAGGTGGAGACGGGTATGTCGGGGAACTTCTTGAGTTGCACCAAGGGTGTGAAGGAACCTTTCGACGTTCCAGAGGTGAGGTGTGATTAGCCCAGAGAAGCCTCTGCGGAAATGGGCCTCATCTCGCCTGCAGGGGAGAACCTCCTGGATATTCTCGAGTTGCGGCAGGTCTTCTCAAGTTACGACGCGGACCTCAGGAACCCGCTCTGGTGGCCTCAGGAAGGGCCAGTCCCATGAGAGTTGCTAGGGGCCATCTCGCGATACCTCTCCCGTCGATGCCGGGGCCTACGACCTTGTGCGGAGTCGGGGTCGGAACCTCAGGATTCCTCTCCAGTGCTGACATGGATTTTGGGGTGCCTCTGAATCTCCCCAGGGGAGTCAGGCCTCGTCTCGAGTGGGGGCATGCACGTGCGCTTCCATCCGGAGCTGCACCAGTAGGGTCACGCTTCCTGTCACGTGGATCAAGGGATCTGTGGCTTTCCTTCGAGGCTTTCCCTCGAGGCATTCCCACGAGGCAATCCCAAAGGGCTGTGCCAAGTGCCACCTTGGTGTGAGTCGATCCTCGGCGTGAAAGACGAGCCGATGAAGGGAAAAGAGGTTCCTCTGGAATGGACTGAGACATCTGGGGGACTCTTGGAATGGTGGCACGACCCTGGAGTTCCTCTCGCTGTTTCTGTTGAGAGGGCCTCCTCTTGAGATGCGACGGGAACGCCGGGAATTCTTTCCCGACGAAGCAGGGAAAGGATCCCTCACCTCGAGCTACGAGGCGGAAACGGGGCTCCTCTGGATGTGGGCGGGACCCTCGTGTTTCCTCTCGAGTGGAGAAGGGTATGTCGGGGAACTTCTTGAGTTGCACCAAGTGTGTGAAGGAACCTTTCGACGTTCCAGAGGTGAAGTGTGATTAGCCCCGAGAAGCCTCTGCGGAAATGGGCCTCATCTCGCCTGCAGGGGATAACCTCCTGGATATTCTCGAGTTGCGGCAGGTCTTCACGAGTTACGACGGGGACCTCAGGGACCCGCTCTGGTGGCCTCAGGAAGGGCCAGTCCCCATGCGAGTTGCTAGGGGCCCTCACGGGATTCCTCTCCCATCGATTCCGGTGCCTAACACATTGTGTGGAGTCGGGGCCGGAACCTGAGGATTCCTCTCCAGTGTTGACATGGATCTTGGGGTGCCTCTCAGTCTCCCCTGGGGAGTCAGGCCTCGTCTCGAGTGGGGGCATGCACGTGCGCTTCCCTCCTGACCTGCAGCAGTAGGGTCACGCTTCCTGTCACGTGGATCAAGGGATCTGTGGCTTTCCCTCGAGGCTTTCCCTCGAGGCATTCCCACGAGGCTTTCCCAAAGGGCTGTGCCAAGTGCCACCTTGGTGTGAGTCGATCCTCAGCGTGAAAGACGTGCCGGTGAAGGGAAAAGAGGTTCCTCTGGAATAGAGAGAGACATCTGGGGGACTCTTGGAATTGTGGTACGACCCTGGAGTTCCTCACGCCGTTCCTGTTGAGAGGGCCTCCTCTTGAGATGCGACGGGAACGCCGGGAATTCTTTCCCGACGAAGCAGGGAAAGGATCCCTCACCTCGAGCTACGAGGCGGAAACGGGGCTCCTCTGGATATCGGCGGGACCCTCGCGTTTCCTCTCAGGTGGAGACGGGTATGTCGGGGAACTTCTTGAGTTGCACCAAGGGTGTGAAGGACCCTTTCGACGTTCCAGAGGTGAGGTGTGATTAGCCCCGAGAAGCCTCTGCGGAAATGGGCCTCATCTCGCCTGCAGGGGAGAACCTCCTGGATATTCTCGAGTTGCGGCAGGTCTTCTCGAGTTACGACGGGGACCTCAGGGACCCGCTCTGGTGGCCTCAGGAAGGGCCAGTCCCCATGCGAGTTGCTAGGGGCCCTCACGGGATTCCTCTCCCATCGATTCCGGTGCCTAACACATTGTGTGGAGTCGGGGCCGGAACCTGAGGATTCCTCTCCAGTGTTGACATGGATCTTGGGGTGCCTCTCAGTCTCTCCAGGGGAGTCAGGCCTCGTCTCGAGTGGGGGTATGCACGTGCGCTTCCCTCCCGAGCTGCAGCAGTAGGGTCACGCTTCTTGTCACGTGGATCAAGGGATCTGTGGCTTTACCTCGAGGCTTTCCCTCGAGGCATTCGCACGAGGCTTTCCCACAGGGCTGTGCCAAGTGCCACCTTGGTGTGAGTCGATCCTCGTTGTGAAAGACGAGCCGTTGAAGGGAAAAGAGGTTCCTCTGGAATGGACTGAGACATCTGGGGGATTCTTGGAATGGTGACACGACCCTGGAGTTCCTCTCGCTGTTCCTGTTGAGAGGGCCTCCTCTTGAGATGCGACGGGAACGCCCGGAATTCTTTCCCGACGAAGCAGGGAAAGGATCCCTCACCTCGAGCTACGAAGCGGAAACGGGGCTCCTCTGGATGTGGGCGGGACCCTCGTGTTTCCTCTCGAGTGGAGAAGGGTATGTCGCGGAACTTCTTGAGTTTCCCCAAGAGTGTGAAGGACCCTTTTGACGTTCCAGAGGTGAGGTGTGATTAGCCCAGAGAAGCCTCTGCGGAAATGGGCCTCATCTCGCCTGCAGGGGAGAACCTCCTGGATATTCTCGAGTTGCGGCAGGTCTTCTCGAGTTACGACGGGGACCTCAGGGACCCGCTCTGGTGGCCTCAGGAAGGGCTAGTCCCCATGCGAGTTGCTAGGGGCCATCTCGGGATTCCTCTCCCGTCGATGCCGGGGCCTAAGACCTTGTGTGGAGTCGGGGCCGGAACCTGAGGATGCCTCTCCAGTGTTGACATGGATTTTGGGGTGCCTCTGAGTCTCCCCAGAGGAGTCAGGCCACGTCTCGAGTGGGGGCATGCACGTGCGCTTCCCTCCCTAGCTGCAGCAGTAGGGTCACGCTTCCTGTCACGTGGATCAAGGGATCTGTGGCTTTCCCTCGAGGCTTTCCCTCGAGGCTTTCCCAGGAGGCTTTCCCACAGGGCTGTGCCAAGTGCCACCTTGGTGTGATTCGATCCTCAGCGTGAAAGACGAGCCGATGAAGGGAAAAGAGGTTCCTCTGGAATGGACAGAGACATCTGGGGGACTCTTGGAATTGTCTTACGACCCTGGAGTTCCTCACGCCGTTCCTGTTGAGAGGGCCTCCTCTTGAGATGCGACGGGAACGCCGGGAATTCTTTCCCGACGAAGCAGGGAAAGCATCCCTCACCTCGAGCTACGAGGCGGAAACGGGGCTCCTCTGGATGTGGGCCGGACCCTCGCGTTTCCTCTCAGGTGGAGACGGGTATGTCGGGGAACTTCTTGAGTTGCACCAAGGGTGTGAAGGAACCTTTCGACGTTCCAGAGGTGAGGTGTGATTAGCCCCGAGAAGCCTCTGCGGAAATGGGCCTCATCTCGCCTGCAGGGGAGAACCTCCTGGATATTCTCGAGTTGCGGCAGGTCTTCTCGAGTTACGACGGGGACCTCAGGGACCCGCTCTGGTGGCCTCAGGAAGGGCCAGTCCCCATGCGAGTTGCTAGTCTCTCACGGGATTCCTCTCCCATCGATTCCGGTGCCTAACACATTGTGTGGAGTCGGGGCCGGAACCTGAGGATTCCTCTCCAGTGTTGACATGGATCTTGGGGTGCCTCTCAGTCTCTCCAGGGGAGTCAGGCCTCGTCTCGAGTGGGGGTATGCACGTGCGCTTCCCTCCCGAGCTGCAGCAGTAGGGTCACGCTTCTTGTCACGTGGATCAAGGGATCTGTGGCTTTACCTCGAGGCTTTCCCTCGAGGCATTCGCACGAGGCTTTCTCACAGGGCTGTGCCAAGTGCCACCTTGGTGTGAGTCGATCCTCGTTGTGAAAGACGAGCCGTTGAAGGGAAAAGAGGTTCCTCTGGAATGGACTGAGACATCTGGGGGATTCTTGGAATGGTGACACGACCCTGGAGTTCCTCTCGCTGTTCCTGTTGAGAGGGCCTCCTCTTGAGATGCGACGGGAACGCCCGGAATTCTTTCCCGACGAAGCAGGGAAAGGATCCCTCACCTCGAGCTACGAAGCGGAAACGGGGCTCCTCTGGATGTGGGCGGGACCCTCGTGTTTCCTCTCGAGTGGAGAAGGGTATGTCGCGGAACTTCTTGAGTTTCCCCAAGAGTGTGAAGGACCCTTTTGACGTTCCAGAGGTGAGGTGTGATTAGCCCAGAGAAGCCTCTGCGGAAATGGGCCTCATCTCGCCTGCAGGGGAGAACCTCCTGGATATTCTCGAGTTGCGGCAGGTCTTCTCGAGTTACGACGGGGACCTCAGGGACCCGCTCTGGTGGCCTCAGGAAGGGCTAGTCCCCATGCGAGTTGCTAGGGGCCATCTCGGGATTCCTCTCCCGTCGATGCCGGGGCCTAAGACCTTGTGTGGAGTCGGGGCCGGAACCTGAGGATGACTCTCCAGTGTTGACATGGATTTTGGGGTGCCTCTGAGTCTCCCCAGAGGAGTCAGGCCACGTCTCGAGTGGGGGCATGCACGTGCGCTTCCCTCCCGAGCTGCAGCAGTAGGGTCACGCTTCCTGTCACGTGGATCAAGGGATCTGTGGCTTTCCCTCGAGGCTTTCCCTCGAGGCTTTCCCAGGAGGCTTTCCCACAGGGCTGTGCCAAGTGCCACCTTGGTGTGATTCGATCCTCAGCGTGAAAGACGAGCCGATGAAGGGAAAAGAGGTTCCTCTGGAATGGACAGAGACATCTGGGGGACTCTTGGAATTGTCTTACGACCCTGGAGTTCCTCACGCCGTTCCTGTTGAGAGGGCCTCCTCTTGAGATGCGACGGGAACGCCGGGAATTCTTTCCCGACGAAGCAGGGAAAGCATCCCTCACCTCGAGCTACGAGGCGGAAACGGGGCTCCTCTGGATGTGGGCCGGACCCTCGCGTTTCCTCTCAGGTGGAGACGGGTATGTCGGGGAACTTCTTGAGTTGCACCAAGGGTGTGAAGGACCCTTTCGACGTTCCAGAGGTGAGGTGTGATTAGCCCAGAGAAGCCTCTGCGGAAATGGGCCTCATCTCGCCTGCAGGGGAGAACCTCCTGGATATTCTCGAGTTGCGGCAGGTCTTCTCAAGTTACGACGCGGACCTCAGGAACCCGCTCTGGTGGCCTCAGGAAGGGCCAGTCCCATGAGAGTTGCTAGGGGCCATCTCGCGATACCTCTCCCGTCGATGCCGGGGCCTACGACCTTGTGCGGAGTCGGGGTCGGAACCTCAGGATTCCTCTCCAGTGCTGACATGGATTTTGGGGTGCCTCTGAATCTCCCCAGGGGAGTCAGGCCTCGTCTCGAGTGGGGGCATGCACGTGCGCTTCCATCCGGAGCTGCACCAGTAGGGTCACGCTTCCTGTCACGTGGATCAAGGGATCTGTGGCTTTCCTTCGAGGCTTTCCCTCGAGGCATTCCCACGAGGCAATCCCAAAGGGCTGTGCCAAGTGCCACCTTGGTGTGAGTCGATCCTCGGCATGAAAGACGAGCCGATGAAGGGAAAAGAGGTTCCTCTGGAATGGACTGAGACATCTGGGGGACTCTTGGAATGGTGGCACGACCCTGGAGTTCCTCTCGCTGTTTCTGTTGAGAGGGCCTCCTCTTGAGATGCGACGGGAACGCCGGGAATTCTTTCCCGACGAAGCAGGGAAAGGATCCCTCACCTCGAGCTACGAGGCGGAAACGGGGCTCCTCTGGATGTGGGCGGGACCCTCGTGTTTCCTCTCGAGTGGAGAAGGGTATGTCGGGGAACTTCTTGAGTTGCACCAAGTGTGTGAAGGAACCTTTCGACGTTCCAGAGGTGAAGTGTGATTAGCCCCGAGAAGCCTCTGCGGAAATGGGCCTCATCTCGCCTGCAGGGGAGAACCTCCTGGATATTCTCGAGTTGCGGCAGGTCTTCACGAGTTACGACGGGGACCTCAGGGACCCGCTCTGGTGGCCTCAGGAAGGGCCAGTCCCCATGCGAGTTGCTAGGGGCCCTCACGGGATTCCTCTCCCATCGATTCCGGTGCCTAACACATTGTGTGGAGTCGGGGCCGGAACCTGAGGATTCCTCTCCAGTGTTGACATGGATCTTGGGGTGCCTCTCAGTCTCCCCTGGGGAGTCAGGCCTCGTCTCGAGTGGGGGCATGCACGTGCGCTTCCCTCCTGACCTGCAGCAGTAGGGTCACGCTTCCTGTCACGTGGATCAAGGGATCTGTGGCTTTCCCTCGAGGCTTTCCCTCGAGGCATTCCCACGAGGCTTTCCCAAAGGGCTGTGCCAAGTGCCACCTTGGTGTGAGTCGATCCTCAGCGTGAAAGACGTGCCGGTGAAGGGAAAAGAGGTTCCTCTGGAATAGAGAGAGACATCTGGGGGACTCTTGGAATTGTGGTACGACCCTGGAGTTCCTCACGCCGTTCCTGTTGAGAGGGCCTCCTCTTGAGATGCGACGGGAACGCCGGGAATTCTTTCCCGACGAAGCAGGGAAAGGATCCCTCACCTCGAGATACGAGGCGGAAACGGGGCTCCTCTGGATATCGGCGGGACCCTCGCGTTTCCTCTCAGGTGGAGACGGGTATGTCGGGGAACTTCTTGAGTTGCACCAAGGGTGTGAAGGACCCTTTCGACGTTCCAGAGGTGAGGTGTGATTAGCCCCGAGAAGCCTCTGCGGAAATGGGCCTCATCTCGCCTGCAGGGGAGAACCTCCTGGATATTCTCGAGTTGCGGCAGGTCTTCTCGAGTTACGACGGGGACCTCAGGGACCCGCTCTGGTGGCCTCAGGAAGGGCCAGTCCCCATGCGAGTTGCTAGGGGCCCTCACGGGATTCCTCTCCCATCGATTCCGGTGCCTAACACATTGTGTGGAGTCGGGGCCGGAACCTGAGGATTCCTCTCCAGTGTTGACATGGATCTTGGGGTGCCTCTCAGTCTCTCCAGGGGAGTCAGGCCTCGTCTCGAGTGGGGGCATGCACGTGCGCTTCCCTCCCGAGCTGCAGCAGTAGGGTCACGCTTCCTGTCACGTGGATCAAGGGATCTGTGGCTTTCCCTCGAGGCTTTCCCTCGAGGCTTTCCCACGAGGCTTTCCCACAGGGCTGTGCCAAGTGCCACCTTGGTGTGATTCGATCCTCGGCGTGAAAGACGAGCCGATGAAGGGAAAAGAGGTTCCTCTGGAATGGACAGAGACATCTGGGGGACTCTTGGAATTGTCTTACGACCCTGGAGTTCCTCACGCCGTTCCTGTTGAGAGGGCCTCCTCTTGAGATGCGACGGGAACGCCGGGAATTCTTTCCCGACGAAGCAGGGAAAGCATCCCTCACCTCGAGCTACGAGGCGGAAACGGGGCTCCTCTGGATGTGGGCCGGACCCTCGCGTTTCCTCTCAGGTGGAGACGGGTATGTCGGGGAACTTCTTGAGTTGCACCAAGGGTGTGAAGGAACCTTTCGACGTTCCAGAGGTGAGGTGTGATTAGCCCAGAGAAGCCTCTGCGGAAATGGGCCTCATCTCGCCTGCAGGGGAGAACCTCCTGTATATTCTCGAGTTGGGGCAGGTCTTCTCGAGTTACGACGCGGACCTCAGGAACCCGCTCTGGTGGCCTCAGGAAGGGCCAGTCCCATGAGAGTTGCTAGGGGCCATCTCGCGATACCTCTCCCGTCGATGCCGGGGCCTACGACCTTGTGCGGAGTCGGGGTCGGAACCTCAGGATTCCTCTCCAGTGCTGACATGGATTTTGGGGTGCCTCTGAGTCTCCCCAGGGGAGTCAGGCCTCGTCTCGAGTGGGGGCATGCACGTGCGCTTCCATCCGGAGCTGCACCAGTAGGGTCACGCTTCCTGTCACGTGGATCAAGGGATCTGTGGCTTTCCCTCGAGGCTTTCCCTCGAGGCATTCCCACGAGGCAATCCCAAAGGGCTGTGCCAAGTGCCACCTTGGTGTGAGTCGATCCTCGGCGTGAAAGACGAGCCGATGAAGGGAAAAGAGGTTCCTCTGGAATGGACTGAGACATCTGGGGGACTCTTGGAATGGTGGCACGACCCTGGAGTTCCTCTCGCTGTTCCTGTTGAGAGGGCCTCCTCTTGAGATGCGACGGGAACGCCGGGAATTCTTTCCCGACGAAGCAGGGAAAGGATCCCTCACCTCGAGCTACGAGGCGGAAACGGGGCTCCTCTGGATGTGGGCGGGACCCTCGTGTTTCCTCTCGAGTGGAGAAGGGTATGTCGGGGAACTTCTTGAGTTGCACCAAGTGTGTGAAGGAACCTTTCGACGTTCCAGAGGTGAGGTGTGATTAGCCCCGAGAAGCCTCTGCGGAAATGGGCCTCATCTCGCCTGCAGGGGAGAACCTCCTGTATATTCTCGAGTTGCGGCAGGTCTTCTCGAGTTACGACGGGGACCTCAGGGACCCGCTCTGGTGGCCTCAGGAAGGGCCAGTCCCCATGCGAGTTGCTAGGGGCCCTCACGGGATTCCTCTCCCATCGATTCCGGTGCCTAACACATTGTGTGGAGTCGGGGCCGGAACCTGAGGATTCCTCTCCAGTGTTGACATGGATCTTGGGGTGCCTCTCAGTCTCTCCAGGGGAGTCAGGCCTCGTCTCGAGTGGGGGCATGCACGTGCACTTCCCTCCCGAGCTGCAGCAGTAGGGTCACGCTTCCTGTCACGTGGATCAAGGGATCTGTGGCTTTCCCTCGAGGCTTTCCCTCGAGGCTTTCCCACGAGGCTTTCCCACAGGGCTGTGCCAAGTGCCACCTTGGTGTGAGTCGATCCTCGTTGTGAAAGACGAGCCGTTGAAGGGAAAAGAGGTTCCTCTGGAATGGACTGAGACATATGGGGGATTCTTGGAATGGTGACACGACCCTGGAGTTCCTCTCGCTGTTCCTGTTGAGAGGGCCTCCTCTTGAGATGCGACGGGAACGCCGGGAATTCTTTCCCGACGAAGCAGGGAAAGGATCCCTCACCTCGAGCTACGAAGCGGAAACGGGGCTCCTCTGGATGTGGGCGGGACCCTCGTGTTTCCTCTCGAGTGGAGAAGGGTATGTCGCGGAACTTCTTGAGTTGCCCCAAGAGTGTGAAGGACCCTTTTGACGTTCCAGAGGTGAGGTGTGATTAGCCCAGAGAAGCCTCTGCGGAAATGGGCCTCATCTCGCCTGCAGGGGAGAACCTCCTGGATATTCTCGAGTTGCGGCAGGTCTTCTCGAGTTACGACGGGGACCTCAGGGACCCGCTCTGGTGGCCTCAGGAAGGGCTAGTCCCCATGCGAGTTGCTAGGGGCCATCTCGGGATTCCTCTCCCGTCGATGCCGGGGCCTAAGACCTTGTGTGGAGTCGGGGCTGGAACCTGAGGATGCCTCTCCAGTGGTGACATGGATTTTGGGGTGCCTCTGTGTCTCCCCAGGGGAGTCAGGCCACGTCTCGAGTGGGGGCATGCACGTGCGCTTCCATCCGGAGCTGCAGCAGTAGGGTCACGCTTCCTGTCACGTGGATCAAGGGATCTGTGGCTTTCCCTCGAGGCTTTCCCTCGAGGCTTTCCCACGAGGCTTTCCCACAGGGCTGTGCCAAGTGCCACCTTGGTGTGAGTCGATCCTCGGCGTGAAAGACGAGCCGATGAAGGGAAAAGAGGTTCCTCTGGAATGGACAGAGACATCTGGGGGACTCTTGGAATTGTGGTACGACCCTGGAGTTCCTCACGCCTTTCCTGTTGAGAGGGCCTCCTCTTGAGATGCGACGGGAACGCCGGGAATTCTTTCCCAACGAAGCAGGGAAAGGATCCCTCACCTCGAGCTACGAGGCGGAAACGGGGCTCCTCTGGATATCGGCGGGACCCTCGCGTTTACTCTCAGGTGGAGACGGGTATGTCGGGGAACTTCTTGAGTTGCACCAAGGGTGTGAAGGACCCTTTCGACGTTCCAGAGGTGAGGTGTGATTAGCCCCGAGAAGCCTCTGCGGAAATGGGCCTCATCTCGCCTGCAGGGGAGAACCTCCTGGATATTCTCGAGTTGCGGCAGGTCTTCTCGAGTTTCGACGGGGACCTCAGGGACCCGATCTGGTGGCCTCAGGAAGGGCCAGTCCCCATGCGAGTTGCTAGTGGCCCTCACGGGATTCCTCTCCCATCGATTCCGGTGCCTAACACATTGTGTGGAGTCGGGGCCGGAACCTGAGGATTCCTCTCCAGTGTTGACATGGATCTTGGGGTGCCTGTCAGTCTCCCCAGGGGAGTCAGGCCTCGTCTCGAGTGGGGGCATGCACGTGCGCTTCCCTCCCGAGCTGCAGCAGCAGGGTCACGCTTCCTGTCACGTGGATCAAGGGATCTGTGGCTTTCCCTCGAGGCTTTCCCTCGAGCCATTCCCATGAGGCTTTCCCAAAGGGCTGTGCCAAGTGCCACCTTGGTGTGATTCGATCCTCTGCGTGAAAGACGAGCCGGTGAAGGGAAAAGAGGTTCCTCTGGAATGGACAGAGACATCTGGGGGACTCTTGGAATTGTGGTACGACCCTGGAGTTCCTCACGCCGTTCCTGTTGAGAGGGCCTCCTCTTGAGATGCGACGGGAACGCCGGGAATTCTTTCCCGACGAAGCAGGGAAAGGATCCCTCACCTCGAGCTACTAGGCGGAAACGGGGCTGCTCTGGATATCGGCGGGACCCTCGCGTTTCCTCTCAGGTGGAGACGGGTATGTCGGGGAACTTCTTGAGTTGCACCAAGGGTGTGAAGGACCCTTTCGACGTTCCAGAGGTGAGGTGTGATTAGCCCCGAGAAGCCTCTGCGGAAATGGGCCTCATCTCGCCTGCAGGGGAGAACCTCCTGGATATTCTCGAGTTGCGGCAGGTCTTCTCGAGTTACGACGGGGACCTCAGGGACCCGCTCTGGTGGCCTCAGGAAGGGCCAGTCCCCATGCGAGATGCTACGGGACATCTCGGGAGTCCTCTCCCGGCGATGCCGGGGCCTAAGACCTTGTGTGGAGTCGGGCCGGAACCTGAGAATTCCTCTCCACTGTTGACATGGATTTTGGGGTGCCTCTGAGTCTCCGCAGGGGAGTCAGGCCTCGTCTCGAGTGGGAGCATGCACGTGTGCTTTCCTCCCCAGCTGCAGCAGTAGGGTCACGCTTCCTGTCACGTGGATAAAGGGGTCTGTGGCTTTCCCTCGAGGCTTTCCCTCGAGGCATTCCCACGAGGCTTTCCGACAGGGCTGTGCCAAGTGCCACCTTGGTGTGAGTCGATCCTCGGCGTGAAAGACGAGCCGGTGAAGGGAAAAGAGGTTCCTCTGGAATGGACTGAGACATCTGGTTGACTCTTGGAATGGTGGCACGACCCTGGAGTTCCTCTCGCCGTTCCTGTTGAGAGGGCCTCCTCTTGAGATGCGACGGGAACGCCGGGAATTCTTTCCCGACGAAGCAGGGAAAGGATCCCTCACCTCAAGCTATGAGGCGGAAACGGGGCTCCTCTGGATGTGGGCGGGACCCTCGTGTTTCCTCTCGAGTGGAGTCGGGTATGTCGGGGAACTTCTTGAGTTGCACCAAGGGTGTGAAGGACCCTTTCGACGTTCCAGAGGTGAGGTGTGATTAGCCCCGAGAAGCCTCTGCGGAAATGGGCCTCATCTCGCCTGCAGGGGAGAACCTCCTGTATATTCTCGAGTTGCGGCAGGTCTTCTCGAGTTACGACGGGGACCTCAGGGACCCGCTCTGGTGGCCTCAGGAAGGGCCAGTCCCATGAGAGTTGCTAGGGGCCATCTCGCGATACCTCTCCCGTCGATGCCGTGGCCTACGACCTTGTGCGGAGTCGGGGTCGGAACCTCAGGATTCCTCTCCAGTGCTGACATGGATTTTGGGGTGCCTCTGAGTCTCCCCAGGGGAGTCAGGGCTCGTCTCGAGTGGGGGCATGCACGTGCGCTTCCATCCGGAGCTGCAGCAGTAGGGTCACGCTTCCTGTCACGTGGATCAAGGGATCTGTGGCTTTCCCTCGAGGCTTTCCCTCGAGGCATTCCCACGAGGCAATCCCAAAGGGCTGTGCCAAGTGCCACCTTGGTGTGAGTCGATCCTCGGCGTGAAAGACGAGCCGATGAAGGGAAAAGAGGTTCCTCTGGAATGGACTGAGACATCTGGGGGACTCTTGGAATGGTGGCACGACGCTGGAGTTCCTCTCGCTGTTCCTGTTGAGAGTGCCTCCTCTTGAGATGCGACGGGAACGCCGGGAATTCTTTCCCGACGAAGCAGGGAAAGGATCCCTCACCTCGAGCTACGAGGCGGAAACGGGGCTCCTCTGGATGTGGGCGGGACCCTCGTGTTTCCTCTCGAGTGGAGAAGGGTATGTCGGGGAACTTCTTGAGTTGCACCAAGTGTGTGAAGGAACCTTTCGACGTTCCAGAGGTGAAGTGTGATTAGCCCCGAGAAGCCTCTGCGGAAATGGGCCTCATCTCGCCTGCAGGGGAGAACCTCCTGGATATTCTCGAGTTGCGGCAGGTCTTCTCGAGTTACGACGGGGACCTCAGGGACCCGCTCTGGTGGCCTCAGGAAGGGCCAGTCCCCATGCGAGTTGCTAGGGGCCCTCACGGGATTCCTCTCCCATCGATTCCGGTGCCTAACACATTGTGTGGAGTCGGGGCCGGAACCTGAGGATTCCTCTCCAGTGTTGACATGGATCTTGGGGTGCCTCTCAGTCTCCCCTGGGGAGTCAGGCCTCGTCTCGAGTGGGGGCATGCACGTGCGCTTCCCTCCCGAGCTGCAGCAATAGGGTCACGCTTCCTGTCACGTGGATCAAGGGATCTGTGGCTTTCCCTCGAGGCTTTCCCAAAGGGCTGTGCCAAGTGCCACCTTGGTGTGAGTCGATCCTCAGCGTGAAAGACGTGCCGGTGAAAGGAAAAGAGGTTCCTCTGGAATGGACAGAGACATCTGGGGGACTCTTGGAATTGTGGTACGACCCTGGAGTTCCTCACGCCGTTCCTGTTGAGAGGGCCTCCTCTTGAGATGCGACGGGAACGCCGGGAATTCTTTCCCGACGAAGCAGGGAAAGGATCCCTCACCTCGAGCTACGAGGCGGAAACGGGGCTCCTCTGGATATCGGCGGGACCCTCGCGTTTCCTCTCAGGTGGAGACGGGTATGTCGGGGAACTTCTTGAGTTGCACCAAGGGTGTGAAGGACCCTTTCGACGTTCCAGAGGTGAGGTGTGATTAGCCCCGAGAAGCCTCTGCGGAAATGGGCCTCATCTCGCCTGCAGGGGAGAACCTCCTGGATATTCTCGAGTTGCGGCAGGTCTTCTCGAGTTACGACGGGGACCTCAGGGACCCGCTCTGGTGGCCTCAGGAAGGGCCAGTCCCCATGCGAGTTGCTAGGGGCCATCTCGGGAGTCCTCTCCCGGCGATGCCGGGGCCTAAGACCTTTTGTGGAGTCGGGCCGGAACCTGAGAATTCCTCTCCACTGTTGACATGGATTTTGGGGTGCCTCTGAGTCTCCGCAGGGGAGTCAGGCCTCGTCTCGAGTGGGAGCATGCACGTGCGCTTTCCTCCCCAGCTGCAGCAGTAGGGTCACGCTTCCTGTCACGTGGATAAAGGGGTCTGTGGCTTTCCCTCGAGGCTTTCCCTCGAGGCATTCCCACGAGGCTTTCCCACAGGGCTGTGCCAAGTGCCACCTTGGTGTGAGTCGATCCTCGGCGTGAAAGACGAGCCGGTGAAGGGAAAAGAGGTTCCTCTGGAAAGGACTGAGACATCTGGTTGACTCTTGGAATGGTGGCACGACCCTGGAGTTCCTCTCGCCGTTCCTGTTGAGAGGGCCTCCTCTTGAGATGCGACGGGAACGCCGGGAATTCTTTCCCGACGAAGCAGGGAAAGGATCCCTCACCTCGAGCTACGAGGCGGAAACGGGGCTCCTCTGGATGTGGGCGGGACCCTCGTGTTTCCTCTCGAGTGGAGTCGGGTATGTCGGGGAACTTCTTGAGTTGCACCAAGGGTGTGAAGGACCCTTTCGACGTTCCAGAGGTGAGGTGTGATTAGCCCCGAGAAGCCTCTGCGGAAATGGGCCTCATCTCGCCTGCAGGGGAGAACCTCCTGTATATTCTCGAGTTGCGGCAGGTCTTCTCGAGTTACGACGGGGACCTCAGGGACCCGCTCTGGTGGCCTCAGGAAGGGCCAGTCCACATGCGAGTTCCTAGGGGCCATCTCGGGATTCCTCTCCCGTCAATGCCGGGGCCTAAGACCTTGTGTGGAGTCGGGGCCGGAACCTGAGCATTCCTCTCCAGTGTTGACATGGATTTTGGGGTGCCTCTGAGTCTCCCCAGGGGAGTCAGGCCTCGTCTCGAGTGGGGGCATGCACGTGTGCTTCCCTCCCGAGCTGCAGCAGTAGGGTCACGCTTCCTGTCACGTGGATCAAGGGATCTGTGGCTTTCCCTCGAGGCTGTCCCTCGAGGTTTTCCCACGAGGCTTTCCCACAGGGCTGTGCCAAGTGCCACCTTGGTGTGAGTCGATCCTCGTTGTGAAAGACGAGCCGATGAAGGGAAAAGAGGTTCCTCTGGAATGGACTGAGACATCTGGGGGATTCTTGGAATGGTGACACGACCCTGGAGTTCCTCTCGCTGTTCCTGTTGAGAGGGCCTCCTCTTGAGATGCGACGGGAACGCCGGGAATTCTTTCCCGACGAAGCAGGGAAAGGATCCCTCACCTCGAGCTACGAAGCGGAAACGGGGCTCCTCTGGATGTGGGCGGGACCCTCGTGTTTCCTCTCGAGTGGAGAAGGGTATGTCGCGGAACTTCTTGAGTTGCCCCAAGAGTGTGAAGGACCCTTTTGACATTCCAGAGGTGAGGTGTGATTAGCCCAGAGAAGCCTCTGCGGAAATGGGCCTCATCTCGCCTGCAGGGGAGAACCTCCTGGATATTCTCGAGTTGCGGCAGGTCTTCTCGAGTTACGACGGGGACCTCAGGGACCCGCTCTGGTGGGCTCAGGAAGGGCTAGTCCCCATGCGAGTTGCTAGGGGCCATCTCGGGATTCCTCTCCCGTCGATGCCGGGGCCTAAGACCTTGTGTGGAGTCGGGGCTGGAACCTGAGGATGCCTCTCCAGTGGTGACATGGATTTTGGGGTGCCTCTGTGTCTTCCCAGGGGAGTCAGGCCACGTCTCGAGTGGGGGCATGCACGTGCGCTTCCACCCGGAGCTGCAGCAGTAGGGTCACGCTTCCTGTCACGTGGATCAAGGGATCTGTGGCTTTCCCTCGAGGCTTTCCCTCGAGGCTTTCCCACGAGGCTTTCCCACAGGGCTGTGCCAAGTTCCACCTTGGTGTGATTCGATCCTCGGCGTGAAAGACGAGCCGATGAAGGGAAAAGAGGTTCCTCTGGAATGGACTGAGACATCTGGGGGACTCTTGGAATGGAGGCACGACCCTGTAGTTCCTCTCGCTGTTCCTGTTGAGAGGGCCTCCTCTTGAGATGCGACGGGAACTCCGGGAATTCTTTCCCGACGAAGCAGGGAAAGGATCCCTCACCTCGAGCTATGAGGCGGAAACGGGGCTCCTCTGGATGTGGGCGGGACCCTCGTGTTTCCTCTCGAGTGGAGAAGGGTATGTCGGGGAACTTCTTGAGTTGCACCAAGGGTGTGAAGGAACCTTTCGACGTTCCAGAGGTGAGGTGTGATTAGCCCCGAGAAGCCTCTGCGGAAATGGGCCTCATCTCGCCTGCAGGGGAGAACCTCCTGGATATTCTCGAGTTGCGGCAGGTCTTCTAGAGTTACGACGGGTCCTCAGGGACCCGCTCTGGTGGCCTCACGAAGGGCCAGTCCCCATGCGAGTTGCTAGTGGCCCTCACGGGATTCCTCTCCCATCGATTCCGGTGCCTAACACATTGTGTGGAGTCGGGGCCGGAACCTGAGGATTCCTCTCCAGTGTTGACATGGATCTTGGGGTGCCTCTCAGTCTCCCCAGGGGAGTCAAGCCTCGTCTCGAGTGGGGGCATGCACGTGCGCTTCCCTCCCGAGCTGCAGCAGTAGGGTCACGCTTCCTGTCACGTGGATCAAGGGATCTGTGGCTTTCCCACGAGTCTTTCCCAAAGGGCTGTGCCAAGTGCCACCTTGGTGTGAGTGGATCCTCAGCGTGAAAGACGAGCCGGTGAAGGGAAAAGAGGTTCCTCTGGAATGGACAGAGACATCTGGGGGACTCTTGGAATTATGGTACGACCCTGGAGTTCCTCACGCCGTTCCTGTTGAGAGGGCCTCCTCTTGAGATGCGACGGGAACGCCGGGAATTCTTTCCCGACGAAGCAGGGAAAGGATCCCTCACCTCGAGCTACGAGGCGGAAACGGGGCTCCTCTGGATATCGGCGGGACCCTCGCGTTTCCTCTCAGGTGGAGACGGGTATGTCGGGGAACTTCTTGAGTTGCACCAAGGGTGTGAAGGACCCTTTCGACGTTCCAGAGGTGAGGTGTGATTAGCCCCGAGAAGCCTCTGCGGAAATGGGCCTCATCTCGCCTGCAGGGGAGAACCTCCTGGATATTCTCGAGTTGCGGCAGGTCTTCTCGAGTTACGACGGGGACCTCAGGGACCCGCTCTGGTGGCCTCAGGAAGGGCCAGTCCCCATGAGAGTTGCTACGGGCCATCTCGGGAGTCCTCTCCCGGCGATGCCGGGGCCTAAGACCTTGTGTGGAGTCGGGCCGGAAACTGAGAATTCCTCTCCACTGTTGACATGGATTTTGGGGTGCCTCTGAGTCTCCGCAGGGGAGTCAGGCCTCGTCTCGAGTGGGGGCATGCACGTGCGCTTTCCTCCCCAGCTGCAGCAGTAGGGTCACGCTTCCTGTCACGTGGATAAAGGGGTCTGTGGCTTTCCCTCGAGGCTTTCCCTCGAGGCATTCCCACGAGGCTTTCCCACAGGGCTGTGCCAAGTGCCACCTTGGTGTGAGTCGATCCTCGGCGTGAAAGACGAGCCGGTGAAGGGAAAAGAGGTTCCTCTGGAATGGACTGAGACATCTGGTTGACTCTTGGAATGGTGGCACGACCCTGGAGTTCCTCTCGCCGTTCCTGTTGAGAGGGCCTCCTCTTGAGATGCGACGGGAACGCCGGGAATTCTTTCCCGACGAAGCAGGGAAAGGATCCCTCACCTCGAGCTACGAGGCGGAAACGGGGCTCCTCTGGATGTGGGCGGGACCCTCGTGTTTCCTCTCGAGTGGAGACGGGTATGTCGGGGAACTTCTTGAGTTGCACCAAGGGTGTGAAGGACCCTTTCGACGTTCCAGAGGTGAGGTGTGATTAGCCCCGAGAAGCCTCTGCGGAAATGGGCCTCATCTCGCCTGCAGGGGAGAACCTCCTGTATATTCTCGAGTTGTGGCAGGTCTTCTCGAGTTACGACGGGGACCTCAGGGACCCGCTCTGGTGGCCTCAGGAAGGGCCAGTCCACATGCGAGTTGCTAGGGGCCATCTCGGGATTCCTCTCCCGTCAATGCCGGGGCCTAAGTCCTTGTGTGGAGTCGGGGCCAGAACCTGAGGATTCCTCTCCAGTCTTGACATGGATTTTGGGGTGCCTCTGATTCTCCGCAGGGGAGTCATCCCTCGTCTCGAGTGGGGGCATGCACGTGCGCTTTCCTCCACAGCTGCAGCAGTAGGGTCACTCTTCCTGTCACGTGGATCAAGGGATCTGTGGCTTTCCCTCGAGGCTTTCCCTCGAGGCTTTCCCACGAGGCTTTCCCACAGGGCTGTGCCAAGTGCCACCTTGGTGTGAGTCGATCCTCGGCGTGAAAGACGAGCCGGTGAAGGGAAAAGAGGTTCCTCTGGAATGCACTGAGACATCTGGGGGACTCTTGGAATGGTGGCACGAACCTGGAGTTCCTCTCGCCGTTCCTGTTGAGAGGGCCTCCTCTTGAGATGCGACGGGAACGCCAGGAATTCTTTCCCGACGAAGCAGGGAAAGGATCCCTCACCTCGAGCTACGAGGCGGAAACGGGGCTCTTCTGGATGTGGGCGGGACCCTCGTGTTTCCTCTCGAGTGGAGACGGGTATGTCGGGGAACTTCTTGAGTTGCACCAAGGGTGTGAAGGACCCTTTCGACGTTCCAGAGGTGAGGTGTGATTAGCCCCGAGAAGCCTCTGCGGAAATGGGCCTCATCTCGCCTGCAGGGGAGAACCTCCTGGATATTCTCGAGTTGCGGCCGGTCTTCTCGAGTTACGATGGGGACCTCAGGGACCCGCTCTGGTGGCCTCAGGAAGGGCCAGTCCCATGCGAGTTGCTCGGGGCCATCTCGCAATCCCTTTCCCGTCGATGCCGGGGCCTAAGACCTTGTGTGGAGTCGGGGCCGGAACCTGAGGATGACTCTCCAGTGGTGACATGGATTTTGGGGTGCCTCTGTGTCTCCCCAGGGGAGTCAGGCCACGTCTCGAGTGGGGGCATGCACGTACGCTTCCATCCCGAGCTGCAGCAGTAGGGTCACGCTTCCTGTCACGTGGATCAAGGGATCTGTGGCTTTCCCTCTAGGCTTTCCCTCGAGGCTTTCCAACGAGGCTTTCCCACAGGGCTGTGCCAAGTGCCACCTTGGTGTGATTCGATCCTCGGCGTGAAAAACGAGCCGGTGAAGGGAAAAGAGGTTGCTCTGGAATGGACAGAGGCATCTGGTTGACTCTTGGAATGGTGGAACGACCCTGGAGTTCCTCTCGCCGTTCCTGTTGAGAGGGCCTCCTCTTGAGATGCGACGGGAACGCCGGGAATTCTTTCCCAACGAAGCAGGGAAAGGATCCCTCACCTCGAGCTACGAGGCGGAAACGGGGCTCCTATGGATGTGGGCGGGACCCTCGTGTTTCCTCTCGAGTGGAGAAGGGTATGTCGGGGAACTTCTTGAGTTGCACCAATGGTGTGACGGAACCTTTCGACGTTCCAGAGGTGAGGTGTGATTAGCCCCGAGAAGCCTCTGCGGAAATGGGCCTCATCTCGCCTGCAGGGGAGAACCTCCTGGATATTCTCGAGTTGCGGCAGGTCTTCTCGAGTTACGACGGGGACCTCAGGGACCCGCTCTGGTGGCCTCAGCAAGGGCCAGTCCACATGCGAGTTGCTCGGGGCCATCTCGGGATCCTCTCCGGTCGATGCCGGGGCCTAAGACCTTGTGTGGAGTCGGAGCCGGAACCTGAGGATTCCTCTCCTGTGTTGACATGGATCTTGGGGTGCATCTGAGTCTCCCCAGGGGAGTCAGGCTTCGTCTCGTGTGGGGGCATGCACGTGCACTTTCCTCCCGAGCTGCAGCAGTAGGGTCACGCTTCCTGTCACGTGGATCACGGGATCTGTGGCTTTCCCTCGAGGCTTTCCCTCGAGGCTTTCCCACGAGGCTTTCCCACAGGGCTGTGCCAAGTGCCACCTTGGTGTGAGTCGATCCTCGGCGTGAAAGACGAGCCGATGAAGGGATAAGAGGTTCCTCTGGAATGGACTGAGACATCTCGGGGACTCTTGGAATGGTGGCACGACCCTGGAGTTCCTCTCGCCGTTCCTGTTGAGAGGGCCTCCTCTTGACATGCGACGGGAACGCCGGGAATTCTATCCCGACGAACCAGGGAAAGGATCCCTCACCTAGAGCTACGAGGCGGAAACGGGGCTCCTCTGGATGTGGGCGGGACCCTCGTGATTCCTCTCGAGTGGAGACGGGTATGTCGGTGAACTTCTTGAGTTGCACCAAGGGTGTGAAGGACCCTTTCGAAGTTCCAGAGGTGATGTGTGATCAGCCTCGAGACGCCTAAGCGGAAATGGGCCTCATCTCGCCTGGAGGGGAGAACCTCCTGGATTTTCTCGAGTTGCGGCAGGTCTTCTCGAGTTACGACGGGGACCTCAGGGACCTGCTCTGGTGGCCTCAGGAAAGCCCATTCCCCATGCGAGTTGCTAGGGGACCTCTCGGGATTCCTCTCCCGCACATGCCGGGGCCTCGGTCCTTGTGTGGAGTCTGGGCCGGAACCTGAGGAATCCTCTCCAGTGTTGCCATGGATCTTGGGGTGCTTCTGAGTCTCCCCAGGGGAGTCAGGCCTCGTCTCGAGTGGGGGCATGCACGTGCGCTTTCCTCTCGAGCTGCAGCAGTAGTGTCACGCTTCCTGTCACGTGGATCAAGGGATCTGTGGCTTTCCCTCGAGGCTGTCCCTCGAGGCTTTCCCACGAGGCTTTCCCACAGGGCTGTGCCACGTGCCACCTTGGTGTGAGTCGATCCTCGGCGAGAAAGACGAGCCGGTGAAGGGAAAAGAGATTCCTCTGGAATGGACTGAGACATCTGGGGGACTCTTGGAATGGTGGCACGACCCTGGAGTTCCTCTCGCCGTTCCTGTTGAGAGGGCCTCCTCTTGAGATGCGACGGGCACGCCGGGAACTCTTTCCCGACGAAGCAGGGAAAGGATCCCTCATCTCGAGCTACGAGGCGGAAACGGGGCTCCTCTGGATGTGGGCGGGACCCTCGTGATTCCTCTCGAGTGGAGACGGGTATGTCGGGGAACTTCTTGATTTGCACCAAGGGTGTGAAGGACCCTTTCGAAGTTCCAGAGGTGAGGTGTGATCAGCCTCGAGACGCCTCAGCGGAAATGGGCCTCATCTCGCCTGGAGTGGAGAACCTCCTGGATTTTCTCGAGTTGCGGCAGGTCTTCTCGAGTTACGAAGGGGACCTCAGGGACCCGCTCTGGTGGCTTCAGGAAAGGCCAGACCCCATGCGAGTTGCTAGGGGACCTCTCGGGATTCCTCTCCCGTCCATGCCGGGGCCTCAATCCTTGTGTGGATTCGGGGCCGGAACCTGAGGATTCCTCTCCAGTGTTGCCATGGATCTTGGGGTGCTTCTGAGTCTCCCCAGGGGAGTCAGGCCTCGTCTCGAGTGGGGGCATGCACGTGCGCTTTCCTCCCGAGCTGCAGCAGTAATGTCACGCTTCCTGTCACGTGGATCAAGGGATCTGTGGCTTTCCCACGAGGCTTTCCCACAAGGCTGTGCCACGTGCCACCTTGGTGTGAGTCGATCCTCGGCGTGAAAGACGAGCCTGTGAAGGGAAAAGAGGTTCCTCTGGAGTGGACTGAGATATCTTGGGGACTCTTGGAATGGTGGCACGACCCTGGAGTTCCTCTCGCCGTTCCTGTTGAGAGGGCCTCCTCTTGAGATGCGACGGGAACGCCGGGAACTCTTTTCTGATGAAGCAGGGAAAGGATCCCTCATCTCGAGCTACGAGGCGGAAACGGGGCTCCTCTGGATGTGGGCGGGACCCTCGTGATTCCTCTCGAGTGGAGACGGGTATGTCGGGGAACTTCTTGATTTGCACCAAGGGTGTGAAGGCCCCTTTCGAAGTTCCAGAGGTGAGGTGTGATCAGCCTCGAGATGCCTCAGCGGAAATGGGCCTCATCTCGCCTGGAGGGGAGAACCTCTTGGATTTTCTCGAGTTGCGGCAGGTCTTCTCGAGTTACGACGGGGACCACAGGGACCCGCTCTGGTGGCCTCCGGAAAGGCCGGTCCCCATGCGAGTTGCTAGGGGACCTCTCGGGATTCCTCTTCCGTCCATGCCGGGGCCTCAGTCCTTGTGTGGAGTCGGGGCCGGAACCTGAGGAATCCTCTCCAGTGTTGCCATGGATCTTGGGGTGCTTCTGAGTCTCCCCAGGGGAGTCAGGCCTCGTCTCGAGTGGGGGCATGCACGTGCGCTTTCCTCCCGAGCTGCAGCAGTAGTGTCACGCTTCCTGTCACGTGGATCAAGGGTTCTGTGGCTTTCCCTCGAGGCTGTCCCTCGAGGCTTTCCCACAGGGCTGTGCCACGTGCCACCTTGGTGTGAGTCGATCCTCGGCGAGAAAGACGAGCCGGTGAAGGGAAAAGAGTTTCCTCTGGAATGGACTGAGACATCTGGGGGACTCTTGGAATGGTGGCACGACCCTGAAGTTCCTCTCGTCGATCCTCTTGAGAGGGCCTCCTCTTGAGATGCGACGGGAACGCCGGGAACTCTTTTCCGATGAAGCAGGGAAAGGATCCCTCATCTCGAGCTACGAGGCGGAAACGGGGCTCCTCTGGATGTGGGCGGGACCCTCGTGATTCCTCTCGAGTGGAGACGGGTATGTCGGGGAACTTCTTGATTTGCACCAAGGGTGTGAAGGCCCCTTTCGAAGTTCCAGAGATGAGGTGTGATCAGCCTCGAGATGCCTCAGCGGAAATGGGCCTCATCTCGCCTGGAGGGGAGAACCTCCTGGATTTTCTCGAGTTGCGGCAGGTCTTCTCGAGTTACGACGCGGACCACAGGGACCCGCTCTGGTGGCCTACGGAAAGGCCGGTCCCCATGCGAGTTGCTAGGTGACCTCTCGGGATTCCTCTCCCGTCCATGCCGGGGCCTCAGTCCTTGTGTGGAGTCGGGGCCGGAACCTGAGGAATCCTCTCCAGTGTTGCCATGGATCTTGGGGTGCTTCTGAGTCTCCCCAGGGGAGTCAGGCCTCGTCTCGAGTGGGGGCATGCACGTGCGCTTTCCTCCCGAGCTGCAGCAGTAGTGTCACGCTTCCTGTCACGTGGATCAAGGGATCTGTGGCTTTCCCTCGAGGCTGTCCCTCGAGGCTTTCACACGAGGCTTTCCCACAGGGCTGTGCCACGTGCCACCTTGTTGTGAGTCGATCCTCGGCGTGAAAGACGAGCCGGTGAAGGGAAAAGAGGTTCCTCTGGTATGGACTGAGACATCTGGGGGACTCTTGGAATGGTGGCACGACCCTGGAGTTCCTCTCGTCGATCCTCTTGAGAGGGCCTCCTGTTGAGATGCGACGGGAACGCCGGGAACTCTTTCCCGACGAAGCAGGGAAAGGATCCCTCATCTCGAGCTACGAGGCCGAAACGGGGCTCCTCTGGATGTGGGCGGGACCGTCGTGATTCCTCTCCAGTGGAGACGGGTATGTCGGGGAACTTCTTGATTTGCACCAAGGGTGTGAAGGACCCTTTCAAAGTTCCAGAGGTGAGGTGTGATCAGCCTCGAGACGCCTCAGCGGAAATGGGCCTCATCTCGCCTGGAGGGGAGAACCTCCTGGATTTTCTCGAGTTGCGGCAGGTCTTCTCGAGTTACGACGGGGACCTCAGGGACCCGCTCTGGTGGCCTCAGGAAAGGCCAGTCCCCATGCGAGTTGCTAGGGGACCTCTCGGGATTCCTCTCCCGTCCATGCAGGGGCCTCAGTCCTTGTGTGGAGTCGGGGCCGGAACCTGAGGATTCCTCTCCAGTGTTGACATGGATCTTGGGGTGCCTCTCAGTCTCCCCAGGGGAGTCAAGCCTCGTCTCGAGTGGGGGCATGCACGTGCGCTTCCCTCCCGAGCTGCAGCAGTAGGGTCACGCTTCCTGTCACGTGGATCAAGGGATCTGTGGCTTTCCCACGAGTCTTTCCCAAAGGGCTGTGACAAGTGCCACCTTGGTGTGAGTGGATCCTCAGCGTGAAAGACGAGCCGGTGAAGGGAAAAGAGGTTCCTCTGGAATGGACAGAGACATCTGGGGGACTCTTGGGATTATGGTACGACCCTGGAGTTCCTCACGCCGTTCCTGTTGAGAGGGCCTCCTCTTGAGATGCGACGGGAACGCCGGGAATTCTTTCCCGACGAAGCAGGGAAAGGATCCCTCACCTCGAGCTACGAGGCGGAAACAGGGCTCCTCTGGATATCGGCGGGACCCTCGCGTTTCCTCTCAGGTGGAGACGGGTATGTCGGGGAACTTCTTGAGTTGCACCAAGGGTGTGAAGGACCCTTTCGACGTTCCAGAGGTGAGGTGTGATTAGCCCCGAGAAGCCTCTGCGGAAATGGGCCTCATCTCGCCTGCAGGGGAGAACCTCCTGGATATTCTCGAGTTGCGGCAGGTCTTCTCGAGTTACGACGGGGACCTCAGGGACCCGCTCTGGTGGCCTCAGGAAGGGCCAGTCCCCATGAGAGTTGCTACGGGCCATCTCGGGAGTCCTCTCCCGGCGATGCCGGGGCCTAAGACCTTGTGTGGAGTCGGGCCGGAAACTGAGAATTCCTCTCCACTGTTGACATGGATTTTGGGGTGCCTCTGAGTCTCCGCAGGGGAGTCAGGCCTCGTCTCGAGTGGGGGCATGCACGTGCGCTTTCCTCCCCAGCTGCAGCAGTAGGGTCACGCTTCCTGTCACGTGGATAAAGGGGTCTGTGGCTTTCCCTCGAGGCTTTCCCTCGAGGCATTCCCACGAGGCTTTCCCACAGGGCTGTGCCAAGTGCCACCTTGGTGTGAGTCGATCCTCGTTGTGAAAGACGAGCCGGTGAAGGGAAAAGAGGTTCCTCTGGAATGGACTGAGACATCTGGGGGATTCTTGGAATGGTGACACGACCCTGGAGTTCCTCTCGCTGTTCCTGTTGAGAGGGCCTCCTCTTGAGATGCGACGGGAACGCCGGGAATTCTTTCCCGACGAAGCAGGGAAAGGATCCCTCACCTCGAGCTACGAAGCGGAAACGGGGCTCCTCTGGATGTGGGCGGGACCCTCGTGTTTCCTCTCGAGTGGAGAAGGGTATGTCGCGGAACTTCTTGAGTTGCCCCAAGAGTGTGAAGGACCCTTTTGACATTCCAGAGGTGAGGTGTGATTAGCCCAGAGAAGCCTCTGCGGAAATGGGCCTCATCTCGCCTGCAGGGGAGAACCTCCTGGATATTCTCGAGTTGCGGCAGGTCTTCTCGAGTTACGACGGGGACCTCAGGGACCCGCTCTGGTGGGCTCAGGAAGGGCTAGTCCCCATGCGAGTTGCTAGGGGCCATCTCGGGATTCCTCTCCCGTCGATGCCGGGGCCTAAGACCTTGTGTGGAGTCGGGGCTGGAACCTGAGGATGCCTCTCCAGTGGTGACATGGATTTTGGGGTGCCTCTGTGTCTTCCCAGGGGAGTCAGGCCACGTCTCGAGTGGGGGCATGCACGTGCGCTTCCACCCGGAGCTGCAGCAGTAGGGTCACGCTTCCTGTCACGTGGATCAAGGGATCTGTGGCTTTCCCTCGAGGCTTTCCCTCGAGGCTTTCCCACGAGGCTTTCCCACAGGGCTGTGCCAAGTTCCACCTTGGTGTGATTCGATCCTCGGCGTGAAAGACGAGCCGATGAAGGGAAAAGAGGTTCCTCTGGAATGGACTGAGACATCTGGGGGACTCTTGGAATGGAGGCACGACCCTGTAGTTCCTCTCGCTGTTCCTGTTGAGAGGGCCTCCTCTTGAGATGCGACGGGAACTCCGGGAATTCTTTCCCGACGAAGCAGGGAAAGGATCCCTCACCTCGAGCTATGAGGCGGAAACGGGGCTCCTCTGGATGTGGGCGGGACCCTCGTGTTTCCTCTCGAGTGGAGAAGGGTATGTCGGGGAACTTCTTGAGTTGCACCAAGGGTGTGAAGGAACCTTTCGACGTTCCAGAGGTGAGGTGTGATTAGCCCCGAGAAGCCTCTGCGGAAATGGGCCTCATCTCGCCTGCAGGGGAGAACCTCCTGGATATTCTCGAGGTGCGGCAGGTCTTCTCGAGTTACGACGGGTCCTCAGGGACCCGCTCTGGTGGCCTCACGAAGGGCCAGTCCCCATGCGAGTTGCTAGTGGCCCTCACGGGATTCCTCTCCCATCGATTCCGGTGCCTAACACATTGTGTGGAGTCGGGGCCGGAACCTGAGGATTCCTCTCCAGTGTTGACATGGGTCTTGGGGTGCCTCTCAGTCTCCCCAGGGGAGTCAAGCCTCGTCTCGAGTGGGGGCATGCACGTGCGCTTCCCTCCCGAGCTGCAGCAGTAGGGTCACGCTTCCTGTCACGTGGATCAAGGGATCTGTGGCTTTCCCACGAGTCTTTCCCAAAGGGCTGTGCCAAGTGCCACCTTGGTGTGAGTGGATCCTCAGCGTGAAAGACGAGCCGGTGAAGGGAAAAGAGGTTCCTCTGGAATGGACAGAGACATCTGGGGGACTCTTGGAATTATGGTACGACCCTGGAGTTCCTCACGCCGTTCCTGTTGAGAGGGCCTCCTCTTGAGATGCGACGGGAACGCCGGGAATTCTTTCCCGACGAAGCAGGGAAAGGATCCCTCACCTCGAGCTACGAGGCGGAAACGGGGCTCCTCTGGATATCGGCGGGACCCTCGCGTTTCCTCTCAGGTGGAGACGGGTATGTCGGGGAACTTCTTGAGTTGCACCAAGGGTGTGAAGGACCCTTTCGACGTTCCAGAGGTGAGGTGTGTTTAGCCCCGAGAAGCCTCTGCGGAAATGGGCCTCATCTCGCCTGCAGGGGAGAACCTCCTGGATATTCTCGAGTTGCGGCAGGTCTTCTCGAGTTACGACGGGGACCTCAGGGACCCGCTCTGGTGGCCTCAGGAAGGGCCAGTCCCCATGAGAGTTGCTACGGGCCATCTCGGGAGTCCTCTCCCGGCGATGCCGGGGCCTAAGACCTTGTGTGGAGTCGGGCCGGAAACTGAGAATTCCTCTCCACTGTTGACATGGATTTTGGGGTGCCTCTGAGTCTCCGCAGGGGAGTCAGGCCTCGTCTCGAGTGGGGGCATGCACGTGCGCTTTCCTCCCCAGCTGCAGCAGTAGGGTCACGCTTCCTGTCACGTGGATAAAGGGGTCTGTGGCTTTCCCTCGAGGCTTTCCCTCGAGGCATTCCCACGAGGCTTTCCCACAGGGCTGTGCCAAGTGCCACCTTGGTGTGAGTCGATCCTCGGCGTGAAAGACGAGCCGGTGAAGGGAAAAGAGGTTCCTCTGGAATGGACTGAGACATCTGGTTGACTCTTGGAATGGTGGCACGACCCTGGAGTTCCTCTCGCCGTTCCTGTTGAGAGGGCCTCCTCTTGAGATGCGACGGGAACGCCGGGAATTCTTTCCCGACGAAGCAGGGAAAGGATCCCTCACCTCGAGCTACGAGGCGGAAACGGGGCTCCTCTGGATGTGGGCAGGACCCTCGTGTTTCCTCTCGAGTGGAGACGGGTATGTCGGGGAACTTCTTGAGTTGCACCAAGGGTGTGAAGGACCCTTTCGACGTTCCAGAGGTGAGGTGTGATTAGCCCCGAGAAGCCTCTGCGGAAATGGGCCTCATCTCGCCTGCAGGGGAGAACCTCCTGTATATTCTCGAGTTGTGGCAGGTCTTCTCGAGTTACGACGGGGACCTCAGGGACCCGCTCTGGTGGCCTCAGGAAGGGCCAGTCCACATGCGAGTTGCTAGGGGCCATCTCGGGATTCCTCTCCCGTCAATGCCGGGGCCTAAGTCCTTGTGTGGAGTCGGGGCCAGAACCTGAGGATTCCTCTCCAGTCTTGACATGGATTTTGGGGTGCCTCTGATTCTCCGCAGGGGAGTCATCCCTCGTCTCGAGTGGGGGCATGCACGTGCGCTTTCCTCCACAGCTGCAGCAGTAGGGTCACTCTTCCTGTCACGTGGATCAAGGGATCTGTGGCTTTCCCTCGAGGCTTTCCCTCGAGGCTTTCCCACGAGGCTTTCCCACAGGGCTGTGCCAAGTGCCACCTTGGTGTGAGTCGATCCTCGGCGTGAAAGACGAGCCGGTGAAGGGAAAAGAGGTTCCTCTGGAATGCACTGAGACATCTGGGGGACTCTTGGAATGGTGGCACGAACCTGGAGTTCCTCTCGCCGTTCCTGTTGAGAGGGCCTCCTCTTGAGATGCGACGGGAACGCCAGGAATTCTTTCCCGACGAAGCAGGGAAAGGATCCCTCACCTCGAGCTACGAGGCGGAAACGGGGCTCTTCTGGATGTGGGCGGGACCCTCGTGTTTCCTCTCGAGTGGAGACGGGTATGTCGGGGAACTTCTTGAGTTGCACCAAGGGTGTGAAGGACCCTTTCGACGTTCCAGAGGTGAGGTGTGATTAGCCCCGAGAAGCCTCTGCGGAAATGGGCCTCATCTCGCCTGCAGGGGAGAACCTCCTGGATATTCTCGAGTTGCGGCCGGTCTTCTCGAGTTACGATGGGGACCTCAGGGACCCGCTCTGGTGGCCTCAGGAAGGGCCAGTCCCATGCGAGTTGCTCGGGGCCATCTCGCAATCCCTTTCCCGTCGATGCCGGGGCCTAAGACCTTGTGTGGAGTCGGGGCCGGAACCTGAGGATGACTCTCCAGTGGTGACATGGATTTTGGGGTGCCTCTGTGTCTCCCCAGGGGAGTCAGGCCACGTCTCGAGTGGGGGCATGCACGTACGCTTCCATCCCGAGCTGCAGCAGTAGGGTCACGCTTCCTGTCACGTGGATCAAGGGATCTGTGGCTTTCCCTCGAGGCTTTCCCTCGAGGCTTTCCAACGAGGCTTTCCCACAGGGCTGTGCCAAGTGCCACCTTGGTGTGATTCGATCCTCGGCGTGAAAAACGAGCCGGTGAAGGGAAAAGAGGTTGCTCTGGAATGGACAGAGGCATCTGGTTGACTCTTGGAATGGTGGAACGACCCTGGAGTTCCTCTCGCCGTTCCTGTTGAGAGGGCCTCCTCTTGAGATGCGACGGGAACGCCGGGAATTCTTTCCCAACGAAGCAGGGAAAGGATCCCTCACCTCGAGCTACGAGGCGGAAACGGGGCTCCTATGGATGTGGGCGGGACCCTCGTGTTTCCTCTCGAGTGGAGAAGGGTATGTCGGGGAACTTCTTGAGTTGCACCAATGGTGTGACGGAACCTTTCGACGTTCCAGAGGTGAGGTGTGATTAGCCCCGAGAAGCCTCTGCGGAAATGGGCCTCATCTCGCCTGCAGGGGAGAACCTCCTGGATATTCTCGAGTTGCGGCAGGTCTTCTCGAGTTACGACGGGGACCTCAGGGACCCGCTCTGGTGGCCTCAGCAAGGGCCAGTCCACATGCGAGTTGCTCGGGGCCATCTCGGGATCCTCTCCCGTCGATGCCGGGGCCTAAGACCTTGTGTGGAGTCGGAGCCGGAACCTGAGGATTCCTCTCCTGTGTTGACATGGATCTTGGGGTGCATCTGAGTCTCCCCAGGGGAGTCAGGCTTCGTCTCGTGTGGGGGCATGCACGTGCGCTTTCCTCCCGAGCTGCAGCAGTAGGGTCACGCTTCCTGTCACGTGGATCACGGGATCTGTGGCTTTCCCTCGAGGCTTTCCCTCGAGGCTTTCCCACGAGGCTTTCCCACAGGGCTGTGCCAAGTGCCACCTTGGTGTGAGTCGATCCTCGGCGTGAAAGACGAGCCGACGAAGGGATAAGAGGTTCCTCTGGAATGGACTCAGACATCTCGGGGACTCTTGGAATGGTGGCACGACCCTGGAGTTCCTCTCGCCGTTCCTGTTGAGAGGGCCTCCTCTTGACATGCGACGGGAACGCCGGGAATTCTTTCCCGACGAACCAGGGAAAGGATCCCTCACCTCGAGCTACGAGGCGGAAACGGGGCTCCTCTGGATGTGGGCGGGACCCTCGTGATTCCTCTCGAGTGGAGACGGGTATGTCGGTGAACTTCTTGAGTTGCACCAAGGGTGTGAAGGACCCTTTCGAAGTTCCAGAGGTGATGTGTGATCAGCCTCGAGACGCCTAAGCGGAAATGGGCCTCATCTCGCCTGGAGGGGAGAACCTCCTGGATTTTCTCGAGTTGCGGCAGGTCTTCTCGAGTTACGACGGGGACCTCAGGGACCTGCTCTGGTGGCCTCAGGAAAGCCCATTCCCCATGCGAGTTGCTAGGGGACCTCTCGGGATTCCTCTCCCGCACATGCCGGGGCCTCGGTCCTTGTGTGGAGTCTGGGCCGGAACCTGAGGAATCCTCTCCAGTGTTGCCATGGATCTTGGGGTGCTTCTGAGTCTCCCCAGGGGAGTCAGGCCTCGTCTCGAGTGGGGGCATGCACGTGCGCTTTCCTCTCGAGCTGCAGCAGTAGTGTCACGCTTCCTGTCACGTGGATCAAGGGATCTGTGGCTTTCCCTCGAGGCTGTCCCTCGAGGCTTTCACACGAGGCTTTCCCACAGGGCTGTGCCACGTGCCACCTTGGTGTGAGTCGATCCTCGGCGAGAAAGACGAGCCGGTGAAGGGAAAAGAGATTCCTCTGGAATGGACTGAGACATCTGGGGGACTCTTGGAATGGTGGCACGACCCTGGAGTTCCTCTCGCCGTTCCTGTTGAGAGGGCCTCCTCTTGAGATGCGACGGGCACGCCGGGAACTCTTTCCCGACGAAGCAGGGAAAGGATCCCTCATCTCGAGCTACGAGGCGGAAACGGGGCTCCTCTGGATGTGGGCGGGACCCTCGTGATTCCTCTCGAGTGGAGACGGGTATGTCGGGGAACTTCTTGATTTGCACCAAGGGTGTGAAGGACCCTTTCGAAGTTCCAGAGGTGAGGTGTGATCAGCCTCGAGACGCCTCAGCGGAAATGGGCCTCATCTCGCCTGGAGTGGAGAACCTCCTGGATTTTCTCGAGTTGCGGCAGGTCTTCTCGAGTTACGAAGGGGACCTCAGGGACCCGCTCTGGTGGCTTCAGGAAAGGCCAGACCCCATGCGAGTTGCTAGGGGACCTCTCGGGATTCCTCTCCCGTCCATGCCGGGGCCTCAATCCTTGTGTGGATTCGGGGCCGGAACCTGAGGATTCCTCTCCAGTGTTGCCATGGATCTTGGGGTGCTTCTGAGTCTCCCCAGGGGAGTCAGGCCTCGTCTCGAGTGGGGGCATGCACGTGCGCTTTCCTCCCGAGCTGCAGCAGTAATGTCACGCTTCCTGTCACGTGGATCAAGGGATCTGTGGCTTTCCCACGAGGCTTTCCCACAAGGCTGTGCCACGTGCCACCTTGGTGTGAGTCGATCCTCGGCGTGAAAGACGAGCCTGTGAAGGGAAAAGAGGTTCCTCTGGAATGGACTGAGATATCTGGGGGACTCTTGGAATGGTGGCACGACCCTGGAGTTCCTCTCGCCGTTCCTGTTGAGAGGGCCTCCTCTTGAGATGCGACGGGAACGCCGGGAACTCTTTTCTGATGAAGCAGGGAAAGGATCCCTCATCTCGAGCTACGAGGCAGAAACGGGGCTCCTCTGGATGTGGGCGGGACCCTCGTGATTCCTCTCGAGTGGAGACGGGTATGTCGGGGAACTTCTTGATTTGCACCAAGGGTGTGAAGGCCCCTTTCGAAGTTCCAGAGGTGAGGTGTGATCAGCCTCGAGATGCCTCAGCGGAAATGGGCCTCATCTCGCCTGGAGGGGAGAACCTCTTGGATTTTCTCGAGTTGCGGCAGGTCTTCTCGAGTTACGACGGGGACCACAGGGACCCGCTCTGGTGGCCTCCGGAAAGGCCGGTCCCCATGCGAGTTGCTAGGGGACCTCTCGGGATTCCTCTCCCGTCCATGCCGGGGCCTCAGTCCTTGTGTGGAGTCGGGGCCGGAACCTGAGGAATCCTCTCCAGTGTTGCCATGGATCTTGGGGTGCTTCTGAGTCTCCCCAGGGGAGTCAGGCCTCGTCTCGAGTGGGGGCATGCACGTGCGCTTTCCTCCCGAGCTGCAGCAGTAGTGTCACGCTTCCTGTCACGTGGATCAAGGGATCTGTGGCTTTCCCTCGAGGCTGTCCCTCGAGGCTTTCCCACAGGGCTGTGCCACGTGCCACCTTGGTGTGAGTCGATCCTCGGCGAGAAAGACGAGCCGGTGAAGGGAAAAGAGTTTCCTCTGGAATGGACTGAGACATCTGGGGGACTCTTGGAATGGTGGCACGACCCTGAAGTTCCTCTCGTCGATCCTCTTGAGAGGGCCTCCTCTTGAGATGCGACGGGAACGCCGGGAACTCTTTTCCGATGAAGCAGGGAAAGGATCCCTCATCTCGAGCTACGAGGCGGAAACGGGGCTCCTCTGGATGTGGGCGGGACCCTCGTGATTCCTCTCGAGTGGAGACGGGTATGTCGGGGAACTTCTTGATTTGCACCAAGGGTGTGAAGGCCCCTTTCGAAGTTCCAGAGATGAGGTGTGATCAGCCTCGAGATGCCTCAGCGGAAATGGGCCTCATCTCGCCTGGAGGGGAGAACCTCCTGGATTTTCTCGAGTTGCGGCAGGTCTTCTCGAGTTACGACGCGGACCACAGGGACCCGCTCTGGTGGCCTACGGAAAGGCCGGTCCCCATGCGAGTTGCTAGGTGACCTCTCGGGATTCCTCTCCCGTCCATGCCGGGGCCTCAGTCCTTGTGTGGAGTCGGGGCCGGAACCTGAGGAATCCTCTCCAGTGTTGCCATGGATCTTGGGGTGCTTCTGAGTCTCCCCAGGGGAGTCAGGCCTCGTCTCGAGTGGGGGCATGCACGTGCGCTTTCCTCCCGAGCTGCAGCAGTAGTGTCACGCTTCCTGTCACGTGGATCAAGGGATCTGTGGCTTTCCCTCGAGGCTGTCCCTCGAGGCTTTCCCACGAGGCTTTCCCACAGGGCTGTGCCACGTGCCACCTTGGTGTGAGTCGATCCTCGGCGTGAAAGACGAGCCGGTGAAGGGAAAAGAGGTTCCTCTGGTATGGACTGAGACATCTGGGGGACTCTTGGAATGGTGGCACGACCCTGGAGTTCCTCTCGTCGATCCTCTTGAGAGGGCCTCCTGTTGAGATGCGACGGGAACGCCGGGAACTCTTTCCCGACGAAGCAGGGAAAGGATCCCTCATCTCGAGCTACGAGGCCGAAACGGGGCTCCTCTGGATGTGGGCGGGACCCTCGTGATTCCTCTCCAGTGGAGACGGGTATGTCGGGGAACTTCTTGATTTGCACCAAGGGTGTGAAGGACCCTTTCAAAGTTCCAGAGGTGAGGTGTGATCAGCCTCGAGACGCCTCAGCGGAAATGGGCCTCATCTCGCCTGGAGGGGAGAACCTCCTGGATTTTCTCGAGTTGCGGCAGGTCTTCTCGAGTTACGACGGGGACCTCAGGGACCCGCTCTGGTGGCCTCAGGAAAGGCCAGTCCCCATGCGAGTTGCTAGGGGACCTCTCGGGATTCCTCTCCCGTCCATGCAGGGGCCTCAGTCCTTGTGTGGAGTCGGGGCCGGAACCTGAGGATTCCTCTCCAGTGTTGACATGGATCTTGGGGTGCCTCTCAGTCTCCCCAGGGGAGTCAAGCCTCGTCTCGAGTGGGGGCATGCACGTGCGCTTCCCTCCCGAGCTGCAGCAGTAGGGTCACGCTTCCTGTCACGTGGATCAAGGGATCTGTGGCTTTCCCACGAGTCTTTCCCAAAGGGCTGTGCCAAGTGCCACCTTGGTGTGAGTGGATCCTCAGCGTGAAAGACGAGCCGGTGAAGGGAAAAGAGGTTCCTCTGGAATGGACAGAGACATCTGGGGGACTCTTGGAATTATGGTACGACCCTGGAGTTCCTCACGCCGTTCCTGTTGAGAGGGCCTCCTCTTGAGATGCGACGGGAACGCCGGGAATTCTTTCCCGACGAAGCAGGGAAAGGATCCCTCACCTCGAGCTACGAGGCGGAAACGGGGCTCCTCTGGATATCGGCGGGACCCTCGCGTTTCCTCTCAGGTGGAGACGGGTATGTCGGGGAACTTCTTGAGTTGCACCAAGGGTGTGAAGGACCCTTTCGACGTTCCAGAGGTGAGGTGTGATTAGCCCCGAGAAGCCTCTGCGGAAATGGGCCTCATCTCGCCTGCAGGGGAGAACCTCCTGGATATTCTCGAGTTGCGGCAGGTCTTCTCGAGTTACGACGCGGACCTCAGGGACCCGCTCTGGTGGCCTCAGGAAGGGCCAGTCCCCATGAGAGTTGCTACGGGCCATCTCGGGAGTCCTCTCCCGGCGATGCCGGGGCCTAAGACCTTGTGTGGAGTCGGGCCGGAAACTGAGAATTCCTCTCCACTGTTGACATGGATTTTGGGGTGCCTCTGAGTCTCCGCAGGGGAGTCAGGCCTCGTCTCGAGTGGGGGCATGCACGTGCGCTTTCCTCCCCAGCTGCAGCAGTAGGGTCACGCTTCCTGTCACGTGGATAAAGGGGTCTGTGGCTTTCCCTCGAGGCTTTCCCTCGAGGCATTCCCACGAGGCTTTCCCACAGGGCTGTGCCAAGTGCCACCTTGGTGTGAGTCGATCCTCGGCGTGAAAGACGAGCCGGTGAAGGGAAAAGAGGTTCCTCTGGAATGGACTGAGACATCTGGTTGACTCTTGGAATGGTGGCACGACCCTGGAGTTCCTCTCGCCGTTCCTGTTGAGAGGGCCTCCTCTTGAGATGCGACGGGAACGCCGGGAATTCTTTCCCGACGAAGCAGGGAAAGGATCCCTCACCTCGAGCTACGAGGCGGAAACGGGGCTCCTCTGGATGTGGGCGGGACCCTCGTGTTTCCTCTCGAGTGGAGACGGGTATGTCGGGGAACTTCTTCAGTTGCACCAAGGGTGTGAAGGACCCTTTCGACGTTCCAGAGGTGAGGTGTGATTAGCCCCGAGAAGCCTCTGCGGAAATGGGCCTCATCTCGCCTGCAGGGGAGAACCTCCTGTATATTCTCGAGTTGCGGCAGGTCTTCTCGAGTTATGACGGGGACCTCAGGGACCCGCTCTGGTGGCCTCAGGAAGGGCCAGTCCACATGCGAGTTGCTAGGGGCCATCTCGGGATTCCTCTCCCGTCGATGCCGGGGCCTAAGTCCTTGTGTGGAGTCGGGGCCAGAACCTGAGGATTCCTCTCCAGTGTTGACATGGATTTTGGGGTGCCTCTGAGTCTCCGCAGGGGAGTCAGGCCTCGTCTCGAGTGGGGGCATGCACGTGCGCTTTCCTCCACAGCTGCAGCAGTAGGGTCACTCTTCCTGTCACGTGGATCAAGGGATCTGTGGCTTTCCCTCAAGGCTTTCCCTCGAGGCTTTCCCACGAGGCTTTCCCACAGGGCTGTGCCAAGTGCCACCTTGGTGTGAGTCGATCCTCGGCGTGAAAGACGAGCCGGTGAAGGGAAAAGAGGTTCCTCTGGAATGCACTGAGACATCTGGGGGACTCTTGGAATGGTGGCACGACCCTGGAGTTCCTCTCGCCGTTCCTGTTGAGAGGGCCTCCTCTTGAGATGCGACGGGAACGCCAGGAATTCTTTCCCGACGAAGCAGGGAAAGGATCCCTCACCTCGAGCTACGAGGCGGAAACGGGGCTCCTCTGGATGTGGGCGGGACCCTCGTGTTTCCTCTCGAGTGGAGACGGGTATGTCGGGGAACTTCTTGAGTTGCACCAAGGGTGTGAAGGACCCTTTCGACGTTCCAGAGGTGAGGTGTGATTAGCCCCGAGAAGCCTCTGCGGAAATGGGCCTCATCTCGCCTGCAGGGGAGAACCTCCTGGATATTCTCGAGTTGCGGCCGGTCTTCTCGAGTTACGATGGGGACCTCAGGGACCCGCTCTGGTGGCCTCAGGAAGGGCCAGTCCCATGCGAGTTGCTCGGGGCCATCTCGCAATCCCTCTCCCGTCGATGCCGGGGCCTAAGACCTTGTGTGGAGTCGGGGCCGGAACCTGAGGATGCCTCTCCAGTGGTGACATGGATTTTGGGGTGCCTCTGTGTCTCCCCAGGGGAGTCAGGCCACGTCTCGAGTGGGGGCATGCACGTACGCTTCCATCCCGAGCTGCAGCAGTAGGGTCACGCTTCCTGTCACGTGGATCAAGGGATCTGTGGCTTTCCCTCGAGGCTTTCCCTCGAGGCTTTCCAACGAGGCTTTCCCACAGGGCTGTGCCAAGTGCCACCTTGGTGTGATTCGATCCTCGGCGTGAAAAACGAGCCGGTGAAGGGAAAAGAGGTTGCTCTGGAATGGACAGAGGCATCTGGTTGACTCTTGGAATGGTGGAACGACCCTGGAGTTCCTCTCGCCGTTCCTGTTGAGAGGGCCTCCTCTTGAGATGCGACGGGAACGCCGGGAATTCTTTCCCAACGAAGCAGGGAAAGGATCCCTCACCTCGAGCTACGAGGCGGAACCGGGGCTCCTATGGATGTGGGCGGGACCCTCGTGTTTCCTCTCGAGTGGAGAAGGGTATGTCGGGGAACTTCTTGAGTTGCACCAATGGTGTGACGGAACCTTTCGACGTTCCAGAGGTGAGGTGTGATTAGCCCCGAAAAGCCTCTGCGGAAATGGGCCTCATCTCGCCTGCAGGGGAGAACCTCCTGGATATTCTCGAGTTGCGGCAGGTCTTCTCGAGTTACGACGGGGACCTCAGGGACCCGCTCTGGTGGCCTCAGCAAGGGCCAGTCCACATGCGAGTTGCTCGGGGCCATCTCGGGATCCTCTCCCGTCGATGCCGGGGCCTAAGACCTTGTGTGGAGTCGGGGCCGGAACCTGAGGATTCCTCTCCTGTGTTGACATGGATCTTGGGGTGCATCTGAGTCTCCCCAGGGGAGTCAGGCTTCGTCTCGTGTGGGGGCATGCACGTGCGCTTTCCTCCCGAGCTGCAGCAGTAGTGTCACGCTTCCTGTCACGTGGATCACGGGATCTGTGGCTTTCCCTCAAGGCTTTCCCTCGAGGCTTTCCCACGAGGCTTTCCCACAGGGCTGTGCCAAGTGCCACCTTGGTGTGAGTCGATCCTCGGCGTGAAAGACGAGCCGATGAAGGGATAAGAGGTTCCTCTGGAATGGACTGAGACATCTCGGGGACTCTTGGAATGGTGGCACGACCCTGGAGTTCCTCTCGCCGTTCCTGTTGAGAGGGCCTCCTCTTGAGATGCGACGGGAACGCCGGGAATTCTTTCCCGACGAACCAGGGAAAGGATCCCTCACCTCGAGCTACGAGGCGGAAACGGGGCTCCTCTGGATGTGGGCGGGACCCTCGTGTTTCCTCTCGAGTGTAGAAGGGTATGTCGGGGAACTTCTTGAGTTGCACCAAGGGTGTGAAGGACCCTTTCGAGGTTCCAGAGATGAGGTGTGATTAGCCCCGAGAAGCCTCTGCGGAAATGGGCCTCATCTCGCCTGCAGGGGAGAACCTCCTGGATATTCTCGAGTTGCGGCAGGTCTTCTCGAGTTACGACGCGGACCTCAGGGACCCGCTCTGGTGGCCTCATGAAGGGCCAGTCCCCTGCGAGTTGCTCGGGGCCATCTCGCAATCCCTTTCCCGTCGATGCCGGGGCCTAAGACCTTGTGTGGAGTCGGGGCCGGAACCTGAGGATGACTCTCCAGTGGTGACATGGATTTTGGGGTGCCTCTGTGTCTCCCCAGGGGAGTCAGGCCACGTCTCGAGTGGGGGCATGCACGTACGCTTCCATCCCGAGCTGCAGCAGTAGGGTCACGCTTCCTGTCACGTGGATCAAGGGATCTGTGGCTTTCCCTCGAGGCTTTCCCTCGAGGCTTTCCAACGAGGCTTTCCCACAGGGCTGTGCCAAGTGCCACCTTGGTGTGATTCGATCCTCGGCGTGAAAAACGAGCCGGTGAAGGGAAAAGAGGTTGCTCTGGAATGGACAGAGGCATCTGGTTGACTCTTGGAATGGTGGAACGACCCTGGAGTTCCTCTCGCCGTTCCTGTTGAGAGGGCCTCCTCTTGAGATGCGACGGGAACGCCGGGAATTCTTTCCCAACGAAGCAGGGAAAGGATCCCTCACCTCGAGCTACGAGGCGGAAACGGGGCTCCTATGGATGTGGGCGGGACCCTCGTGTTTCCTCTCGAGTGGAGAAGGGTATGTCGGGGAACTTCTTGAGTTGCACCAATGGTGTGACGGAACCTTTCGACGTTCCAGAGGTGAGGTGTGATTAGCCCCGAGAAGCCTCTGCGGAAATGGGCCTCATCTCGCCTGCAGGGGAGAACCTCCTGGATATTCTCGAGTTGCGGCAGGTCTTCTCGAGTTACGACGGGGACCTCAGGGACCCGCTCTGGTGGCCTCAGCAAGGGCCAGTCCACATGCGAGTTGCTCGGGGCCATCTCGGGATCCTCTCCCGTCGATGCCGGGGCCTAAGACCTTGTGTGGAGTCGGAGCCGGAACCTGAGGATTCCTCTCCTGTGTTGACATGGATCTTGGGGTGCATCTGAGTCTCCCCAGGGGAGTCAGGCTTCGTCTCGTGTGGGGGCATGCACGTGCGCTTTCCTCCCGAGCTGCAGCAGTAGGGTCACGCTTCCTGTCACGTGGATCACGGGATCTGTGGCTTTCCCTCGAGGCTTTCCCTCGAGGCTTTCCCACGAGGCTTTCCCACAGGGCTGTGCCAAGTGCCACCTTGGTGTGAGTCGATCCTCGGCGTGAAAGACGAGCCGATGAAGGGATAAGAGGTTCCTCTGGAATGGACTGAGACATCTCGGGGACTCTTGGAATGGTGGCACGACCCTGGAGTTCCTCTCGCCGTTCCTGTTGAGAGGGCCTCCTCTTGACATGCGACGGGAACGCCGGGAATTCTTTCCCGACGAACCAGGGAAAGGATCCCTCACCTCGAGCTACGAGGCGGAAACGGGGCTCCTCTGGATGTGGGCGGGACCCTCGTGATTCCTCTCGAGTGGAGACGGGTATGTCGGTGAACTTCTTGAGTTGCACCAAGGGTGTGAAGGACCCTTTCGAAGTTCCAGAGGTGATGTGTGATCAGCCTCGAGACGCCTAAGCGGAAATGGGCCTCATCTCGCCTGGAGGGGAGAACCTCCTGGATTTTCTCGAGTTGCGGCAGGTCTTCTCGAGTTACGACGGGGACCTCAGGGACCTGCTCTGGTGGCCTCAGGAAAGCCCATTCCCCATGCGAGTTGCTAGGGGACCTCTCGGGATTCCTCTCCCGCACATGCCGGGGCCTCGGTCCTTGTGTGGAGTCTGGGCCGGAACCTGAGGAATCCTCTCCAGTGTTGCCATGGATCTTGGGGTGCTTCTGAGTCTCCCCAGGGGAGTCAGGCCTCGTCTCGAGTGGGGGCATGCACGTGCGCTTTCCTCTCGAGCTGCAGCAGTAGTGTCACGCTTCCTGTCACGTGGATCAAGGGATCTGTGGCTTTCCCTCGAGGCTGTCCCTCGAGGCTTTCCCACGAGGCTTTCCCACAGGGCTGTGCCACGTGCCACCTTGGTGTGAGTCGATCCTCGGCGAGAAAGACGAGCCGGTGAAGGGAAAAGAGATTCCTCTGGAATGGACTGAGACATCTGGGGGACTCTTGGAATGGTGGCACGACCCTGGAGTTCCTCTCGCCGTTCCTGTTGAGAGGGCCTCCTCTTGAGATGCGACGGGCACGCCGGGAACTCTTTCCCGACGAAGCAGGGAAAGGATCCCTCATCTCGAGCTACGAGGCGGAAACGGGGCTCCTCTGGATGTGGGCGGGACCCTCGTGATTCCTCTCGAGTGGAGACGGGTATGTCGGGGAACTTCTTGATTTGCACCAAGGGTGTGAAGGACCCTTTCGAAGTTCCAGAGGTGAGGTGTGATCAGCCTCGAGACGCCTCAGCGGAAATGGGCCTCATCTCGCCTGGAGTGGAGAACCTCCTGGATTTTCTCGAGTTGCGGCAGGTCTTCTCGAGTTACGAAGGGGACCTCAGGGACCCGCTCTGGTGGCTTCAGGAAAGGCCAGACCCCATGCGAGTTGCTAGGGGACCTCTCGGGATTCCTCTCCCGTCCATGCCGGGGCCTCAATCCTTGTGTGGATTCGGGGCCGGAACCTGAGGATTCCTCTCCAGTGTTGCCATGGATCTTGGGGTGCTTCTGAGTCTCCCCAGGGGAGTCAGGCCTCGTCTCGAGTGGGGGCATGCACGTGCGCTTTCCTCCCGAGCTGCAGCAGTAATGTCACGCTTCCTGTCACGTGGATCAAGGGATCTGTGGCTTTCCCACGAGGCTTTCCCACAAGGCTGTGCCACGTGCCACCTTGGTGTGAGTCGATCCTCGGCGTGAAAGACGAGCCTGTGAAGGGAAAAGAGGTTCCTCTGGAATGGACTGAGATATCTGGGGGACTCTTGGAATGGTGGCACGACCCTGGAGTTCCTCTCGCCGTTCCTGTTGAGAGGGCCTCCTCTTGAGATGCGACGGGAACGCCGGGAACTCTTTTCTGATGAAGCAGGGAAAGGATCCCTCATCTCGAGCTACGAGGCAGAAACGGGGCTCCTCTGGATGTGGGCGGGACCCTCGTGATTCCTCTCGAGTGGAGACGGGTATGTCGGGGAACTTCTTGATTTGCACCAAGGGTGTGAAGGCCCCTTTCGAAGTTCCAGAGGTGAGGTGTGATCAGCCTCGAGATGCCTCAGCGGAAATGGGCCTCATCTCGCCTGGAGGGGAGAACCTCTTGGATTTTCTCGAGTTGCGGCAGGTCTTCTCGAGTTACGACGGGGACCACAGGGACCCGCTCTGGTGGCCTCCGGAAAGGCCGGTCCCCATGCGAGTTGCTAGGGGACCTCTCGGGATTCCTCTCCCGTCCATGCCGGGGCCTCAGTCCTTGTGTGGAGTCGGGGCCGGAACCTGAGGAATCCTCTCCAGTGTTGCCATGGATCTTGGGGTGCTTCTGAGTCTCCCCAGGGGAGTCAGGCCTCGTCTCGAGTGGGGGCATGCACGTGCGCTTTCCTCCCGAGCTGCAGCAGTAGTGTCACGCTTCCTGTCACGTGGATCAAGGGATCTGTGGCTTTCCCTCGAGGCTGTCCCTCGAGGCTTTCCCACAGGGCTGTGCCACGTGCCACCTTGGTGTGAGTCGATCCTCGGCGAGAAAGACGAGCCGGTGAAGGGAAAAGAGTTTCCTCTGGAATGGACTGAGACATCTGGGGGACTCTTGGAATGGTGGCACGACCCTGAAGTTCCTCTCGTCGATCCACTTGAGAGGGCCTCCTCTTGAGATGCGACGGGAACGCCGGGAACTCTTTTCCGATGAAGCAGGGAAAGGATCCCTCATCTCGACCTACGAGGCGGAAACGGGGCTCCTCTGGATGTGGGCGGGACCCTCGTGATTCCTCTCGAGTGGAGACGGGTATGTCGGGGAACTTCTTGATTTGCACCAAGGGTGTGAAGGCCCCTTTCGAAGTTCCAGAGATGAGGTGTGATCAGCCTCGAGATGCCTCAGCGGAAATGGGCCTCATCTCGCCTGGAGGGGAGAACCTCCTGGATTTTCTCGAGTTGCGGCAGGTCTTCTCGAGTTACGACGCGGACCACAGGGACCCGCTCTGGTGGCCTACGGAAAGGCCGGTCCCCATGCGAGTTGCTAGGTGACCTCTCGGGATTCCTCTCCCGTCCATGCCGGGGCCTCAGTCCTTGTGTGGAGTCGGGGCCGGAACCTGAGGAATCCTCTCCAGTGTTGCCATGGATCTTGGGGTGCTTCTGAGTCTCCCCAGGGGAGTCAGGCCTCGTCTCGAGTGGGGGCATGCACGTGCGCTTTCCTCCCGAGCTGCAGCAGTAGTGTCACGCTTCCTGTCACGTGGATCAAGGGATCTGTGGCTTTCCCTCGAGGCTGTCCCTCGAGGCTTTCCCACGAGGCTTTCCCACAGGGCTGTGCCACGTGCCACCTTGGTGTGAGTCGATCCTCGGCGTGAAAGACGAGCCGGTGAAGGGAAAAGAGGTTCCTCTGGTATGGACTGAGACATCTGGGGGACTCTTGGAATGGTGGCACGACCCTGGAGTTCCTCTCGTCGATCCTCTTGAGAGGGCCTCCTGTTGAGATGCGACGGGAACGCCGGGAACTCTTTCCCGACGAAGCAGGGAAAGGATCCCTCATCTCGAGCTACGAGGCCGAAACGGGGCTCCTCTGGATGTGGGCGGGACCCTCGTGATTCCTCTCCAGTGGAGACGGGTATGTCGGGGAACTTCTTGATTTGCACCAAGGGTGTGAAGGACCCTTTCAAAGTTCCAGAGGTGAGGTGTGATCAGCCTCGAGACGCCTCAGCGGAAATGGGCCTCATCTCGCCTGGAGGGGAGAACCTCCTGGATTTTCTCGAGTTGCGGCAGGTCTTCTCGAGTTACGACGGGGACCTCAGGGACCCGCTCTGGTGGCCTCAGGAAAGGCCAGTCCCCATGCGAGTTGCTAGGGGACCTCTCGGGATTCCTCTCCCGTCCATGCAGGGGCCTCAGTCCTTGTGTGGAGTCGGGGCCGGAACCTGAGGATTCCTCTCCAGTGTTGACATGGATCTTGGGGTGCCTCTCAGTCTCCCCAGGGGAGTCAAGCCTCGTCTCGAGTGGGGGCATGCACGTGCGCTTCCCTCCCGAGCTGCAGCAGTAGGGTCACGCTTCCTGTCACGTGGATCAAGGGATCTGTGGCTTTCCCACGAGTCTTTCCCAAAGGGCTGTGCCAAGTGCCACCTTGGTGTGAGTGGATCCTCAGCGTGAAAGACGAGCCGGTGAAGGGAAAAGAGGTTCCTCTGGAATGGACAGAGACATCTGGGGGACTCTTGGAATTATGGTACGACCCTGGAGTTCCTCACGCCGTTCCTGTTGAGAGGGCCTCCTCTTGAGATGCGACGGGAACGCCGGGAATTCTTTCCCGACGAAGCAGGGAAAGGATCCCTCACCTCGAGCTACGAGGCGGAAACGGGGCTCCTCTGGATATCGGCGGGACCCTCGCGTTTCCTCTCAGGTGGAGACGGGTATGTCGGGGAACTTCTTGAGTTGCACCAAGGGTGTGAAGGACCCTTTCGACGTTCCAGAGGTGAGGTGTGATTAGCCCCGAGAAGCCTCTGCGGAAATGGGCCTCATCTCGCCTGCAGGGGAGAACCTCCTGGATATTCTCGAGTTGCGGCAGGTCTTCTCGAGTTACGACGCGGACCTCAGGGACCCGCTCTGGTGGCCTCAGGAAGGGCCAGTCCCCATGAGAGTTGCTACGGGCCATCTCGGGAGTCCTCTCCCGGCGATGCCGGGGCCTAAGACCTTGTGTGGAGTGGGGCCGGAAACTGAGAATTCCTCTCCACTGTTGACATGGATTTTGGGGTGCCTCTGAGTCTCCGCAGGGGAGTCAGGCCTCGTCTCGAGTGGGGGCATGCACGTGCGCTTTCCTCCCCAGCTGCAGCAGTAGGGTCACGCTTCCTGTCACGTGGATAAAGGGGTCTGTGGCTTTCCCTCGAGGCTTTCCCTCGAGGCATTCCCACGAGGCTTTCCCACAGGGCTGTGCCAAGTGCCACCTTGGTGTGAGTCGATCCTCGGCGTGAAAGACGAGCCGGTGAAGGGAAAAGAGGTTCCTCTGGAATGGACTGAGACATCTGGTTGACTCTTGGAATGGTGGCACGACCCTGGAGTTCCTCTCGCCGTTCCTGTTGAGAGGGCCTCCTCTTGAGATGCGACGGGAACGCCGGGAATTCTTTCCCGACGAAGCAGGGAAAGGATCCCTCACCTCGAGCTACGAGGCGGAAACGGGGCTCCTCTGGATGTGGGCGGGACCCTCGTGTTTCCTCTCGAGTGGAGACGGGTATGTCGGGGAACTTCTTCAGTTGCACCAAGGGTGTGAAGGACCCTTTCGACGTTCCAGAGGTGAGGTGTGATTAGCCCCGAGAAGCCTCTGCGGAAATGGGCCTCATCTCGCCTGCAGGGGAGAACCTCCTGTATATTCTCGAGTTGCGGCAGGTCTTCTCGAGTTATGACGGGGACCTCAGGGACCCGCTCTGGTGGCCTCAGGAAGGGCCAGTCCACATGCGAGTTGCTAGGGGCCATCTCGGGATTCCTCTCCCGTCGATGCCGGGGCCTAAGTCCTTGTGTGGAGTCGGGGCCAGAACCTGAGGATTCCTCTCCAGTGTTGACATGGATTTTGGGGTGCCTCTGAGTCTCCGCAGGGGAGTCAGGCCTCGTCTCGAGTGGGGGCATGCACGTGCGCTTTCCTCCACAGCTGCAGCAGTAGGGTCACTCTTCCTGTCACGTGGATCAAGGGATCTGTGGCTTTCCCTCGAGGCTTTCCCTCGAGGCTTTCCCACGAGGCTTTCCCACAGGGCTGTGCCAAGTGCCACCTTGGTGTGAGTCGATCCTCGGCGTGAAAGACGAGCCGGTGAAGGGAAAAGAGGTTCCTCTGGAATGCACTGAGACATCTGGGGGACTCTTGGAATGGTGGCACGACCCTGGAGTTCCTCTCGCCGTTCCTGTTGAGAGGGCCTCCTCTTGAGATGCGACGGGAACGCCAGGAATTCTTTCCCGACGAAGCAGGGAAAGGATCCCTCACCTCGAGCTACGAGGCGGAACCGGGGCTCCTATGGATGTGGGCGGGACCCTCGTGTTTCCTCTCGAGTGGAGAAGGGTATGTCGGGGAACTTCTTGAGTTGCACCAATGGTGTGACGGAACCTTTCGACGTTCCAGAGGTGAGGTGTGATTAGCCCCGAGAAGCCTCTGCGGAAATGGGCCTCATCTCGCCTGCAGGGGAGAACCTCCTGGATATTCTCGAGTTGCGGCAGGTCTTCTCGAGTTACGACGGGGACCTCAGGGACCCGCTCTGGTGGCCTCAGCAAGGGCCAGTCCACATGCGAGTTGCTCGGGGCCATCTCGGGATCCTCTCCCGTCGATGCCGGGGCCTAAGACCTTGTGTGGAGTCGGGGCCGGAACCTGAGGATTCCTCTCCTGTGTTGACATGGATCTTGGGGTGCATCTGAGTCTCCCCAGGGGAGTCAGGCTTCGTCTCGTGTGGGGGCATGCACGTGCGCTTTCCTCCCGAGCTGCAGCAGTAAGGTCACGCTTCCTGTCACGTGGATCACGGGATCTGTGGCTTTCCCTCAAGGCTTTCCCTCGAGGCTTTCCCACGAGGCTTTCCCACAGGGCTGTGCCAAGTGCCACCTTGGTGTGAGTCGATCCTCGGCGTGAAAGACGAGCCGATGAAGGGATAAGAGGTTCCTCTGGAATGGACTGAGACATCTCGGGGACTCTTGGAATGGTGGCACGACCCTGGAGTTCCTCTCGCCGTTCCTGTTGAGAGGGCCTCCTCTTGAGATGCGACGGGAACGCCGGGAATTCTTTCCCGACGAACCAGGGAAAGGATCCCTCACCTCGAGCTACGAGGCGGAAACGGGGCTCCTCTGGATGTGGGCGGGACCCTCGTGTTTCCTCTCGAGTGTAGAAGGGTATGTCGGGGAACTTCTTGAGTTGCACCAAGGGTGTGAAGGACCCTTTCGAGGTTCCAGAGATGAGGTGTGATTAGCCCCGAGAAGCCTCTGCGGAAATGGGCCTCATCTCGCCTGCAGGGGAGAACCTCCTGGATATTCTCGAGTTGCGGCAGGTCTTCTCGAGTTACGACGCGGACCTCAGGGACCCGCTCTGGTGGCCTCATGAAGGGCCAGTCCCCTGCGAGTTGCTAGGGGCCATCTCGCGATACCTCTCCCGTCGATGCCGGGGCCTAAGACCTTGTGCGGAGTCGGGGCCGGAACCTGAGGATGCCTCTCCAGTGGTGACATGGATTTTGGGGTGCCTCTGTGTCTCCCCAGGGGAGTCAGGCCACGTCTCGAGTGGGGGCATGCACGTGCGCTTCCATTCCGAGCTGCAGCAGTAGGGTCACGCTTCCTGTCACGTGGATCAAGGGATCTGTGGCTTTCCCTCGAGGCTTTCCCTCGAGGCTTTCCAACGAGTCTTTCCCACAGGGCTGTGCCAAGTGCCACCTTGGTGTGATTCGATCCTCGGCGTGAAAAACGAGCCGGTGAAGGGAAAAGAGGTTGCTCTGGAATGGACAGAGGCATCTGGTTGACTCTTGGAATGGTGGAACGACCCTGGAGTTCCTCTCGCCGTTCCTGTTGAGAGGGCCTCCTCTTGAGATGCGACGGGAACGCCGGGAATTCTTTCCCAACGAAGCAGGGAAAGGATCCCTCACCTCGAGCTACGAGGCGGAACCGGGGCTCCTATGGATGTGGTCGGGACCCTCGTGTTTCCTCTCGAGTGGAGAAGGGTATGTCGGGGAACTTTTTGAGTTGCACCAAGGGTGTGACGGAACCTTTCGACGTTCCAGAGGTGAGGTGTGATTAGCCCCGAGAAGCCTCTGCGGAAATGGGCCTCATCTCGCCTGCAGGGGAGAACCTCCTGGATATACTCGAGTTGCGGCAGGTCTTCTCGAGTTACGACGGGGACCTCAGGAACCCGCTCTGGTGGCCTCAGCAAGGGCCAGTCCACATGCGAGTGGCTCGGGGCCATCTCGGGATCCTCTCCCGTCAATGCCGGGGCCTAAGACCTTCTGTGGAGTCGGGGCCGGAACCTGCGCATTCCTCTCCAGTGTTGACATGGATCTTGGGGTGCATCTGAGTCTCCCCAGGGGAGTCAGGCTTCGTCTAGTGTGGGGGCATGCACGTGCGCTTTCCTCCCGAGCTGCAGCAGTAGGGTCACGTTTCCTGTCACGTGGATCACGGGATCTGTGGCTTTCCCTCGAGGCTTTCCTTCGAGGCTTTCCCACGAGGCTTTCCCACAGGGCTGTGCCAAGTGCCACCTTGGTGTGAGTCGATCCTCGGCGTGAAAGACGAGCCGATGAAGGGAAAAGAGGTTCCTCTGGAATGGACTGAGACATCTGGGGGACTCTTGGAATGGTGGCACGACCCTGGAGTTCCTCTCGCCGTTCCTGTTGAGAGGGCCTCCTCTTGAGATGCGACGGGAACGCCGGGAATTCTTTCCCGACGAACCAGGGAAAGGATCCCTCACCTCGAGCTACGAGGCGGAAACGGGGCTCATCTGGATGTGGGCGGGACCCTCGTGTTTCCTCTCGAGTGTAGAAGGGTATGTCGGGGAACTTCTTGAGTTGCACCAAGGGTGTGAAGGAACCTTTCGACGTTCCAGAGGTGAGGTGTGATTAGCCCCGAGAAGCCTCTGCGGAAATGGGCCTCATCTCGCCTGCAGGGGAGAACCTCCTGTATATTCTCGAGTTGCGGCAGGTCTTCTCGAGTTACGACGGGGACCTCAGGGACCCGCTCTGGTGGCCTCAGGAAGGTCCAGTCCCCATGCGAGTTGCTAGTGGCCCTCACGGGCTTCCTCTCCCATCGATTCCGGTGCCTAACACATTGTGTGGAGTCGGGGCCGGAACCTGAGGATTCCTCTCCAGTGTTGACATGGATTTTGGGGTGCCTCTGAGTCTCCCCAGGGGAGTCAGGCCTCGTCTCGAGTGGGGGCATGCACGTGCGCTTCCCTCCCGAGCTGCAGCAGTAGGGTCACGCTTCCTGTCACGTGGATCAAGGGATCTGTGGCTTTCCCTCGAGGCTTTCCCTCGAAGCATTCCCAAGGGGCTTTCCCAAAGGGCTGTGCCAAGTGCCACCTTGGTGTGATTCGATCCTCAGCGTGAAACACGAGCCGGTGAAGGGAAAAGAGGTTCCTCTGGAATGCACTGAGACATCTGGGGGACTCTTGGAATTGTGGCACGACCCTGGAGTTCCTCTCGCCGTTCCTGTTGAGAGGGCCTCCTCTTGAGATGCGACGGGAACGCCGGGAATTCTTTCCCGACGAAGCAGGGAAAGGATCCCTCACCTCGAGCTACGAGGCGGAAACGGGGCTCCTCTGGATGTGGGCGGGACCCTCGCGTTTCCTCTCGAGTGGAGACGGGTATGTCGGGGAACTTCTTGAGTTGCACCAAGGGTGTGAAGAACCCTTTCGACGTTCCAGAGGTGAGGTGTGATTAGCCCCGAGAAGCCTCTGCGGAAATGGGCTTCATCTCGCCTGCAGGGGAAAACCTCCTGGATATTCTCGAGTTGTGGCAGGTCTTCTCGAGTAACGACGCGGACCTCAGGGACCCGCTCTGGTTGCCTCAGGAAGGGCCAGTCCACATGCGAGTTGCTAGGGGCCATCTCGGGATTCCTCTCCCGGCGATGCCGGGGCCTAAGACCTTGTGTGGAGTCGGGGCCGTAACCTGAGAATTCCTCTCCAGTGTTGACATGGATTTTGGGGTGCCTCTGAGTCTCCGCAGGGGAGTCAGGCCTCGTCTCGAGTGGGGTCATGCACGTGCGCTTTCCTCCCCAGCTGCAGCAGGAGAGTCACGCTTCCTGTCACGTGGATAAAGCGGTCTGTGGCTTTCCCTCGAGGCTTTCCCTCGAGGCATTCCCACGAGGCTTTCCCACAGGGCTGTTCAAAGTGCCACCTTGGTGTGAGTCGATCCTCGGCGTGAAAGACGAGCCGGTGAAGGGAAAAGAGGTTCCTCTGGAATGGACTGAGACATCTGGTTGACTCTTGGAATTGTGGCACGACCCTGGAATTCCTCTCGCTGTTCCTGTTGAGAGGGCCTCCACTTGAGATGCGACGGGAACACCGGGAATTCTTTCCCGACGAAGCAGGGAAAGGATCCCTCACCTCGAGCCACGAGGCGGAAACGGGGCTCCTCTGGATGTGGGCGGGACCCTCGTGTTTCCTCTCGAGTGGAGACGGGTATGTCGGGAACTTCTTGAGTTGCACCAAGGGTGTGAAGGACCCTTTCGAGGTTCCAGAGATGAGGTGTGATTAGCCCCGAGAAGCCTCTGCGGAAATGGGCCTCATCTCGCCTGCAGGGGAGAACCTCCTGGATATTCTCGAGTTGCGGTAGGTCTTCTCGTGTTACGACGGGGACCTCAGGGACCCGCTCTGGTGGCCTCAGGAAGGGCCAGTCCACATGCGAGTTGCTAGGGGCCATCTCGCGATACCTCTCCCGTCGATGCCGGGGCCTAAGACCTTGTGTGAAGTCGGGGCCGGAACCTGAGAATTCCTCTCCAGTGTTGACATGGATCTTGGGGTGCCTCTGAGTCTCCCCAGGGGAGTCAGGCCTCGTCTCGAGTGGGGGCATGCACGTGCGCTTTCCTCCCCAGCTGCAGCAGTAGGGTCACGCTTCCTGTCACGTGGATCAAGGGATCTGTGGCTTTCCCTCGAGGCTTTCCCTCGAGGCTTTCCCACGAGGCTTTCCCACAGGGCTGTGCCAAGTGCCACCTTGGTGTGAGTCGATCCTCGGCGTGAAAGACGAGCCGGTGAAGGGAAAAGAGGTTCCTCTGGAATGCACTGAGACATCTGGGGGACTCTTGGAATGGTGGCACGACCCTGGAGTTCCTCTCGCCGTTCCTGTTGAGAGGGCCTCCTCTTGAGATGCGACGGGAACACCGGGAATTCTTTCCCGACGAAGCAGGGAAAGGATCCCTCACCTCGAGCTACGAGGCGGAAACGGGGCTCCTCTGGATGTGGGCGGGACCCTCGTGTTTCCTCTCGAGTGGAGACGGGTATGTCGGGGAACTTCTTGAGTTGCACCAATGGTGTGAAGGACCCTTTCGACGTTTCAGAGGTGAGGTGTGATTAGCCCCGAGAAGCCTCTGCGGAAATGGGCCTCATCTCGCCTGCAGGGGAGAACCTCCTGGATATTCTCGAGTTGCGGCAGGTCTTCACGAGTTACGACGCGGACCTCAGGGACCCGCTCTGGTGGCCTCATGAAGGGCCAGTCCCATGCGAGTTGCTAGGGCCATCTCGCGATTCCTCTCCCGTCGATGCCGGTGCCTAAGACCTTGTGCGGAGTCGGGGCCGGAACCTCAGGATTCCTCTCCAGTGTTGACATGGATTTTGGGGTGCCTCTGAGTCTCCCCAGGGGAGTCAGGCCTCGTCTCGATTGGGGTCATGCACGTGTGCTTCCCTCACGAGCTGCAGCAGTAGGGTCACGCTTCCTGTCACGTGGATCTAGGGATCTGTGGCTTTCCCTCGAGGCTTTCCATCGAGGCTTTCCCAGGAGGCTTTCCCACAGGGCTATGAGAAGTGCCACCTTGGTGTGAGTCGATCCTCGGTGTGAAAGACGACCCGGTGAAGGGAAAAGAGGTCCCTCTGGAATGCACTGAGACATCTGGGGGACTCTTGGAATGGTGGCACGACCCTGGAGTTCCTCTCGCCGTTCCTGTTGAGAGGGCCTCCTCTTGAGATGCGACGGGAACGCCGGGAATTCTTTCCCGACAAAGCAGGGAAAGGATCCCTCACCTCGAGCTACGAGGCGGAAACGGGGCTCCTCTGGATGTGGGCGGGACCCTCGTGTTTCCTCTCGAGTGGAGACGGGTATGTCGGGGAACTTCTTGAGTTGCACCAAGGGTGTGAAGGACCCTTTCGACGTTCCACAGGTAAGGTGTGATTAGCCCCGAGAAGCCTCTGCGGAAATGGACCTTATCTCGCCTGCAGGGGAGAACCTCCTGGATATTCTCGAGTTGCGGCAGGTCTTCTCGAGTTATGACGGGGACCTCAGGGACCCGCTCTGGTGGCCTCAGGAAGGGCCAGTCCCCATGGGAGTTGCTAGGGGCCATCTCGGGATTCCTCTCCCGTCGATGCCGGGGCCTAAGACCTTGTGTGGAGTCGGGGTCGGAACCTGAGAATTCCTCTCCAGTGTTGACATGGATTTTGGGGTGCCTCTGAGTCTCCCCAGGGGAGTCAGGCCTCGTCTCGAGTGGAGGCATGCACGTGCGCTTCCCTCCCGAGCTGCAGCAGTAGGGTCACGCTTCCTGTCACGTGGATCAAGGGATCTGTGGCTTTCCCTCGAGGCTTTCCCTCGAGGCTTTCCCACGAGGCTTTCCCACAGGGCTGTGCCAAGTGCCACCTTGGTGTGAGTCGATCCTCGGCGTGAAAGACGAGCCGGTGAAGGGAAAAGAGGTTCCTCTGGAATGCACTGAGACATCTGGGGGACTCTTGGAATGGTGGCACGATCCTGGAGTTCCTCTCGCCGTTCCTGTTGAGAGGGCCTCCTCTTGAGATGCGACGGGAACGCCCGGAATTCTTTCCCGAAGATGCAGGGAAAGGATCCCTCACCTCGAGCTACGAGGCGGAAACGGGGCTCCCCTGGATGTGGGCGGGACCCTCGTGTTTCCTCTCGAGTGGAGACGGGTATGTCGGGGAACTTCTTGAGTTGCACCAAGGGTGTGAAGGACCCTTTCGACGTTCCAGAGGTGAGGTGTGATTAGCCCCGAGAAGCCTCTGCGGAAATGGTCCTCATCTCGCCTGCAGGGGAGAACCTCATGGATATTCTCGAGTTGCGGCAGGTCTTCTCGAGTTACGATGGGGACCTCAGGGACCCGCTCTGGTGGCCTCAGGAAGGGCCAGTCCCATGCGAGTTGCTCGGGGCCATCTCGCAATTCCTCTCCCTCCGATGCCGGGGCCTACGACCTTGTGCGGACTCGGGGCTGGAACCTCAGGATTCCTCTCCAGTGTTGACATGGATTTTGGGGTGCCTCTGAGTCTCCCCAGGGGAGTCAGGCCTCGTCTCGAGTGGGGACATGCACGTGTGCTTCCCTCCCGAGCTGCAGCAGTAGGGTAAAGCTTCCTGTCACGTGGATCAAGGGATCTGTGGCTTTCCCTCGAGGTTGTCCCTCGAGGCTTTTCCACGAGGCTTTCCCACAGGGCTGTGCCAAGTGCCACCTTGGTGTGAGTCGATCCTCGTTGTGAAAGACGAGCCGGTGAAGGGAAAAGAGGTTCCTCTGGAATGGACTGAGACATCTGGGGGATTCTTGGAATGGTGGCACGACGCTGGAGTTCCTCTCGCTGTTCCTGTTGAGAGGGCCTCCTCTTGACATGCGACGGGAACGCCGGGAATTCTTTCCCGACGAAGCAGGGAAAGGATCCCTCACCTCGAGCTACGAAGCGGAAACGGGGCTCCTCTGGATGTGGGCGGGACCCTCGTGTTTCCTCTCGAGTGGAGAAGGGTATGTCGCGGAACTTCTTGAGTTGCCCCAAGGGTGTGAAGGACCCTTTTGACGTTCCAGAGGTGAGGTGTGATTAGCCCAGAGAAGCCTCTGCGGAAATGGGCCTCATCTCGCCTGCACGGGAGAACCTCCTGGATATTCTCGAGTTGCGGCAGGTCTTCTCGAGTTACGACGGGGACCTCAGGGACCCGCTCTGGTGGCCTCAGGAAGGGCCAGTCCCCATGCGAGTTGCTAGGGGCCATCTCGCGATACCTCTCCCGTCGATGCCGGGGCCTAAGACCTTGTGCGGAGTCGGGGCCGGAACCTGAGGATGCCTCTCCAGTGGTGACATGGATTTTGGGGTGCCTCTGTGTCTCCCCAGGGGAGTCAGGCCACGTCTCGAGTGGGGGCATGCACGTGCGCTTCCATCCCGAGCTGCAGCAGTAGGGTCACGCTTCCTGTCACGTGGATCAAGGGATCTGTGGCTTTCCCTCGAGGCTTTCCCTCGAGGCTTTCCAACGAGTCTTTCCCACAGGGCTGTGCCAAGTGCCACCTTGGTGTGATTCGATCCTCGGCGTGAAAAACGAGCCGGTGAAGGGAAAAGAGGTTGCTCTGGAATGGACAGAGGCATCTGGTTGACTCTTGGAATGGTGGAACGACCCTGGAGTTCCTCTCGCCGTTCCTGTTGAGAGGGCCTCCTCTTGAGATGCGACGGGAACGCCGGGAATTCTTTCCCAACGAAGCAGGGAAAGGATCCCTCACCTCGAGCTACGAGGCGGAACCGGGGCTCCTATGGATATGGTCGGGACCCTCGTGTTTCCTCTCGAGTGGAGAAGGGTATGTCGGGGAACTTTTTGAGTTGCACCAAGGGTGTGACGGAACCTTTCGACGTTCCAGAGGTGAGGTGTGATTAGCCCCGAGAAGCCTCTGCGGAAATGGGCCTCATCTCGCCTGCAGGGGAGAACCTCCTGGATATACTCGAGTTGCGGCAGGTCTTCTCGAGTTACGACGGGGACCTCAGGAACCCGCTCTGGTGGCCTCAGCAAGGGCCAGTCCACATGCGAGTGGCTCGGGGCCATCTCGGGATCCTCTCCCGTCAATGCCGGGGCCTAAGACCTTCTGTGGAGTCGGGGCCGGAACCTGCGCATTCCTCTCCAGTGTTGACATGGATCTTGGGGTGCATCTGAGTCTCCCCAGGGGAGTCAGGCTTCGTCTCGTGTGGGGGCATGCACGTGCGCTTTCCTCCCGAGCTGCAGCAGTAGGGTCACGTTTCCTGTCACGTGGATCACGGGATCTGTGGCTTTCCCTCGAGGCTTTCCTTCGAGGCTTTCCCACGAGGCTTTCCCACAGGGCTGTGCCAAGTGCCACCTTGGTGTGAGTCGATCCTCGGCGTGAAAGACGAGCCGATGAAGGGAAAAGAGGTTCCTCTGGAATGGACTGAGACATCTGGGGGACTCTTGGAATGGTGGCACGACCCTGGAGTTCCTCTCGCCGTTCCTGTTGAGAGGGCCTCCTCTTGAGATGCGACGGGAACGCCGGGAATTCTTTCCCGACGAACCAGGGAAAGGATCCCTCACCTCGAGCTACGAGGCGGAAACGGGGCTCATCTGGATGTGGGCGGGACCCTCGTGTTTCCTCTCGAGTGTGGAAGGGTATGTCGGGGAACTTCTTGAGTTGCACCAAGGGTGTGAAGGAACCTTTCGACGTTCCAGAGGTGAGGTGTGATTAGCCCCGAGAAGCCTCTGCGGAAATGGGCCTCATCTCGCCTGCAGGGGAGAACCTCCTGTATATTCTCGAGTTGCGGCAGGTCTTCTCGAGTTACGACGGGGACCTCAGGGACCCGCTCTGGTGGCCTCAGGAAGGTCCAGTCCCCATGCGAGTTGCTAGTGGCCCTCACGGGCTTCCTCTCCCATCGATTCCGGTGCCTAACACATTGTGTGGAGTCGGGGCCGGAACCTGAGGATTCCTCTCCAGTGTTGACATGGATTTTGGGGTGCCTCTGAGTCTCCCCAGGGGAGTCAGGCCTCGTCTCGAGTGGGGGCATGCACGTGCGCTTCCCTCCCGAGCTGCAGCAGTAGGGTCACGCTTCCTGTCACGTGGATCAAGGGATCTGTGGCTTTCCCTCGAGGCTTTCCCTCGAAGCATTCCCAAGGGGCTTTCCCAAAGGGCTGTGCCAAGTGCCACCTTGGTGTGATTCGATCCTCAGCGTGAAACACGAGCCGGTGAAGGGAAAAGAGGTTCCTCTGGAATGCACTGAGACATCTGGGGGACTCTTGGAATTGTGGTACGGCCCTGGAGTTCCTCTCGCCGTTCCTGTTGAGAGGGCCTCCTCTTGAGATGCGACGGGAACGCCGGGAATTCTTTCCCGACGAAGCAGGGAAAGGATCCCTCACCTCGAGCTACGAGGCGGAAACGGGGCTCCTCTGGATGTGGGCGGGACCCTCGCGTTTCCTCTCGAGTGGAGACGGGTATGTCGGGGAACTTCTTGAGTTGCACCAAGGGTGTGAAGAACCCTTTCGACGTTCCAGAGGTGAGGTGTGATTAGCCCCGAGAAGCCTCTGCGGAAATGGGCTTCATCTCGCCTGCAGGGGAAAACCTCCTGGATATTCTCGAGTTGTGGCAGGTCTTCTCGAGTAACGACGCGGACCTCAGGGACCCGCTCTGGTTGCCTCAGGAAGGGCCAGTCCACATGGGAGTTGCTAGGGGCCATCTCGGGATTCCTCTCCCGGCGATGCCGGGGCCTAAGACCTTGTGTGGAGTCGGGGCCGTAACCTGAGAATTCCTCTCCAGTGTTGACATGGATTTTGGGGTGCCTCTGAGTCTCCGCAGGGGAGTCAGGCCTCGTCTCGAGTGGGGTCATGCACGTGCGCTTTCCTCCCCAGCTGCAGCAGGAGAGTCACGCTTCCTGTCACGTGGATAAAGCGGTCTGTGGCTTTCCCTCGAGGCTTTCCCTCGAGGCATTCCCACGAGGCTTTCCCACAGGGCTGTTCAAAGTGCCACCTTGGTGTGAGTCGATCCTCGGCGTGAAAGACGAGCCGGTGAAGGGAAAAGAGGTTCCTCTGGAATGGACTGAGACATCTGGTTGACTCTTGGAATTGTGGCACGACCCTGGAATTCCTCTCGCTGTTCCTGTTGAGAGGGCCTCCACTTGAGATGCGACGGGAACACCGGGAATTCTTTCCCGACGAAGCAGGGAAAGGATCCCTCACCTCGAGCCACGAGGCGGAAACGGGGCTCCTCTGGATGTGGGCGGGACCCTCGTGTTTCCTCTCGAGTGGAGACGGGTATGTCGGGAACTTCTTGAGTTGCACCAAGGGTGTGAAGGACCCTTTCGAGGTTCCAGAGATGAGGTGTGATTAGCCCCGAGAAGCCTCTGCGGAAATGGGCCTCATCTCGCCTGCAGGGGAGAACCTCCTGGATATTCTCGAGTTGCGGTAGGTCTTCTCGTGTTACGACGGGGACCTCAGGGACCCGCTCTGGTGGCCTCAGGAAGGGCCAGTCCACATGCGAGTTGCTAGGGGCCATCTCGCGATACCTCTCCCGTCGATGCCGGGGCCTAAGACCTTGTGTGAAGTCGGGGCCGGAACCTGAGAATTCCTCTCCAGTGTTGACATGGATCTTGGGGTGCCTCTGAGTCTCCCCAGGGGAGTCAGGCCTCGTCTCGAGTGGGGGCATGCACGTGCGCTTCCCTCCCCAGCTGCAGCAGTAGGGTCACGCTTCCTGTCACGTGGATCAAGGGATCTGTGGCTTTCCCTCGAGGCTTTCCCTCGAGGCTTTCCCACGAGGCTTTCCCACAGGGCTGTGCCAAGTGCCACCTTGGTGTGAGTCGATCCTCGGCGTGAAAGACGAGCCGGTGAAGGGAAAAGAGGTTCCTCTGGAATGCACTGAGACATCTGGGGGACTCTTGGAATGGTGGCACGACCCTGGAGTTCCTCTCGCCGTTCCTGTTGAGAGGGCCTCCTCTTGAGATGCGACGGGAACACCGGGAATTCTTTCCCGACGAAGCAGGGAAAGGATCCCTCACCTCGAGCTACGAGGCGGAAACGGGGCTCCTCTGGATGTGGGCGGGACCCTCGTGTTTCCTCTCGAGTGGAGACGGGTATGTCGGGGAACTTCTTGAGTTGCACCAATGGTGTGAAGGACCCTTTCGACGTTTCAGAGGTGAGGTGTGATTAGCCCCGAGAAGCCTCTGCGGAAATGGGCCTCATCTCGCCTGCAGGGGAGAACCTCCTGGATATTCTCGAGTTGCGGCAGGTCTTCACGAGTTACGACGCGGACCTCAGGGACCCGCTCTGGTGGCCTCATGAAGGGCCAGTCCCATGCGAGTTGCTAGGGCCATCTCGCGATTCCTCTCCCGTCGATGCCGGTGCCTAAGACCTTGTGCGGAGTCGGGGCCGGAACCTCAGGATTCCTCTCCAGTGTTGACATGGATTTTGGGGTGCCTCTGAGTCTCCCCAGGGGAGTCAGGCCTCGTCTCGATTGGGGTCATGCACGTGTGCTTCCCTCCCGAGCTGCAGCAGTAGGGTCACGCTTCCTGTCACGTGGATCTAGGGATCTGTGGCTTTCCCTCGAGGCTTTCCATCGAGGCTTTCCCAGGAGGCTTTCCCACAGGGCTATGAGAAGTGCCACCTTGGTGTGAGTCGATCCTCGGTGTGAAAGACGACCCGGTGAAGGGAAAAGAGGTCCCTCTGGAATGCACTGAGACATCTGGGGGACTCTTGGAATGGTGGCACGACCCTGGAGTTCCTCTCGCCGTTCCTGTTGAGAGGGCCTCCTCTTGAGATGCGACGGGAACGCCGGGAATTCTTTCCCGACAAAGCAGGGAAAGGATCCCTCACCTCGAGCTACGAGGCGGAAACGGGGCTCCTCTGGATGTGGGCGGGACCCTCGTGTTTCCTCTCGAGTGGAGACGGGTATGTCGGGGAACTTCTTGAGTTGCACCAAGGGTGTGAAGGACCCTTTCGACGTTCCACAGGTAAGGTGTGATTAGCCCCGAGAAGCCTCTGCGGAAATGGACCTTATCTCGCCTGCAGGGGAGAACCTCCTGGATATTCTCGAGTTGCGGCAGGTCTTCTCGAGTTATGACGGGGACCTCAGGGACCCGCTCTGGTGGCCTCAGGAAGGGCCAGTCCCCATGCGAGTTGCTAGGGGCCATCTCGGGATTCCTCTCCCGTCGATGCCGGGGCCTAAGACCTTGTGTGGAGTCGGGGTCGGAACCTGAGAATTCCTCTCCAGTGTTGACATGGATTTTGGGGTGCCTCTGAGTCTCCCCAGGGGAGTCAGGCCTCGTCTCGAGTGGAGGCATGCACGTGCGCTTCCCTCCCGAGCTGCAGCAGTAGGGTCACGCTTCCTGTCACGTGGATCAAGGGATCTGTGGCTTTCCCTCGAGGCTTTCCCTCGAGGCTTTCCCACGAGGCTTTCCCACAGGGCTGTGCCAAGTGCCACCTTGGTGTGAGTCGATCCTCGGCGTGAAAGACGAGCCGGTGAAGGGAAAAGAGGTTCCTCTGGAATGCACTGAGACATCTGGGGGACTCTTGGAATGGTGGCACGACCCTGGAGTTCCTCTCGCCGTTCCTGTTGAGAGGGCCTCCTCTTGAGATGCGACGGGAACGCCCGGAATTCTTTCCCGACGATGCAGGGAAAGGATCCCTCACCTCGAGCTACGAGGCGGAAACGGGGCTCCCCTGGATGTGGGCGGGACCCTCGTGTTTCCTCTCGAGTGGAGACGGGTATGTCGGGGAACTTCTTGAGTTGCACCAAGGGTGTGAAGGACCCTTTCGACGTTCCAGAGGTGAGGTGTGATTAGCCCCGAGAAGCCTCTGCGGAAATGGTCCTCATCTCGCCTGCAGGGGAGAACCTCATGGATATTCTCGAGTTGCGGCAGGTCTTCTCGAGTTACGATGGGGACCTCAGGGACCCGCTCTGGTGGCCTCAGGAAGGGCCAGTCCCATGCGAGTTGCTCGGGGCCATCTCGCAATTCCTCTCCCGCCGATGCCGGGGCCTACGACCTTGTGCGGAGTCGGGGCTGGAACCTCAGGATTCCTCTCCAGTGTTGACATGGATTTTGGGGTGCCTCTGAGTCTCCCCAGGGGAGTCAGGCCTCGTCTCGAGTGGGGGCATGCACGTGTGCTTCCCTCCCGAGCTGCAGCAGTAGGGTAAAGCTTCCTGTCACGTGGATCAAGGGATCTGTGGCTTTCCCTCGAGGTTGTCCCTCGAGGCTTTTCCACGAGGCTTTCCCACAGGGCTGTGCCAAGTGCCACCTTGGTGTGAGTCGATCCTCGTTGTGAAAGACGAGCCGGTGAAGGGAAAAGAGGTTCCTCTGGAATGGACTGAGACATCTGGGGGATTCTTGGAATGGTGGCACGACGCTGGAGTTCCTCTCGCTGTTCCTGTTGAGAGGGCCTCCTCTTGACATGCGACGGGAACGCCGGGAATTCTTTCCCGACGAAGCAGGGAAAGGATCCCTCACCTCGAGCTACGAAGCGGAAACGGGGCTCCTCTGGATGTGGGCGGGTCCCTCGTGTTTCCTCTCGAGTGGAGAAGGGTATGTCGCGGAACTTCTTGAGTTGCCCAAGGGTGTGAAGGACCCTTTCGACGTTCCAGAGGTGAGGTGTGATTAGCCCAGAGAAGCCTCTGCGGAAATGGGCCTCATCTCGCCTGCAGGGGAGAACCTCCTGGATATTCTCGAGTTGCGGCAGGTCTTCTCGAGTTACGACGGGGACCTCAGGGACCCGCTCTGGTGGCCTCAGGAAGGGCCAGTCCCCATGCGAGTTGCTAGGGGCCATCTCGGGATTCCTCTCCCGTCGATGCCGGGGCCTAAGACCTTGTGTGGAGTCGGGGCCGGAACCTGAGGATGCCTCTCCCGTGGTGACATGGATCTTGGGGTGCCTCTGTGTCTCCCCAGGGGAGTCAGGCCACGTCTCGAGTGGGGGCATGCACGTGCGCTTCCATCCGGAGCTGCAGCAGTAGGGTCACGCTTCCTGTCACGTGGATCAAGGGATCTGTGGCTTTCCCTCGAGGCTTTCCCTCGAGGCATTCCCACGAGGCTTTCCCACAGGGCTGTGCCAAGTTCCACCTTGGTGTGATTCGATCCTCGGCGTGAAAGACGAGCCGATGAAGGGAAAAGAGGTTCCTCTGGAATGGACTGAGACATCTGGGGGACTCTTGGAATGGTGGCACGACCCTGTAGTTCCTCTCGCTGTTCCTGTTGAGAGGGCCTCCTCTTGAGATGCGACGGGAACTCCGGGAATTCTTTCCCGACGAAGCAGGGAAAGGATCCCTCACCTCGAGCTATGAGGCGGAAACGGGGCTCCTCTGGATGTGGGCGGGACCCTCGTGTTTCCTCTCGAGTGGAGAAGGGTATGTCGGGGAACTTCTTGAGTTGCACCAAGGGTGTGAAGGAACCTTTCGACGTTCCAGAGGTGAGGTGTGATTAGCCCGAGAAGCCTCTGCGGAAATGGGCCTCATCTCGCCTGCAGGGGAGAACCTCCTGGATATTCTCGAGTTGCGGCAGGTCTTCTCGAGTTACGACGGGGACCTCAGGGACCCGCTATGGTGGCCTCAGGAAGGCCAGTCCCATGAGAGTTGCTAGGGGCCATCTCGCGCTACCTCTCCGTCGATGCCGGGGGCCTACGACCTTGTGCGGAGTCGGGGTCGGAACCTCAGGATTCCTCTCCAGTGCTGACATGGTATTGGGGTGCCTCCTGAGTCTCCCCAGGGGAGTCAGGCCTCGTCTCGAGTGGGGGCATGCACGTGCGCTTCCATCCGGAGCTGCAGCAGTAGGGTCACGCTTCCCTGTCACGTGGTCAAGGGATCTGTGGCTTTCCCTCGAGGCTTTCCCTCGAGGCATTCCCACGAGGCAATCCAAAGGGCCCTGTGCCAAGTGCCACCTTGGTGTGAGTCGACCCTCGGCGTGAAAGACGAGCCGATGAAGGGGAAAAGAGGTCCTCTGGAATGGACTGAGACATCTGGGGGACTCTTGGAATGGTGGCACGACCCTGGAGTTCCTCTCGCTGTTCCTGTTGAGAGGGCCTCCTCTTGAGATGCGACGGGAACGCCGGGAATTCTTTCCCGACGAAGCAGGGAAAGGATCCCTCACCTCGAGCTACGAGGCGGAAACGGGGCTCTCTGGATGTGGGCGGGACCCTCGGTGTTTCCTCTGAGTGGAGAAGGGTATGTCGGGGAACTTCTTGAGTTGCACCAAGTGTGTGAAGGAAACCTTTCGACGTTCCAGAGGTGAAGTGTGATTAGCCCCGAGAAGCCTCTGCGGAAATGGGCCTCATCTCGCCTGCAGGGGAGAACCTCCTGGATATTCTCGAGTTGCGGCAGGTCTTCACGAGTTACGACGGGGACCTCAGGGACCCGCTCTGGTGGCCTCAGGAAGGGCCAGTCCCCATGCGAGTTGCTAGGGGCCCTCACGGGATTCCTCTCCCATCGATTCCGGTGCCTAACACATTGTGTGGAGTCGGGGCCGGAACCTGAGGATTCCTCTCCAGTGTTGACATGGATCTTGGGGTGCCTCTCAGTCTCCCCTGGGAGAGTCCAGGCCTCGTCTCGAGGTGGGGGCATGCACGTGCGCTTCCCTCCTGAGCTGCAGCAGTAGGGTCACGCTTCCTGTCACGTGGATCAAGGGATCTGTGGGCTTTCCCTCGAGGCTTTCCCTCGAGGCATTCCCACGAGCTTTCCCAAAGGGCTGTGCCAAGTGCCACCTTGGTGTGAGTCGATCCTCAGCGTGAAAGACGTGCCGGTGAAGGGAAAAGAGGTTCCTCTGGAATGGAGAGAGACATCTGGGGGACTCTTGGAATTGTGGTACGACCCCTGGAGTTCCTCACGCCGTTCCTGTTGAGAGGGCCTCCTCTTGAGATGCGACGGGAACGCCGGGAATTCTTTCCCGACGAAGCAGGGATAGGATCCTCACCTCGAGATACGAGGCGGAAACGGGGCTCCTCTGGATATCGGCGGGACCCTCGCGTTTCCTCTCAGGTGGAGACCGGTATGTCGGGGAACTTCTTGAGTTGCACCAAGGGTGTGAAGGACCCTTTCGACGTTCCAGAGGTGAGGTGTGATTAGCCCCGAGAAGCCTCTGCGGAAATGGGCCTCATCTCGCCTGCAGGGGAGAACCTCCTGGAATATTCTCGAGTTGCGGCAGGTCTTCTCGAGTTACGACGGGGACCTCAGGGACCCGCTCTGGTGGCCTCAGGAAGGGCCAGTCCCCATGCGAGTTGCTAGTGGGCCCTCACGGGATTCCTCTCCCATTGATTCGGTGCCTAACACATTGTGTGGACTCGGGGCCGGAACCTGAGCTCTCCAGTGTTGACATGGATCTTGGGGTTCCTCTCAGTCTCTCCAGGGGAGTCAGGCCTCGTCTCGAGTGGGGGCATGCACGTGCGCTTCCCTCCCGAGCTGCAGCAGTAGGGTCACGCTTCCTGTCACGTGGATCAAGGGATCTGTGGCTTTCCCTCGAGGCTTTCCCTCGAGGCATTCCCACGAGGCTTTCCCACAGGGCTGTGCCAAGTGCCACCTTGGTGTGAGTCGATCCTCGTTGTGAAAGACGAGCCGTTGAAGGGAAAAGAGGTTCCTCTGGAATGGACTGAGACATCTGGGGGATTCTTGGAATGGTGACACGACCCTGGAGTTCCTCTCGCTGTTCCTGTTGAGAGGGCCTCCTCTTGAGATGCGACGGGAACGCCGGGAATTCTTTCCCGACGAAGCAGGGAAAGGATCCCTCACCTCGAGCTACGAAGCGGAAACGGGGCTCCTCTGGATGTGGGCGGGACCCTCGTATTTCCTCTCGAGTGGAGAAGGGTATGTCGCGGAACTTCTTGAGTTGCCCCAAGAGTGTGAAGGACCCTTTTGACGTTCCAGAGGTGAGGTGTGATTAGCCCAGAGAAGCCTCTGCGGAAATGGGCCTCATCTCGCCTGCAGGGGAGAACCTCCTGGATATTCTCGAGTTGCGGCAGGTCTTCTCGAGTTACGACGGGGACCTCAGGGACCCGCTCTGGTGGCCTCAGGAAGGGCTAGTCCCCATGCGAGTTGCTAGGGGCCATCTCGGGATTCCTCTCCCGTCGATGCCGGGGCCTAAGACCTTGTGTGGAGTCGGGGCTGGAACCTGAGGATGCCTCTCCAGTGGTGACATGGATTTTGGGGTGCCTCTGTGTCTCCCCAGGGGAGTCAGGCCACGTCTCGAGTGGGGGCATGCACGTGCGCTTCCATCCGGAGCTGCAGCAGTAGGGTCACGCTTCCTGTCACGTGGATCAAGGGATCTGTGGCTTTCCCTCGAGGCTTTCCCTCGAGGCTTTCCCACGAAGCTTTCCCACAGGGCTGTGCCAAGTGCCACCTTGGTGTGAGTCGATCCTCGTTGTGAAAGACGAGCCGTTGAAGGGAAAAGAGGTTCCTCTGGAATGGACTGAGACATCTGGGGGATTCTTGGAATGGTGACACGACCCTGGAGTTCCTCTCGCTGTTCCTGTTGAGAGGGCCTCCTCTTGAGATGCGACGGGAATGCCGGGAATTCTTTCCCGACGAAGCAGGGAAAGGATCCCTCACCTCGAGCTACGAAGCGGAAACGGGGCTCCTCTGGATGTGGGCGGGACCCTCGTATTTCCTCTCGAGTGGAGAAGGGTATGTCGCGGAACTTCTTGAGTTGCCCCAAGAGTGTGAAGGACCCTTTTGACGTTCCAGAGGTGAGGTGTGATTAGCCCAGAGAAGCCTCTGCGGAAATGGGCCTCATCTCGCCTGCAGGGGAGAACCTCCTGGATATTCTCGAGTTGCGGCAGGTCTTCTCGAGTTACGACGGGGACCTCAGGGACCCGCTCTGGTGGCCTCAGGAAGGGCTAGTCCCCATGCGAGTTGCTAGGGGCCATCTCGGGATTCCTCTCCCGTCGATGCCGGGGCCTAAGACCTTGTGTGGAGTCGGGGCTGGAACCTGAGGATGCCTCTCCAGTGGTGACATGGATTTTGGGGTGCCTCTGTGTCTCCCCAGGGGAGTCAGGCCACGTCTCGAGTGGGGGCATGCACGTGCGCTTCCATCCGGAGCTGCAGCAGTAGGGTCACGCTTCCTGTCACGTGGATCAAGGGATCTGTGGCTTTCCCTCGAGGCTTTCCCTCGAGGCTTTCCCACGAAGCTTTCCCACAGGGCTGTGCCAAGTGCCACCTTGGTGTGATTCGATCCTCGGCGTGAAAGACGAGCCGATGAAGGGAAAAGAGGTTCCTCTGGAATGGACAGAGACATCTGGGGGACTCTTGGAATTGTGGTACGACCCTGGAGTTCCTCACGCCGTTCCTGTTGAGAGGGCCTCCTCTTGAGATGCGACGGGAACGCCGGGAATTCTTTCCCGACGAAGCAGGGAAAGGATCCCTCACCTCGAGCTACGAAGCGGAAACGGGGCTCCTCTGGATGTGGGCGGGACCCTCGTATTTCCTCTCGAGTGGAGAAGGGTATGTCGCGGAACTTCTTGAGTTGCCCCAAGAGTGTGAAGGACCCTTTTGACGTTCCAGAGGTGAGGTGTGATTAGCCCAGAGAAGCCTCTGCGGAAATGGGCCTCATCTCGCCTGCAGGGGAGAACCTCCTGGATATTCTCGAGTTGCGGCATGTCTTCTCGAGTTACGACGGGGACCTCAGGGACCCGCTCTGGTGGCCTCAGGAAGGGCTAGTCCCCATGCGAGTTGCTAGGGGCCATCTCGGGATTCCTCTCCCGTCGATGCCGGGGCCTAAGACCTTGTGTGGAGTCGGGGCTGGAACCTGAGGATGCCTCTCCAGTGGTGACATGGATTTTGGGGTGCCTCTGTGTCTCCCCAGGGGAGTCAGGCCACGTCTCGAGTGGGGGCATGCACGTGCGCTTCCATCCGGAGCTGCAGCAGTAGGGTCACGCTTCCTGTCACGTGGATCAAGGGATCTGTGGCTTTCCCTCGAGGCTTTCCCTCGAGGCTTTCCCACGAAGCTTTCCCACAGGGCTGTGCCAAGTGCCACCTTGGTGTGAGTCGATCCTCGGCGTGAAAGACGAGCCGATGAAGGGAAAAGAGGTTCCTCTGGAATGGACAGAGACATCTGGGGGACTCTTGGAATTGTGGTACGACCCTGGAGTTCCTCACGCCGTTCCTGTTGAGAGGGCCTCCTCTTGAGATGCGACGGGAACGCCGGGAATTCTTTCCCGACGAAGCAGGGAAAGGATCCCTCACCTCGAGCTACGAGGCGGAAACGGGGCTGCTCTGGATATCGGCGGGACCCTCGCGTTTCCTCTCAGGTGGAGACCGGTATGTCGGGGAACTTCTTGAGTTGCACCAAGGGTGTGAAGGACCCTTTCGACGTTCCAGAGGTGAGGTGTGATTAGCCCCGAGAAGCCTCTGCGGAAATGGGCCTCATCTCGCCTGCAGGGGAGAACCTCCTGGATATTCTCGAGTTGCGGCAGGTCTTCTCGAGTTACGACGGGGACCTCAGGGACCCGCTCTGGTGGCCTCAGGATGGGCCAGTCCCCATGCGAGTTGCTAGGGGCCATCTCGGTAGTCCTCTCCCGGCGATGCCGGGGCCTAAGACCTTGTGTGGAGTCGGGCCGGAACCTGAGAATTCCTCTCCACTGTTGACATGGATTTTGGGGTGCCTCTGAGTCTCCGCAGGGGAGTCAGGCCTCGTCTCGAGTGGGAGCATGCACGTGCGCTTTCCTCCCCAGCTGCAGCAGTAGGGTCACGCTTCCTGTCACGTGGATAAAGGGGTCTGTGTCTTTCCCTCGAGGCTTTCCCTCCAGGCATTCCCACGAGGCTTTCCCACAGGGCTGTGCCAAGTGCCACCTTGGTGTTAGTCGATCCTCGGCGTGAAAGACGAGCCGGTGAAGGGAAAAGAGGTTCCTCTGGAATGGACTGAGACATCTGGTTGACTCTTGGAATGGTGGCACGACCCTGGAGTTCCTCTCGCCGTTCCTGTTGAGAGGGCCTCCTCTTGAGATGCGACGGGAACGCCGGGAATTCTTTCCCGACGAAGCAGGGAAAGGATCCCTCACCTCGAGCTACGAGGCGGAAACGGGGCTCCTCTGGATGTGGGCGGGACCCTCGTGTTTCCTCTCGAGTGGAGTCGGGTATGTCGGGGAACTTCTTGAGTTGCACCAAGGGTGTGAAGGACCCTTTCGACGTTCCAGAGGTGAGGTGTGATTAGCCCCGAGAAGCCTCTGCGGAAATGGGCCTCATCTCGCCTGCAGGGGAGAACCTCCTGGATATTCTCGAGTTGCGGCAGGTCTTCTCGAGTTACGACGGGGACCTCAGGGACCCGCTCTGGTGGCCTCAGGAAGGGCCAGTCCACATGCGAGTTCCTAGGGGCCATCTCGGGATTCCTCTCCCGTCAATGCCGGGGCCTAAGACCTTGTGTGGAGTCGGGGCCAGAACCTGAGCATTCCTCTCCAGTGTTGACATGGATCTTGGGGTGCCTCTGAGTCTCCCCACGGGAGTCAGGCCTCGTCTCGAGTGGGGGCATGCACGTGTGCTTCCCTCCCGAGCTGCAGCAGTAGGGTCACGCTTCCTGTCACGTGGATCAAGGGATCTGTGGCTTTCCCTCGAGGCTTTCCCTCGAGGCTTTCCCACGAGGCTTTTCCACAGGGCTGTGCCAAGTTCCACCTTGGTGTGATTCGATCCTCGGCGTGAAAGACGAGCCGATGAAGGGAAAAGAGGTTCCTCTGGAATGGACTGAGACATCTGGGGGACTCTTGGAATGGTGGCACGACCCTGTAGTTCCTCTAGCTGTTCCTGTTGAGAGGGCCTCCTCTTGAGATGCGACGGGAACGCCGGGAATTCTTTCCCGAAGAAGCAGGGAAAGGATCCCTCACCTCGAGCTATGAGGCGGAAACGGGGCTCCTCTGGATGTGGGCGGGACCCTCGTGTTTCCTCTCGAGTGGAGAAGGGTATGTCGGGGAACTTCTTGAGTTGCACCAAGGGTGTGAAGGAACCTTTCGACGTTCCAGAGGTGAGGTGTGATTAGCCCCGAGAAGCCTCTGCGGAAATGGGCCTCATCTCGACTGCAGGGGAGAACCTCCTGGATATTCTCGAGTTGCGGCAGGTCTTCTCGAGTTACGACGGGGACCTCAGGGACCCGCTCTGGTGGCCTCAGGAAGGGCCAGTCCCCATGCGAGTTGCTAGGGGCCATCTCGGGATTCCTCTCCCGTCGATGCCGGGGCCTAAGACCTTGTGTGGAGTCGGGGCTGGAACCTGAGGATGCCTCTCCAGTGGTGACATGGATTTTGGGGTGCCTCTGTGTCTCCCCAGGGGAGTCAGGCCACGTCTCGAGTGGGGGCATGCACGTGCGCTTCCATCCGGAGCTGCAGCAGTAGGGTCACGCTTCCTGTCACGTGGATCAAGGGATCTGTGGCTTTCCCTCGAGGCTTTCCCTCGAGGCTTTCCCATGAAGCTTTCCCACAGGGCTGTGCCAAGTGCCACCTTGGTGTGAGTCGATCCTCGGCGTGAAAGACGAGCCGATGAAGGGAAAAGAGGTTCCTCTGGAATGGACAGAGACATCTGGGGGACTCTTGGAATTGTGGTACGACCCTGGAGTTCCTCACGCCGTTCCTGTTGAGAGGGCCTCCTCTTGAGATGCGACGGGAACGCCGGGAATTCTTTCCCGACGAAGCAGGGAAAGGATCCCTCACCTCGAGCTACGAGGCGGAAACGGGGCTGCTCTGGATATCGGCGGGACCCTCGCGTTTCCTCTCAGGTGGAGACCGGTATGTCGGGGAACTTCTTGAGTTGCACCAAGGGAGTGAAGGACCCTTTCGACGTTCCAGAGGTGAGGTGTGATTAGCCCCGAGAAGCCTCTGCGGAAATGGGCCTCATCTCGCCTGCAGGGGAGAACCTCCTGGATATTCTCGAGTTGCGGCAGGTCTTCTCGAGTTACGACGGGGACCTCAGGGACCCGCTCTGGTGGCCTCAGGATGGGCCAGTCCCCATGCGAGTTGCTAGGGGCCATCTCGGTAGTCCTCTCCCGGCGATGCCGGGGCCTAAGACCTTGTGTGGAGTCGGGCCGGAACCTGAGAATTCCTCTCCACTGTTGACATGGATTTTGGGGTGCCTCTGAGTCTCCGCAGGGGAGTCAGGCCTCGTCTCGAGTGGGAGCATGCACGTGCGCTTTCCTCCCCAGCTGCAGCAGTAGGGTCACGCTTCCTGTCACGTGGATAAAGGGGTCTGTGTCTTTCCCTCGAGGCTTTCCCTCCAGGCATTCCCACGAGGCTTTCCCACAGGGCTGTGCCAAGTGCCACCTTGGTGTTAGTCGATCCTCGGCGTGAAAGACGAGCCGGTGAAGGGAAAAGAGGTTCCTCTGGAATGGACTGAGACATCTGGTTGACTCTTGGAATGGTGGCACGACCCTGGAGTTCCTCTCGCCGTTCCTGTTGAGAGGGCCTCCTCTTGAGATGCGACGGGAACGCCGGGAATTCTTTCCCGACGAAGCAGGGAAAGGATCCCTCACCTCGAGCTACGAGGCGGAAACGGGGCTCCTCTGGATGTGGGCGGGACCCTCGTGTTTCCTCTCGAGTGGAGTCGGGTATGTCGGGGAACTTCTTGAGTTGCACCAAGGGTGTGAAGGACCCTTTCGACGTTCCAGAGGTGAGGTGTGATTAGCCCCGAGAAGCCTCTGCGGAAATGGGCCTCATCTCGCCTGCAGGGGAGAACCTCCTGGATATTCTCGAGTTGCGGCAGGTCTTCTCGAGTTACGACGGGGACCTCAGGGACCCGCTCTGGTGGCCTCAGGAAGGGCCAGTCCACATGCGAGTTCCTAGGGGCCATCTCGGGATTCCTCTCCCGTCAATGCCGGGGCCTAAGACCTTGTGTGGAGTCGGGGCCAGAACCTGAGCATTCCTCTCCAGTGTTGACATGGATCTTGGGGTGCCTCTGAGTCTCCCCAGGGGAGTCAGGCCTCGTCTCGAGTGGGGGCATGCACGTGTGCTTCCCTCCCGAGCTGCAGCAGTAGGGTCACGCTTCCTGTCACGTGGATCAAGGGATCTGTGGCTTTCCCTCGAGGCTTTCCCTCGAGGCTTTCCCACGAGGCTTTTCCACAGGGCTGTGCCAAGTTCCACCTTGGTGTGATTCGATCCTCGGCGTGAAAGACGAGCCGATGAAGGGAAAAGAGGTTCCTCTGGAATGGACTGAGACATCTGGGGGACTCTTGGAATGGTGGCACGACCCTGTAGTTCCTCTCGCTGTTCCTGTTGAGAGGGCCTCCTCTTGAGATGCGACGGGAACTCCGGGAATTCTTTCCCGACGAAGCAGGGAAAGGATCCCTCACCTCGAGCTATGAGGCGGAAACGGGGCTCCTCTGGATGTGGGCGGGACCCTCGTGTTTCCTCTCGAGTGGAGAAGGGTATGTCGGGGAACTTCTTGAGTTGCACCAAGGGTGTGAAGGAACCTTTCGACGTTCCAGAGGTGAGGTGTGATTAGCCCCGAGAAGCCTCTGCGGAAATGGGCCTCATCTCGCCTGCAGGGGAGAACCTCCTGGATATTCTCGAGTTGCGGCAGGTCTTCTCGAGTTACGACGGGGACCTCAGGGACCCGCTCTGGTGGCCTCAGGAAGGGCCAGTCCCCATGCGAGTTGCTAGGGGCCATCTCGGGATTCCTCTCCCGGCGATGCCGGGGCCTAAGACCTTGTGTGGAGTCGGGGCCGGAACCTGAGAATTCCTCTCCAGTGTTGACATGGATTTTGGGGTGCCTCTGAGTCTCCGCAGGGGAGTCAGGCCTCGTCTCGAGTGGGGGTATGCACGTGCGCTTCCCTCCCGAGCTGCAGCAGTAGGGTCACGCTTCCTGTCACGTGGATAAAGCGGTCTGTGGCTTTCCCTCGAGGCTTTCCCTCGAGGCATTCCCACGAGGCTTTCCCAAAGGGCTGTGCCAAGTGCCACCTTGGTGTGAGTCGATCCTCGGCGTGAAAGACGAGCCGGTGAAGGGAAAAGAGTTTCCTCTGGAATGGACTGAGACATCTGGTTGACTCTTGGAATGGTGGTACGACCCTGGAGTTCCTCTCGCCCTTCCTGTTGAGAGGGCCTCCTCTTGAGATGCGACGGGAACGCCGGGAATTCTTTCCCGACGAAACAGGGGAAGGATCCCTCACCTCGAGCTACGAGGCGGAAACGGGGCTCCTCTGGATGTTGCCCGGACCCTCGTGTTTCCTCTCAGGTGGAGACGGGTATGTCGGGGAACTTCTTGAGTTGCACCAAGGGTGTGAAGGAACCTTTCGACGTTCCAGAGGTGAGGTGTGATTAGCCCCGAGAAGCCTCTGCGGAAATGGGCCTCATCTCGCCTGCAGGGGAGAACCTCCTGGATATTCTCGAGTTGCGGCAGGTCTTCTCAAGTTACGACGCGGACCTCAGGAACCCGCTCTGGTGGCCTCAGGAAGGGCCAGTCCCATGAGAGTTGCTAGGGGCCATCTCGCGATACCTCTCCAGTCGATGCCGGGGCCTACGACCTTGTGCGGAGTCGGGGTCGGAACCTCAGGATTCCTCTCCAGTGCTGACATGGATTTTGGGGTGCCTCTGAGTCTCCCCAGGGGAGTCAGGCCTCGTCTCGAGTGGGGGCATGCACGTGCGCTTCCATCCGGAGCTGCAGCAGTAGGGTCACGCTTCCTGTCACGTGGATAAAGCGGTCTGTGGCTTTCCCTCGAGGCTTTCCCTCGAGGCATTCCCACGAGGCTTTCCCAAAGGGCTGTGCCAAGTGCCACCTTGGTGTGAGTCGATCCTCAGCGTGAAAGACGTGCCGGTGAAGGGAAAAGAGGTTCCTCTGGAATGGACAGAGACATCTGGGGGACTCTTGGAATTGTGGTACGACCCTGGAGTTCCTCACGCCGTTCCTGTTGAGAGGGCCTCCTCTTGAGATGCGATGGGAACGCCGGGAATTCTTTCCCGACGAAGCAGGGAAAGGATCCCTCACCTCGAGCTACGAGGCGGAAACGGGGCTCCTCTGGATATCGGCGGGACCCTCGCGTTTCCTCTCAGGTGGAGACGGGTATGTCGGGGAACTTCTTGAGTTGCACCAAGGGTGTGAAGGAACCTTTCGACGTTCCAGAGGTGAGGTGTGATTAGCCCCGAGAAGCCTCTGCGGAAATGGGCCTCATCTCGCCTGCAGGGGAGAACCTCCTGGATATTCTCGAGTTGCGGCAGGTCTTCTCGAGTTACGACGGGGACCTCAGGGACCCGCTCTGGTGGCCTCAGGAAGGGCCAGTCCCCATGCGAGTTGCTAGTGGCCCTCACGGGATTCCTCTCCCATCGATTCCGGTGCCTAACACATTGTGTGGAGTCGGGGCCGGAACCTGAGGATTCCTCTCCAGTGTTGACATGGATCTTGGGGTGCCTCTCAGTCTCTCCAGGGGAGTCAGGCCTCGTCTCGAGTGGGGGTATGCACGTGCGCTTCCCTCCCGAGCTGCAGCAGTAGGGTCACGCTTCTTGTCACGTGGATCAAGGGATCTGTGGCTTTACCTCGAGGCTTTCCCTCGAGGCATTCGCACGAGGCTTTCCCACAGGGCTGTGCCAAGTGCCACCTTGGTGTGAGTCGATCCTCGTTGTGAAAGACGAGCCGTTGAAGGGAAAAGAGGTTCCTCTGGAATGGACTGAGACATCTGGGGGATTCTTGGAATGGTGACACGACCCTGGAGTTCCTCACGCCGTTCCTGTTGAGAGGGCCTCCTCTTGAGATGCGACGGGAACGCCGGGAATTCTTTCCCGACGAAGCAGGGAATGGATCCCTCACCTCGAGCTACGAAGCGGAAACGGGGCTCCTCTGGATGTGGGCGGGACCCTCGTGTTTCCTCTCGAGTGGAGAAGGGTATGTCGCGGAACTTCTTGAGTTTCCCCAAGAGTGTGAAGGACCCTTTTGACGTTCCAGAGGTGAGGTGTGATTAGCCCAGAGAAGCCTCTGCGGAAATGGGCCTCATCTCGCCTGCAGGGGAGAACCTCCTGGAAATTCTCGAGTTGCGGCAGGTCTTCACGAGTTACGACGGGGACCTCAGGGACCCGCTCTGGTGGCCTCAGGAAGGGCCAGTCCCCATGCGAGTTGCTAGGGGCCCTCACGGGATTCCTCTCCCATCGATTCCGGTGCCTAACACATTGTGTGGAGTCGGGGCCGGAACCTGAGGATTCCTCTCCAGTGTTGACATGGATCTTGGGGTGCCTCTCAGTCTCCCCTGGGGAGTCAGGCCTCGTCTCGAGTGGGGGCATGCACGTGCGCTTCCCTCCTGAGCTGCAGCAGTAGGGTCACGCTTCCTGTCACGTGGATCAAGGGATCTGTGGCTTTCCCTCGAGGCTTTCCCTCGAGGCATTCCCACGAGGCTTTCCCAAAGGGCTGTGCCAAGTGCCACCTTGGTGTGAGTCGATCCTCAGCGTGAAAGACGTGCCGGTGAAGGGAAAAGAGGTTCCTCTGGAATGGAGAGAGACATCTGGGGGACTCTTGGAATTGTGGTACGACCCTGGAGTTCCTCACGCCGTTCCTGTTGAGAGGGCCTCCTCTTGAGATGCGACGGGAACGCCGGGAATTCTTTCCCGACGAAGCAGGGAAAGGATCCCTCACCTCGAGATACGAGGCAGAAACGGGGCTCCTCTGGATATCGGCGGGACCCTCGCGTTTCCTCTCAGGTGGAGACGGGTATGTCGGGGAACTTCTTGAGTTGCACCAAGGGTGTGAAGGACCCTTTCGACGTTCCAGAGGTGAGGTGTGATTAGCCCCGAGAAGCCTCTGCGGAAATGGGCCTCATCTCGCCTGCAGGGGAGAACCTCCTGGATATTCTCGAGTTGCGGCAGGTCTTCTCGAGTTACGACGGGGACCTCAGGGACCCGCTCTGGTGGCCTCAGGAAGGGCCAGTCCCCATGCGAGTTGCTAGTGGCCCTCACGGGATTCCTCTCCCATCGATTCCGGTGCCTAACACATTGTGTGGACTCGGGGCCGGAACCTGAGGATTCCTCTCCAGTGTTGACATGGATCTTGGGGTTCCTCTCAGTCTCTCCAGGGGAGTCAGGCCTCGTCTCGAGTGGGGGCATGCACGTGCGCTTCCCTCCCGAGCTGCAGCAGTAGGGTCACGCTTCCTGTCACGTGGATCAAGGGATCTGTGGCTTTCCCTCGAGGCTTTCCCTCGAGGCATTCCCACGAGGCTTTCCCACAGGGCTGTGCCAAGTGCCACCTTGGTGTGAGTCGATCCTCGTTGTGAAAGACGAGCCGTTGAAGGGAAAAGAGGTTCCTCTGGAATGGACTGAGACATCTGGGGGATTCTTGGAATGGTGACACGACCCTGGAGTTCCTCTCGCTGTTCCTGTTGAGAGGGCCTCCTCTTGAGATGCGACGGGAACGCCGGGAATTCTTTCCCGACGAAGCAGGGAAAGGATCCCTCACCTCGAGCTACGAAGCGGAAACGGGGCTCCTCTGGATGTGGGCGGGACCCTCGTATTTCCTCTCGAGTGGAGAAGGGTATGTCGCGGAACTTCTTGAGTTGCCCCAAGAGTGTGAAGGACCCTTTTGACGTTCCAGAGGTGAGGTGTGATTAGCCCAGAGAAGCCTCTGCGGAAATGGGCCTCATCTCGCCTGCAGGGGAGAACCTCCTGGATATTCTCGAGTTGCGGCAGGTCTTCTCGAGTTACGACGGGGACCTCAGGGACCCGCTCTGGTGGCCTCAGGAAGGGCTAGTCCCCATGCGAGTTGCTAGGGGCCATCTCGGGATTCCTCTCCCGTCGATGCCGGGGCCTAAGACCTTGTGTGGAGTCGGGGCTGGAACCTGAGGATGCCTCTCCAGTGGTGACATGGATTTTGGGGTGCCTCTGTGTCTCCCCAGGGGAGTCAGGCCACGTCTCGAGTGGGGGCATGCACGTGCGCTTCCATCCGGAGCTGCAGCAGTAGGGTCACGCTTCCTGTCACGTGGATCAAGGGATCTGTGGCTTTCCCTCGAGGCTTTCCCTCGAGGCTTTCCCACGAAGCTTTCCCACAGGGCTGTGCCAAGTGCCACCTTGGTGTGAGTCGATCCTCGTTGTGAAAGACGAGCCGTTGAAGGGAAAAGAGGTTCCTCTGGAATGGACTGAGACATCTGGGGGATTCTTGGAATGGTGACACGACCCTGGAGTTCCTCTCGCTGTTCCTGTTGAGAGGGCCTCCTCTTGAGATGCGACGGGAACGCCGGGAATTCTTTCCCGACGAAGCAGGGAAAGGATCCCTCACCTCGAGCTACGAAGCGGAAACGGGGCTCCTCTGGATGTGGGCGGGACCCTCGTATTTCCTCTCGAGTGGAGAAGGGTATGTCGCGGAACTTCTTGAGTTGCCCCAAGAGTGTGAAGGACCCTTTTGACGTTCCAGAGGTGAGGTGTGATTAGCCCAGAGAAGCCTCTGCGGAAATGGGCCTCATCTCGCCTGCAGGGGAGAACCTCCTGGATATTCTCGAGTTGCGGCAGGTCTTCTCGAGTTACGACGGGGACCTCAGGGACCCGCTCTGGTGGCCTCAGGAAGGGCTAGTCCCCATGCGAGTTGCTAGGGGCCATCTCGGGATTCCTCTCCCGTCGATGCTGGGGCCTAAGACCTTGTGTGGAGTCGGGGCTGGAACCTGAGGATGCCTCTCCAGTGGTGACATGGATTTTGGGGTGCCTCTGTGTCTCCCCAGGGGAGTCAGGCCACGTCTCGAGTGGGGGCATGCACGTGCGCTTCCATCCGGAGCTGCAGCAGTAGGGTCACGCTTCCTGTCACGTGGATCAAGGGATCTGTGGCTTTCCCTCGAGGCTTTCCCTCGAGGCTTTCCCACGAAGCTTTCCCACAGGGCTGTGCCAAGTGCCACCTTGGTGTGATTCGATCCTCGGCGTGAAAGACGAGCCGATGAAGGGAAAAGAGGTTCCTCTGGAATGGACAGAGACATCTGGGGGACTCTTGGAATTGTGGTACGACCCTGGAGTTCCTCGCGCCGTTCCTGTTGAGAGGGCCTCCTCTTGAGATGCGACGGGAACGCCGGGAATTCTTTCCCGACGAAGCAGGGAAAGGATCCCTCACCTCGAGCTACGAAGCGGAAACGGGGCTCCTCTGGATGTGGGCGGGACCCTCGTATTTCCTCTCGAGTGGAGAAGGGTATGTCGCGGAACTTCTTGAGTTGCCCCAAGAGTGTGAAGGACCCTTTTGACGTTCCAGAGGTGAGGTGTGATTAGCCCAGAGAAGCCTCTGCGGAAATGGGCCTCATCTCGCCTGCAGGGGAGAACCTCCTGGATATTCTCGAGTTGCGGCATGTCTTCTCGAGTTACGACGGGGACCTCAGGGACCCGCTCTGGTGGCCTCAGGAAGGGCTAGTCCCCATGCGAGTTGCTAGGGGCCATCTCGGGATTCCTCTCCCGTCGATGCCGGGGCCTAAGACCTTGTGTGGAGTCGGGGCTGGAACCTGAGGATGCCTCTCCAGTGTTGACATGGATCTTGGGGTTCCTCTCAGTCTCTCCAGGGGAGTCAGGCCTCGTCTCGAGTGGGGGCATGCACGTGCGCTTCCCTCCCGAGCTGCAGCAGTAGGGTCACGCTTCCTGTCACGTGGATCAAGGGATCTGTGGCTTTCCCTCGAGGCTTTCCCTCGAGGCATTCCCACGAGGCTTTCCCACAGGGCTGTGCCAAGTGCCACCTTGGTGTGAGTCGATCCTCGTTGTGAAAGACGAGCCGTTGAAGGGAAAAGAGGTTCCTCTGGAATGGACTGAGACATCTGGGGGATTCTTGGAATGGTGACACGACCCTGGAGTTCCTCTCGCTGTTCCTGTTGAGAGGGCCTCCTCTTGAGATGCGACGGGAACGCCGGGAATTCTTTCCCGACGAAGCAGGGAAAGGATCCCTCACCTCGAGCTACGAAGCGGAAACGGGGCTCCTCTGGATGTGGGCGGGACCCTCGTATTTCCTCTCGAGTGGAGAAGGGTATGTCGCGGAACTTCTTGAGTTGCCCCAAGAGTGTGAAGGACCCTTTTGACGTTCCAGAGGTGAGGTGTGATTAGCCCAGAGAAGCCTCTGCGGAAATGGGCCTCATCTCGCCTGCAGGGGAGAACCTCCTGGATATTCTCGAGTTGCGGCAGGTCTTCTCGAGTTACGACGGGGACCTCAGGGACCCGCTCTGGTGGCCTCAGGAAGGGCTAGTCCCCATGCGAGTTGCTAGGGGCCATCTCGGGATTCCTCTCCCGTCGATGCCGGGGCCTAAGACCTTGTGTGGAGTCGGGGCTGGAACCTGAGGATGCCTCTCCAGTGGTGACATGGATTTTGGGGTGCCTCTGTGTCTCCCCAGGGGAGTCAGGCCACGTCTCGAGTGGGGGCATGCACGTGCGCTTCCATCCGGAGCTGCAGCAGTAGGGTCACGCTTCCTGTCACGTGGATCAAGGGATCTGTGGCTTTCCCTCGAGGCTTTCCCTCGAGGCTTTCCCACGAAGCTTTCCCACAGGGCTGTGCCAAGTGCCACCTTGGTGTGAGTCGATCCTCGTTGTGAAAGACGAGCCGTTGAAGGGAAAAGAGGTTCCTCTGGAATGGACTGAGACATCTGGGGGATTCTTGGAATGGTGACACGACCCTGGAGTTCCTCTCGCTGTTCCTGTTGAGAGGGCCTCCTCTTGAGATGCGACGGGAACGCCGGGAATTCTTTCCCGACGAAGCAGGGAAAGGATCCCTCACCTCGAGCTACGAAGCGGAAACGGGGCTCCTCTGGATGTGGGCGGGACCCTCGTATTTCCTCTCGAGTGGAGAAGGGTATGTCGCGGAACTTCTTGAGTTGCCCCAAGAGTGTGAAGGACCCTTTTGACGTTCCAGAGGTGAGGTGTGATTAGCCCAGAGAAGCCTCTGCGGAAATGGGCCTCATCTCGCCTGCAGGGGAGAACCTCCTGGATATTCTCGAGTTGCGGCAGGTCTTCTCGAGTTACGACGGGGACCTCAGGGACCCGCTCTGGTGGCCTCAGGAAGGGCTAGTCCCCATGCGAGTTGCTAGGGGCCATCTCGGGATTCCTCTCCCGTCGATGCTGGGGCCTAAGACCTTGTGTGGAGTCGGGGCTGGAACCTGAGGATGCCTCTCCAGTGGTGACATGGATTTTGGGGTGCCTCTGTGTCTCCCCAGGGGAGTCAGGCCACGTCTCGAGTGGGGGCATGCACGTGCGCTTCCATCCGGAGCTGCAGCAGTAGGGTCACGCTTCCTGTCACGTGGATCAAGGGATCTGTGGCTTTCCCTCGAGGCTTTCCCTCGAGGCTTTCCCACGAAGCTTTCCCACAGGGCTGTGCCAAGTGCCACCTTGGTGTGATTCGATCCTCGGCGTGAAAGACGAGCCGATGAAGGGAAAAGAGGTTCCTCTGGAATGGACAGAGACATCTGGGGGACTCTTGGAATTGTGGTACGACCCTGGAGTTCCTCGCGCCGTTCCTGTTGAGAGGGCCTCCTCTTGAGATGCGACGGGAACGCCGGGAATTCTTTCCCGACGAAGCAGGGAAAGGATCCCTCACCTCGAGCTACGAAGCGGAAACGGGGCTCCTCTGGATGTGGGCGGGACCCTCGTATTTCCTCTCGAGTGGAGAAGGGTATGTCGCGGAACTTCTTGAGTTGCCCCAAGAGTGTGAAGGACCCTTTTGACGTTCCAGAGGTGAGGTGTGATTAGCCCAGAGAAGCCTCTGCGGAAATGGGCCTCATCTCGCCTGCAGGGGAGAACCTCCTGGATATTCTCGAGTTGCGGCATGTCTTCTCGAGTTACGACGGGGACCTCAGGGACCCGCTCTGGTGGCCTCAGGAAGGGCTAGTCCCCATGCGAGTTGCTAGGGGCCATCTCGGGATTCCTCTCCCGTCGATGCCGGGGCCTAAGACCTTGTGTGGAGTCGGGGCTGGAACCTGAGGATGCCTCTCCAGTGGTGACATGGATTTTGGGGTGCCTCTGTGTCTCCCCAGGGGAGTCAGGCCACGTCTCGAGTGGGGGCATGCACGTGCGCTTCCATCCGGAGCTGCAGCAGTAGGGTCACGCTTCCTGTCACGTGGATCAAGGGATCTGTGGCTTTCCCTCGAGGCTTTCCCTCGAGGCTTTCCCACGAAGCTTTCCCACAGGTCTGTGCCAAGTGCCACCTTGGTGTGAGTCGATCCTCGGCGTGAAAGACGAGCCGATGAAGGGAAAAGAGGTTCCTCTGGAATGGACAGAGACATCTGGGGGACTCTTGGAATTGTGGTACGACCCTGGAGTTCCTCACGCCGTTCCTGTTGAGAGGGCCTCCTCTTGAGATGCGACGGGAACGCCGGGAATTCTTTCCCGACGAAGCAGGGAAAGGATCCCTCACCTCGAGCTACGAGGCGGAAACGGGGCTGCTCTGGATATCGGCGGGACCCTCGCGTTTCCTCTCAGGTGGAGACCGGTATGTCGGGGAACTTCTTGAGTTGCACCAAGGGTGTGAAGGACCCTTTCGACGTTCCAGAGGTGAGGTGTGATTAGCCCCGAGAAGCCTCTGCGGAAATGGGCCTCATCTCGCCTGCAGGGGAGAACCTCCTGGATATTCTCGAGTTGCGGCAGGTCTTCTCGAGTTACGACGGGGACCTCAGGGACCCGCTCTGGTGGCCTCAGGATGGGCCAGTCCCCATGCGAGTTGCTAGGGGCCATCTCGGTAGTCCTCTCCCGGCGATGCCGGGGCCTAAGACCTTGTGTGGAGTCGGGCCGGAACCTGAGAATTCCTCTCCACTGTTGACATGGATTTTGGGGTGCCTCTGAGTCTCCGCAGGGGAGTCAGGCCTCGTCTCGAGTGGGAGCATGCACGTGCGCTTTCCTCCCCAGCTGCAGCAGTAGGGTCACGCTTCCTGTCACGTGGATAAAGGGGTCTGTGTCTTTCCCTCGAGGCTTTCCCTCCAGGCATTCCCACGAGGCTTTCCCACAGGGCTGTGCCAAGTGCCACCTTGGTGTTAGTCGATCCTCGGCGTGAAAGACGAGCCGGTGAAGGGAAAAGAGGTTCCTCTGGAATGGACTGAGACATCTGGTTGACTCTTGGAATGGTGGCACGACCCTGGAGTTCCTCTCGCCGTTCCTGTTGAGAGGGCCTCCTCTTGAGATGCGACGGGAACGCCGGGAATTCTTTCCCGACGAAGCAGGGAAAGGATCCCTCACCTCGAGCTACGAGGCGGAAACGGGGCTCCTCTGGATGTGGGCGGGACCCTCGTGTTTCCTCTCGAGTGGAGTCGGGTATGTCGGGGAACTTCTTGAGTTGCACCAAGGGTGTGAAGGACCCTTTCGACGTTCCAGAGGTGAGGTGTGATTAGCCCCGAGAAGCCTCTGCGGAAATGGGCCTCATCTCGCCTGCAGGGGAGAACCTCCTGGATATTCTCGAGTTGCGGCAGGTCTTCTCGAGTTACGACGGGGACCTCAGGGACCCGCTCTGGTGGCCTCAGGAAGGGCCAGTCCACATGCGAGTTCCTAGGGGCCATCTCGGGATTCCTCTCCCGTCAATGCCGGGGCCTAAGACCTTGTGTGGAGTCGGGGCCAGAACCTGAGCATTCCTCTCCAGTGTTGACATGGATCTTGGGGTGCCTCTGAGTCTCCCCAGGGGAGTCAGGCCTCGTCTCGAGTGGGGGCATGCACGTGTGCTTCCCTCCCGAGCTGCAGCAGTAGGGTCACGCTTCCTGTCACGTGGATCAAGGGATCTGTGGCTTTCCCTCGAGGCTTTCCCTCGAGGCTTTCCCACGAGGCTTTTCCACAGGGCTGTGCCAAGTTCCACCTTGGTGTGATTCGATCCTCGGCGTGAAAGACGAGCCGATGAAGGGAAAAGAGGTTCCTCTGGAATGGACTGAGACATCTGGGGGACTCTTGGAATGGTGGCACGACCCTGTAGTTCCTCTCGCTGTTCCTGTTGAGAGGGCCTCTCTTGAGATGCGACGGGAACGCCGGGAATTCTTTCCCGACGAAGCAGGGAAAGGATCCCTCACCTCGAGCTATGAGGCGGAAACGGGGCTCCTCTGGATGTGGGCGGGACCCTCGTGTTTCCTCTCGAGTGGAGAAGGGTATGTCGGGGAACTTCTTGAGTTGCACCAAGGGTGTGAAGGAACCTTTCGACGTTCCAGAGGTGAGGTGTGATTAGCCCCGAGAAGCCTCTGCGGAAATGGGCCTCATCTCGACTGCAGGGGAGAACCTCCTGGATATTCTCGAGTTGCGGCAGGTCTTCTCGAGTTACGACGGGGACCTCAGGGACCCGCTCTGGTGGCCTCAGGAAGGGCCAGTCCCCATGCGAGTTGCTAGGGGCCATCTCGGGATTCCTCTCCCGTCGATGCCGGGGCCTAAGACCTTGTGTGGAGTCGGGGCTGGAACCTGAGGATGCCTCTCCAGTGGTGACATGGATTTTGGGGTGCCTCTGTGTCTCCCCAGGGGAGTCAGGCCACGTCTCGAGTGGGGGCATGCACGTGCGCTTCCATCCGGAGCTGCAGCAGTAGGGTCACGCTTCCTGTCACGTGGATCAAGGGATCTGTGGCTTTCCCTCGAGGCTTTCCCTCGAGGCTTTCCCACGAAGCTTTCCCACAGGGCTGTGCCAAGTGCCACCTTGGTGTGAGTCGATCCTCGGCGTGAAAGACGAGCCGATGAAGGGAAAAGAGGTTCCTCTGGAATGGACAGAGACATCTGGGGGACTCTTGGAATTGTGGTACGACCCTGGAGTTCCTCACGCCGTTCCTGTTGAGAGGGCCTCCTCTTGAGATGCGACGGGAACGCCGGGAATTCTTTCCCGACGAAGCAGGGAAAGGATCCCTCACCTCGAGCTACGAGGCGGAAACGGGGCTGCTCTGGATATCGGCGGGACCCTCGCGTTTCCTCTCAGGTGGAGACCGGTATGTCGGGGAATTTCTTGAGTTGCACCAAGGGTGTGAAGGACCCTTTCGACGTTCCAGAGGTGAGGTGTGATTAGCCCCGAGAAGCCTCTGCGGAAATGGGCCTCATCTCGCCTGCAGGGGAGAACCTCCTGGATATTCTCGAGTTGCGGCAGGTCTTCTCGAGTTACGACGGGGACCTCAGGGACCCGCTCTGGTGGCCTCAGGATGGGCCAGTCCCCATGCGAGTTGCTAGGGGCCATCTCGGTAGTCCTCTCCCGGCGATGCCGGGGCCTAAGACCTTGTGTGGAGTCGGGCCGGAACCTGAGAATTCCTCTCCACTGTTGACATGGATTTTGGGGTGCCTCTGAGTCTCCGCAGGGGAGTCAGGCCTCGTCTCGAGTGGGAGCATGCACGTGCGCTTTCCTCCCCAGCTGCAGCAGTAGGGTCACGCTTCCTGTCACGTGGATAAAGGGGTCTGTGTCTTTCCCTCGAGGCTTTCCCTCCAGGCATTCCCACGAGGCTTTCCCACAGGGCTGTGCCAAGTGCCACCTTGGTGTTAGTCGATCCTCGGCGTGAAAGACGAGCCGGTGAAGGGAAAAGAGGTTCCTCTGGAATGGACTGAGACATCTGGTTGACTCTTGGAATGGTGGCACGACCCTGGAGTTCCTCTCGCCGTTCCTGTTGAGAGGGCCTCCTCTTGAGATGCGACGGGAACGCCGGGAATTCTTTCCCGACGAAGCAGGGAAAGGATCCCTCACCTCGAGCTACGAGGCGGAAACGGGGCTCCTCTGGATGTGGGCGGGACCCTCGTGTTTCCTCTCGAGTGGAGTCGGGTATGTCGGGGAACTTCTTGAGTTGCACCAAGGGTGTGAAGGAACCTTTCGACGTTCCAGAGGTGAGGTGTGATTAGCCCCGAGAAGCCTCTGCGGAAATGGGCCTCATCTCGCCTGCAGGGGAGAACCTCCTGGATATTCTCGAGTTGCGGCAGGTCTTCTCGAGTTACGACGGGGACCTCAGGGACCCGCTCTGGTGGCCTCAGGAAGGGCCAGTCCCCATGCGAGTTGCTAGGGGCCATCTCGGGATTCCTCTCCCGGCGATGCCGGGGCCTAAGACCTTGTGTGGAGTCGGGGCCGGAACCTGAGAATTCCTCTCCAGTGTTGACATGGATTTTGGGGTGCCTCTGAGTCTCCGCAGGGGAGTCAGGCCTCGTCTCGAGTGGGGGTATGCACGTGCGCTTCCCTCCCGAGCTGCAGCAGTAGGGTCACGATTCCTGTCACGTGGATAAAGCGGTCTGTGGCTTTCCCTCGAGGCTTTCCCTCGAGGCATTCCCACGAGGCTTTCCCAAAGGGCTGTGCCAAGTGCCACCTTGGTGTGAGTCGATCCTCGGCGTGAAAGACGAGCCGGTGAAGGGAAAAGAGTTTCCTCTGGAATGGACTGAGACATCTGGTTGACTCTTGGAATGGTGGTACGACCCTGGAGTTCCTCTCGCCGTTCCTGTTGAGAGGGCCTCCTCTTGAGATGCGACGGGAACGCCGGGAATTCTTTCCCGACGAAACAGGGGAAGGATCCCTCACCTCGAGCTACGAGGCGGAAACGGGGCTCCTCTGGATGTTGCCCGGACCCTCGTGTTTCCTCTCAGGTGGAGACGGGTATGTCGGGGAACTTCTTGAGTTGCACCAAGGGTGTGAAGGAACCTTTCGACGTTCCAGAGGTGAGGTGTGATTAGCCCCGAGAAGCCTCTGCGGAAATGGGCCTCATCTCGCCTGCAGGGGAGAACCTCCTGGATATTCTCGAGTTGCGGCAGGTCTTCTCAAGTTACGACGCGGACCTCAGGAACCCGCTCTGGTGGCCTCAGGAAGGGCCAGTCCCATGAGAGTTGCTAGGGGCCATCTCGCGATACCTCTCCCGTCGATGCCGGGGCCTACGACTTTGTGCGGAGTCGGGGTCGGAACCTCAGGATTCCTCTCCAGTGCTGACATGGATTTTGGGGTGCCTCTGAGTCTCCCCAGGGGAGTCAGGCCTCGTCTCGAGTGGGGGCATGCACGTGCGCTTCCATCCGGAGCTGCAGCAGTAGGGTCACGCTTCCTGTCACGTGGATAAAGCGGTCTGTGGCTTTCCCTCGAGGCTTTCCCTCGAGGCATTCCCACGAGGCTTTCCCAAAGGGCTGTGCCAAGTGCCACCTTGGTGTGAGTCGATCCTCAGCGTGAAAGACGTGCCGGTGAAGGGAAAAGAGGTTCCTCTGGAATGGACAGAGACATCTGGGGGACTCTTGGAATTGTGGTACGACCCTGGAGTTCCTCACGCCGTTCCTGTTGAGAGGGCCTCCTCTTGAGATGCGACGGGAACGCCGGGAATTCTTTCCCGACGAAGCAGGGAAAGGATCCCTCACCTCGAGCTACGAGGCGGAAACGGGGCTCCTCTGGATATCGGCGGGACCCTCGCGTTTCCTCTCAGGTGGAGACGGGTATGTCGGGGAACTTCTTGAGTTGCACCAAGGGTGTGAAGGACCCTTTCGACGTTCCAGAGGTGAGGTGTGATTAGCCCCGAGAAGCCTCTGCGGAAATGGGCCTCATCTCGCCTGCAGGGGAGAACCTCCTGGATATTCTCGAGTTGCGGCAGGTCTTCTCGAGTTTCGACGGGGACCTCAGGGACCCGCTCTGGTGGCCTCAGGAAGGGCCTGTCCCCATGCGAGTTGCTAGTGGCCCTCACGGGATTCCTCTCCCATCGATTCCGGTGCCTAACACATTGTGTGGAGTCGGGGCCGGAACCTGAGGATTCCTCTCCAGTGTTGACATGGATCTTGGGGTGCCTCTCAGTCTCTCCAGGGGAGTCAGGCCTCGTCTCGAGTGGGGGTATGCACGTGCGCTTCCCTCCCGAGCTGCAGCAGTAGGGTCACGCTTCTTGTCACGTGGATCAAGGGATCTGTGGCTTTACCTCGAGGCTTTCCCTCGAGGCATTCGCACGAGGCTTTCCCACAGGGCTGTGCCAAGTGCCACCTTGGTGTGAGTCGATCCTCGTTGTGAAAGACGAGCCGTTGAAGGGAAAAGAGGTTCCTCTGGAATGGACTGAGACATCTGGGGGATTCTTGGAATGGTGACACGACCCTGGAGTTCCTCTCGCTGTTCCTGTTGAGAGGGCCTCCTCTTGAGATGCGACGGGAACGCCGGGAATTCTTTCCCGACGAAGCAGGGAATGGATCCCTCACCTGGAGCTACGAAGCGGAAACGGGGCTCCTCTGGATGTGGGCGGGACCCTCGTGTTTCCTCTCGAGTGGAGAAGGGTATGTCGCGGAACTTCTTGAGTTTCCCCAAGAGTGTGAAGGACCCTTTTGACGTTCCAGAGGTGAGGTGTGATTAGCCCAGAGAAGCCTCTGCGGAAATGGGCCTCATCTCGCCTGCAGGGGAGAACCTCCTGGAAATTCTCGAGTTGCGGCAGGTCTTCTCGAGTTACGACGGGGACCTCAGGGACCCGCTCTGGTGGCCTCAGGAAGGCCTAGTCCCCATGCGAGTTGCTAGGGGCCATCTCGGGATTCCTCTCCCGTCGATGCCGGGGCCTAAGACCTTGTGTGGAGTCGGGGCCGGAACCTGAGGATGCCTCTCCAGTGTTGACATGGATTTTGGGGTGCCTCTGTGTCTCCCCAGGGGAGTCAGGCCACGTCTCGAGTGGGGGCATGCACGTGCGCTTCCATCCGGAGCTGCAGCAGTAGGGTCACGCTTCCTGTCACGTGGATCAAGGGATCTGTGGCTTTCCCTCGAGGCTTTCCCTCGAGGCTTTCCCAGGAGGCTTTCCCACAGGGCTGTGCCAAGTGCCACCTTGGTGTGATTCGATCCTCGGCGTGAAAGACGAGCCGATGAAGGGAAAAGAGGTTCCTCTGGAATGGACTGAGACATCTGGGGGACTCTTGGAATTGTCTTACGACCCTGGAGTTCCTCACGCCGTTCCTGTTGAGAGGGCCTCCTCTTGAGATGCGACGGGAACGCCGGGAATTCTTTCCCGACGAAGCAGGGAAAGCATCCCTCACCTCGAGCTACGAGGCGGAAACGGGGCTCCTCTGGATGTGGGCCGGACCCTCGCGTTTCCTCTCAGGTGGAGACGGGTATGTCGGGGAACTTCTTGAGTTGCACCAAGGGTGTGAAGGAACCTTTCGACGTTCCAGAGGTGAGGTGTGATTAGCCCAGAGAAGCCTCTGCGGAAATGGGCCTCATCTCGCCTGCAGGGGAGAACCTCCTGGATATTCTCGAGTTGCGGCAGGTCTTCTCAAGTTACGACGCGGACCTCAGGAACCCGCTCTGGTGGCCTCAGGAAGGGCCAGTCCCATGAGAGTTGCTAGGGGCCATCTCGCGATACCTCTCCCGTCGATGCCGGGGCCTACGACCTTGTGCGGAGTCGGGGTCGGAACCTCAGGATTCCTCTCCAGTGCTGACATGGATTTTGGGGTGCCTCTGAGTCTCCCCAGGGGAGTCAGGCCTCGTCTCGAGTGGGGGCATGCACGTGCGCTTCCATCCGGAGCTGCACCAGTAGGGTCACGCTTCCTGTCACGTGGATCAAGGGATCTGTGGCTTTCCCTCGAGGCTTTCCCTCGAGGCATTCCCACGAGGCAATCCCAAAGGGCTGTGCCAAGTGCCACCTTGGTGTGAGTCGATCCTCGGCGTGAAAGACGAGCCGATGAAGGGAAAAGAGGTTCCTCTGGAATGGACTGAGACATCTGGGGGACTCTTGGAATGGTGGCACGACCCTGGAGTTCCTCTCGCTGTTCCTGTTGAGAGGGCCTCCTCTTGAGATGCGACGGGAACGCCGGGAATTCTTTCCCGACGAAGCAGGGAAAGGATCCCTCACCTCGAGCTACGAGGCGGAAACGGGGCTTCTCTGGATGTGGGCGGGACCCTCGTGTTTCCTCTCGAGTGGAGAAGGGTATGTCGGGGAACTTCTTGAGTTGCACCAAGTGTGTGAAGGAACCTTTCGACGTTCCAGAGGTGAGGTGTGATTAGCCCCGAGAAGCCTCTGCGGAAATGGGCCTCATCTCGCCTGCAGGGGAGAACCTCCTGTATATTCTCGAGTTGCGGCAGGTCTTCTCGAGTTACGACGGGGACCTCAGGGACCCGCTCTGGTGGCCTCAGGAAGGGCCAGTCCCCATGCGAGTTGCTAGTGGCCCTCACGGGATTCCTCTCCCATCGATTCCGGTGCCTAACACATTGTGTGGAGTCGGGGCCGGAACCTGAGGATTCCTCTCCAGTGTTGACATGGATCTTGGGGTGCCTCTCAGTCTCCCCTGGGGAGTCAGGCCTCGTCTCGAGTGGGGGCATGCACGTGCGCTTCCCTCCCGAGCTGCAGCAGTAGGGTCACGCTTCCTGTCACGTGGATCAAGGGATCTGTGGCTTTCCCTCGAGGCTTTCCCTCGAGGCATTCCCACGAGGCTTTCCCAAAGGGCTGTGCCAAGTGCCACCTTGGTGTGAGTCGATCCTCAGCGTGAAAGACGTGCCGGTGAAGGGAAAAGAGGTTCCTCTGGAATGGACAGAGACATCTGGGGGACTCTTGGAATTGTGGTACGACCCTGGAGTTCCTCACGCCGTTCCTGTTGAGAGGGCCTCCTCTTGAGATGCGACGGGAACGCCGGGAATTCTTTCCCGACGAAGCAGGGAAAGGATCCCTCACCTCGAGCTACGAGGCGGAAACGGGGCTCCTCTGGATATCGGCGGGACCCTCGCGTTTCCTCTCAGGTGGAGACGGGTATGTCGGGGAACTTCTTGAGTTGCACCAAGGGTGTGAAGGACCCTTTCGACGTTCCAGAGGTGAGGTGTGATTAGCCCCGAGAAGCCTCTGCGGAAATGGGCCTCATCTCGCCTGCAGGGGAGAACCTCCTGGATATTCTCGAGTTGCGGCAGGTCTTCTCGAGTTACGACGGGGACCTCAGGGACCCGCTCTGGTGGCCTCAGGAAGGGCCAGTCCCCAGGCGAGTTGCTAGTGGCCCTCACGGGATTCCTCTCCCATCGATTCCGGTGCCTAACACATTGTGTGGAGTCGGGGCCGGAACCTGAGGATTCCTCTCCAGTGTTGACATGGATCTTGGGGTGCCTCTCAGTCTCCCCTGGGGAGTCAGGCCTCGTCTCGAGTGGGGGCATGCACGTGCTCTTCCCTCCCGAGCTGCAGCAGTAGGGTCACGCTTCCTGTCACGTGGATCAAGGGATCTGTGGCTTTCCCTCGAGGCTTTCCCTCGAGGCTTTCCCACGAGGCTTTCCCACAGGGCTGTGCCAAGTGCCACCTTGGTGTGAGTCGATCCTCGTTGTGAAAGACGAGCCGTTGAAGGGAAAAGAGGTTCCTCTGGAATGGACTGAGTCATATGGGGGATTCTTGGAATGGTGACACGACCCTGGAGTTCCTCTCGCTGTTCCTGTTGAGAGGGCCTCCTCTTGAGATGCGACGGGAACGCCGGGAATTCTTTCCCGACGAAGCAGGGAAAGGATCCCTCACCTCGAGCTACGAAGCGGAAACGGGGCTCCTCTGGATGTGGGCGGGACCCTCGTGTTTCCTCTCGAGTGGAGAAAGGTATGTCGCGGAACTTCTTGAGTTGCCCCAAGAGTGTGAAGGACCCTTTTGACGTTCCAGAGGTGAGGTGTGATTAGCCCAGAGAAGCCTCTGCGGAAATGGGCCTCATCTCGCCTTCAGGGGAGAACCTCCTGGATATTCTCGAGTTGCGGCAGGTCTTCTCGAGTTACGACGGGGACCTCAGGGACCCGCTCTGGTGGCCTCAGGAAGGGCTAGTCCCCATGCGAGTTGCTAGGGGCCATCTCGGGATTCCTCTCCCGTCGATGCCGGGGCCTAAGACCTTGTGTGGAGTCGGGGCTGGAACCTGAGGATGCCTCTCCAGTGGTGACATGGATTTTGGGGTGCCTCTGTGTCTCCCCAGGGGAGTCAGGCCACGTCTCGAGTGGGGGCATGCACGTGCGCTTCCATCCGGAGCTGCAGCAGTAGGGTCACGCTTCCTGTCACGTGGATCAAGGGATCTGTGGCTTTCCCTCGAGGCTTTCCCTCGAGGCTTTCCCACGAGGCTTTCCCACAGGGCTGTGCCAAGTGCCACCTTGGTGTGATTCGATCCTCGGCGTGAAAGACGAGCCGATGAAGGGAAAAGAGGTTCCTCTGGAATGGACAGAGACATCTGGGGGACTCTTGGAATTGTGGTACGACCCTGGAGTTCCTCACGCCGTTCCTGTTGAGAGGGCCTCCTCTTAAGATGCGACGGGAACGCCGGGAATTCTTTCCCGACGAAGCAGGGAAAGGATCCCTCACCTCGAGCTACGAGGCGGAAACGGGGCTCCTCTGGATATCGGCGGGACCCTCGCGTTTCCTCTCAGGTGGAGACGGGTATGTCGGGGAACTTCTTGAGTTGCACCAAGGGTGTGAAGGACCCTTTCGACGTTCCAGAGGTGAGGTGTGATTAGCCCCGAGAAGCCTCTGCGGAAATGGGCCTCATCTCGCCTGCAGGGGAGAACCTCCTGGATATTCTCGAGTTGCGGCAGGTCTTCTCGAGTTTCGACGGGGACCTCAGGGACCCGCTCTGGTGGCCTCAGGAAGGGCCAGTCCCCATGCGAGTTGCTAGTGGCCCTCACGGGATTCCTCTCCCATCGATTCCGGTGCCTAACACATTGTGTGGAGTCGGGGCCGGAACCTGAGGATTCCTCTCCAGTGTTGACATGGATCTTGGTGTGCCTCTCAGTCTCTCCAGGGGAGTCAGGCCTCGTCTCGAGTGGGGGCATGCACGTGCGCTTCCCTCCCGAGCTGCAGCAGTAGGGTCACGCTTCCTGTCACGTGGATCAAGGGATCTGTGGCTTTCCCTCGAGGCTTTCCCTCGAGGCATTCGCACGAGGCTTTCCCACAGGGCTGTGCCAAGTGCCACCTTGGTGTGAGTCGATCCTCGTTGTGAAAGACGAGCCGTTGAAGGGAAAAGAGGTTCCTCTGGAATGGACTGAGACATCTGGGGGATTCTTGGAATGGTGACACGACCCTGGAGTTACTCTCGTTGTTCCTGTTGAGAGGGCCTCCTCTTGAGATGCGACGGGAACGCCGGGAATTCTTTCCCGACGAAGCAGGGAAAGGATCCCTCACCTCGAGCTACGAAGCGGAAACGGGGCTCCTCTGGATGTGGGCGGGACCCTCGTGTTTCCTCTCGAGTGGAAAAGGGTATGTCGCGGAACTTCTTGAGTTGCCCCAAGAGTGTGAAGGACCCTTTTGACGTTCCAGAGGTGAGGTGTGATTAGCCCAGAGAAGCCTCTGCGGAAATGGGCCTCATCTCGCCTGCAGGGGAGAACCTCCTGGATATTCTCGAGTTGCGGCAGGTCTTCTCGAGTTACGACGGGGACCTCAGGGACCCGCTCTGGTGGCCTCAGGAAGGGCTAGTCCCCATGCGAGTTGCTAGGGGCCATCTCGGGTTTCCTCTCCCGTCGATGCCGGGGCCTAAGACCTTGTGTGGAGTCGGGGCTGGAACCTGAGGATGCCTCTCCAGTGGTGACATGGATTTTGGGGTGCCTCTGTGTCTCCCCAGGGGAGTCAGGCCACGTCTCGAGTGGGGGCATGCACGTGCGCTTCCATCCGGAGCTGCAGCAGTAGGGTCACGCTTCCTGTCACGTGGATCAAGGGATCTGTGGCTTTCCCTCGAGGCTTTCCCTCGAGGCTTTCCCACGAGGCTTTCCCACAGGGCTGTGCCAAGTGCCACCTTGGTGTGAGTCGATCCTCGGCGTGAAAGACGAGCCGATGAAGGGAAAAGAGGTTCCTCTGGAATGGACAGAGACATCTGGGGGACTCTTGGAATTGTGGTACGACCCTGGAGTTCCTCACGCCGTTCCTGTTGAGAGGGCCTCCTCTTGAGATGCGACGGGAACGCCGGGAATTCTTTCCCGACGAAGCAGGGAAAGGATCCCTCACCTCGAGCTACGAGGCGGAAACGGGGCTCCTCTGGATATCGGCGGGACCCTCGCGTTTCCTCTCAGGTGGAGACGGGTATGTCGGGGAACTTCTTGAGTTGCACCAAGGGTGTGAAGGACCCTTTCGACGTTCCAGAGGTGAGGTGTGATTAGCCCCGAGAAGCCTCTGCGGAAATGGGCCTCATCTCGCCTGCAGGGGAGAACCTCCTGGATATTCTCGAGTTGCGGCAGGTCTTCTCGAGTTTCGACGGGGACCTCAGGGACCTGCTCTGGTGGCCTCAGGAAGGGCCAGTCCCCATGCGAGTTGCTAGTGGCCCTCACGGGATTCCTCTCCCATCGATTCCGGTTCCTAACACATTGTGTGGAGTCGGGGCCGGAACCTGAGGATTCCTCTCCAGTGTTGACATGGATCTTGGGGTGCCTCTCAGTCTCCCCAGGGGAGTCAGGCCTCGTCTCGAGTGGGGGCATGCACGTGCGCTTCCCTCCCGAGCTGCAGCAGCAGGGTCACGCTTCCTGTCACGTGGATCAAGGGATCTGTGGCTTTCCCTCGAGGCTTTCCCTCGAGCCATTCCCATGAGGCTTTCCCAAAGGGCTGTGCCAAGTGCCACCTTGCTGTGATTCGATCCTCTGCGTGAAAGACGAGCCGGTGAAGGGAAAAGAGGTTCCTCTGGAATGGACAGAGACATCTGGGGGACTCTTGGAATTGTGGTACGACCCTGGAGTTCCTCACGCCGTTCCTGTTGAGAGGGTCTCCTCTTGAGATGCGACGGGAACGCCGGGAATTCTTTCCCGACGAAGCAGGGAAAGGATCCCTCACCTCGAGCTACTAGGCGGAAACGGGGCTGCTCTGGATATCGGCGGGACCCTCGCGTTTCCTCTCAGGTGGAGACGGGTATGTCGGGGAACTTCTTGAGTTGCACCAAGGGTGTGAAGGACCCTTTCGACGTTCCAGAGGTGAGGTGTGATTAGCCCCGAGAAGCCTCTGCGGAAATGGGCCTCATCTCGCCTGCAGGGGAGAACCTCCTGGATATTCTCGAGTTGCGGCAGGTCTTCTCGAGTTACGACGGGGACCTCAGGGACCCGCTCTGGTGGCCTCAGGAAGGGCCAGTCCCCATGCGAGATGCTACGGGACATCTCGGGAGTCCTCTCCCGGCGATGCCGGGGCCTAAGACCTTGTGTGGAGTCGGGCCGGAACCTGAGAATTCCTCTCCACTGTTGACATGGATTTTGGGGTGCCTCTGAGTCTCCGCAGGGGAGTCAGGCCTCGTCTCGAGTGGGAGCATGCACGTGCGCTTTCCTCCCCAGCTGCAGCAGTAGGGTCACGCTTCCTGTCACGTGGATAAAGGGGTCTGTGGCTTTCCCTCGAGTCTTTCCCTCGAGGCATTCCCACGAGGCTTTCCGACAGGGCTGTGCCAAGTGCCACCTTGGTGTGAGTCGATCCTCGGCGTGAAAGACGAGCCGGTGAAGGGAAAAGAGGTTCCTCTGGAATGGACTGAGACATCTGGTTGACTCTTGGAATGGTGGCACGACCCTGGAGTTCCTCTCGCCGTTCCTGTTGAGAGGGCCTCCTCTTGAGATGCGACGGGAACGCCGGGAATTCTTTCCCGACGAAGCAGGGAAAGGATCCCTCACCTCAAGCTACGAGGCGGAAACGGGGCTCCTCTGGATGTGGGCGGGACCCTCGTGTTTCCTCTCGAGTGGAGTCGGGTATGTCGGGGAACTTCTTGAGTTGCACCAAGGGTGTGAAGGACCCTTTCGACGTTCCAGAGGTGAGGTGTGATTAGCCCCGAGAAGCCTCTGCGGAAATGGGCCTCATCTCGCCTGCAGGGGAGAACTTCCTGGATATTCTCGAGTTGCAGCAGGTCTTCTCGAGTTACGACGGGGACCTCAGGGACCCGCTCTGGTGGCCTCAGGAAGGGCCAGTCCCATGATAGTTGCTAGGGGCCATCTCGCGATACCTCTCCCGTTGATGCCGGGGCCTACGACCTTGTGCGGAGTCGGGGTCGGAACCTCAGGATTCCTCTCCAGTGCTGACATGGATTTTGGGGTGCCTCTGAGTCTCCCCAGGGGAGTCAGGGCTCGTCTCGAGTGGGGGCATGCACGTGCGCTTCCATCCGGAGCTGCAGCAGTAGGGTCACGCTTCCTGTCACGTGGATCAAGGGATCTGTGGCTTTCCCTCGAGGCTTTCCCTCGAGGCATTCCCACGAGGCAATCCCAAAGGGCTGTGCCAAGTGCCACCTTGGTGTGAGTCGATCCTCGGCGTGAAAGACGAGCCGATGAAGGGAAAAGAGGTTCCTCTGGAATGGACAGAGACATCTGGGGGACTCTTGGAATTGTGGTACGACCCTGGAGTTCCTCACGCCGTTCCTGTTGAGAGGGCCTCCTCTTGAGATGCGACGGGAACGCCGGGAATTCTTTTCCGACGAAGCAGGGAAAGGATCCCTCACCTCGAGCTACGAGGCGGAAACGGGGCTCCTCTGGATATCGGCGGGACCCTCGCGTTTCCTCTCAGGTGGAGACGGGTATGTCGGGGAACTTCTTGAGTTGCACCAAGGGTGTGAAGGACCCTTTCGACGTTCCAGAGGTGAGGTGTGATTAGCCCCGAGAAGCCTCTGCGGAAATGGGCCTCATCTCGCCTGCAGGGGAGAACCTCCTGGATATTCTCGAGTTGCGGCAGGTCTTCTCGAGTTTCGACGGGGACCTCAGGGACCCGCTCTGGTGGCCTCAGGAAGGGCCAGTCCCCATGCGAGTTGCTAGTGGCCCTCACGGGATTCCTCTCCCATCGATTCCGGTGCCTAACACATTGTGTGGAGTCGGGGCCGGAACCTGAGGATTCCTCTCCAGTGTTGACATGGATCTTGGGGTGCCTCTCAGTCTCTCCAGGGGAGTCAGGCCTCGTCTCGAGTGGGGGCATGCACGTGCGCTTCCCTCCCGAGCTGCAGCAGTAGGGTCACGCTTCCTGTCACGTGGATCAAGGGATCTGTGGCTTTCCCTCGAGGCTTTCCCTCGAGGCATTCCCACGAGGCTTTCCCAAAGGGCTGTGCCAAGTGCCACCTTGGTGTGAGTCGATCCTCAGCGTGAAAGACGTGCCGGTGAAGGGAAAAGAGGTTCCTCTGGAATGGACAGAGACATCTGGGGGACTCTTGGAATTGTGGTACGACCCTGGAGTTCCTCACGCCGTTCCTGTTGAGAGGGCCTCCTCTTGAGATGCGACGGGAACGCCGGGAATTCTTTCCCGACGAAGCAGGGAAAGGATCCCTCACCTCGAGATACGAGGCGGAAACGGGGCTCCTCTGGATATCGGCGGGACCCTCGCGTTTCCTCTCAGGTGGAGACGGGTATGTCGGGGAACTTCTTGAGTTGCACCAAGGGTGTGAAGGACCCTTTCGACGTTCCAGAGGTGAGGTGTGATTAGCCCCGAGAAGCCTCTGCGGAAATGGGCCTCATCTCGCCTGCAGGGGAGAACCTCCTGGATATTCTCGAGTTGCGGCAGGTCTTCTCGAGTTTCGACGGGGACCTCAGGGACCCGCTCTGGTGGCCTCAGGAAGGGCCAGTCCCCATGCGAGATGCTACGGGACATCTCGGGAGTCCTCTCCCGGCGATGCCGGGGCCTAAGACCTTGTGTGGAGTCGGGCCGGAACCTGAGAATTCCTCTCCACTGTTGACATGGATTTTGGGGTGCCTCTGAGTCTCCGCAGGGGAGTCAGGCCTCGTCTCGAGTGGGAGCATGCACGTGCGCTTTCCTCCCCAGCTGCAGCAGTAGGGTCACGCTTCCTGTCACGTGGATAAAGCGGTCTGTGGCTTTCCCTCGAGGCTTTCCCTCGAGGCATTCCCACGAGGCTTTCCCAAAGGGCTGTGCCAAGTGCCACCTTGGTGTGAGTCGATCCTCGGCGTGAAAGACGAGCCGGTGAAGGGAAAAGAGGTTCCTCTGGAATGGACTGAGACATCTGGTTGACTCTTGGAATGGTGGCACGACACTGGAGTTCCTCTCGCCGTTCCTGTTGAGAGGGCCTCCTCTTGAGATGCGACGGGAACGCCGGGAATTCTTTCCCGACGAAGCAGGGAAAGGATCCCTCACCTCAAGCTACGAGGCGGAAACGGGGCTCCTCTGGATGTGGGCGGGACCCTCGTGTTTCCTCTCGAGTGGAGTCGGGTATGTCGGGGAACTTCTTGAGTTGCACCAAGGGTGTGAAGGACCCTTTCGACGTTCCAGAGGTGAGGTGTGATTAGCCACGAGAAGCCTCTGCGGAAATGGGCCTCATCTCGCCTGCAGGGGAGAACCTCCTGTATATTCTCGAGTTGCGGCAGGTCTTCTCGAGTTACGACGGGGACCTCAGGGACCCGCTCTGGTGGCCTCAGGAAGGGCCAGTCCCATGAGAGTTGCTAGGGGCCATCTCGCGATACCTCTCCCGTCGATGCCGGGGCCTACGACCTTGTGCGGAGTCTGGGTCGGAACCTCAGGATTCCTCTCCAGTGCTGACATGGATTTTGGGGTGCCTCTGAGTCTCCCCAGGGGAGTCAGGGCTCGTCTCGAGTGGGGGCATGCACGTGCGCTTCCATCCGGAGCTGCAGCAGTAGGGTCACGCTTCCTGTCACGTGGATCAAGGGATCTGTGGCTTTCCCTCGAGGCTTTCCCTCGAGGCATTCCCACGAGGCAATCCCAAAGGGCTGTGCCAAGTGCCACCTTGGTGTGAGTCGATCCTCGGCGTGAAAGACGAGCCGATGAAGGGAAAAGAGGTTCCTCTGGAATGGACTGAGACATCTGGGGGACTCTTGGAATGGTGGCACGACGCTGGAGTTCCTCTCGCTGTTCCTGTTGAGAGTGCCTCCTCTTGAGATGCGACGGGAACGCCGGGAATTCTTTCCCGACGAAGCAGGGAAAGGATCCCTCACCTCGAGCTACGAGGCGGAAACGGGGCTCCTCTGGATGTGGGCGGGACCCTCGTGTTTCCTCTCGAGTGGAGAAGGGTATGTCGGGGAACTTCTTGAGTTGCACCAAGTGTGTGAAGGAACCTTTCGACGTTCCAGAGGTGAAGTGTGATTAGCCCCGAGAAGCCTCTGCGGAAATGGGCCTCATCTCGCCTGCAGGGGAGAACCTCCTGGATATTCTCGAGTTGCGGCAGGTCTTCTCGAGTTACGACGGGGACCTCAGGGACCCGCTCTGGTGGCCTCAGGAAGGGCCAGTCCCCATGCGAGTTGCTAGGGGCCCTCACGGGATTCCTCTCCCATCGATTCCGGTGCCTAACACATTGTGTGGAGTCGGGGCCGGAACCTGAGGATTCCTCTCCAGTGTTGACATGGATCTTGGGGTGCCTCTCAGTCTCCCCTGGGGAGTCAGGCCTCGTCTCGAGTGGGGGCATGCACGTGCGCTTCCCTCCCGAGCTGCAGCAGTAGGGTCACACTTCCTGTCACGTGGATCAAGGGATCTGTGGCTTTCCCTCGAGGCTTTCCCAAAGGGCTGTGCCAAGTGCCACCTTGGTGTGAGTCGATCCTCAGCGTGAAAGACGTGCCGGTGAAGGGAAAAGAGGTTCCTCTGGAATGGACAGAGACATCTGGGGGACTCTTGGAATTGTGGTACGACCCTGGAGTTCCTCACGCCGTTCCTGTTGAGAGGGCCTCCTCTTGAGATGCGACGGGAACGCCGGGAATTCTTTCCCGACGAAGCAGGGAAAGGATCCCTCACCTCGAGATACGAGGCGGAAACGGGGCTCCTCTGGATATCGGCGGGACCCTCGCGTTTCCTCTCAGGTGGAGACGGGTATGTCGGGGAACTTCTTGAGTTGCACCAAGGGTGTGAAGGACCCTTTCGACGTTCCAGAGGTGAGGTGTGATTAGCCCCGAGAAGCCTCTGCGGAAATGGGCCTCATCTCGCCTGCAGGGGAGAACCTCCTGGATATTCTCGAGTTGCGGCAGGTCTTCTCGAGTTACGACGGGGACCTCAGGGACCCGCTCTGGTGGCCTCAGGAAGGGCCAGTCCCCATGCGAGTTGCTAGGGGCCATCTCGGGAGTCCTCTCCCGGCGATGCCGGGGCCTAAGACCTTTTGTGGAGTCGGGCCGGAACCTGAGAATTCCTCTCCACTGTTGACATGGATTTTGGGGTGCCTCTGAGTCTCCGCAGGGGAGTCAGGCCTCGTCTCGAGTGGGAGCATGCACGTGCGCTTTCCTCCCCAGCTGCAGCAGTAGGGTCACGCTTCCTGTCACGTGGATAAAGGGGTCTGTGGCTTTCCCTCGAGGCTTTCCCTCGAGGCATTCCCACGAGGCTTTCCCACAGGGCTGTGCCAAGTGCCACCTTGGTGTGAGTCGATCCTCGGCGTGAAAGACGAGCCGGTGAAGAGAAAAGAGGTTCCTCTGGAATGGACTGAGACATCTGGTTGACTCTTGGAATGGTGGCACGACCCTGGAGTTCCTCTCGCCGTTCCTGTTGAGAGGGCCTCCTCTTGAGATGCGACGGGAACGCCGGGAATTCTTTCCCGACGAAGCAGGGAAAGGATCCCTCACCTCGAGCTACGAGGCGGAAACGGGGCTCCTCTGGATGTGGGCGGGACCCTCGTGTTTCCTCTCGAGTGGAGTCGGGTATGTCGGGGAACTTCTTGAGTTGCACCAAGGGTGTGAAGGACCCTTTCGACGTTCCAGAGGTGAGGTGTGATTAGCCCCGAGAAGCCTCTGCGGAAATGGGCCTCATCTCGCCTGCAGGGGAGAACCTCCTGTATATTCTCGAGTTGCGGCAGGTCTTCTCGAGTTACGACGGGGACCTCAGGGACCCGCTCTGGTGGCATCAGGAAGGGCCAGTCCACATGTGAGTTCCTAGGGGCCATCTCGGGATTCCTCTCCCGTCAATGCCGGGGCCTAAGACCTTGTGTGGAGTCGGGGCCGGAACCTGAGCATTCCTCTCCAGTGTTGACATGGATTTTGGGGTGCCTCTGAGTCTCCCCAGGGGAGTCAGGCCTCGTCTCGAGTGGGGGCATGCACGTGTGCTTCCCTCCCGAGCTGCAGCAGTAGGGTCACGCTTCCTGTCACGTGGATCAAGGGATCTGTGGCTTTCCCTCGAGGCTGTCCCTCGAGGCTTTCCCACGAGGCTTTCCCACAGGGCTGTGCCAAGTGCCACCTTGGTGTGAGTCGATCCTCGTTGTGAAAGACGAGCCGGTGAAGGGAAAAGAGGTTCCTCTGGAATGGACTGAGACATCTGGGGGATTCTTGGAATGGTGGCACGACCCTGGAGTTCCTCTCGTTGTTCCTGTTGAGAGGGCCTCCTCTTGAGATGCGACGGGAACGCCGGGAATTCTTTCCCGACGAAGCAGGGAAAGGATCCCTCACCTCGAGCTACGAAGCGGAAACGGGGCTCCTCTGGATGTGGGCGGGACCCTCGTGTTTCCTCTCGAGTGGAGAAGGGTATGTCGCGGAACTTCTTGAGTTGCCCCAAAAGTGTGAAGGACCCTTTTGACATTCCAGAGGTGAGGTGTGATTAGCCCAGAGAAGCCTCTGCGGAAATGGGCCTCATCTCGCCTGCAGGGGAGAACCTCCTGGATATTCTCGAGTTGCGGCAGGTCTTCTCGAGTTACGACGGGGACCTCAGGGACCCGCTCTGGTGGCCTCAGGAAGGGCTAGTCCCCATGCGAGTTGCTAGGGGCCATCTCGGGATTCCTCTCCCGTCGATGCCAGGGCCTAAGACCTTGTGTGGAGTCGGGGCTGGAACCTGAGGATGCCTCTCCAGTGGTGACATGGATTTTGGGGTGCCTCTGTGTCTCCCCAGGGGAGTCAGGCCACGTCTCGAGTGGGGGCATGCACGTGCGCTTCCACCCGGAGCTGCAGCAGTAGGGTCACGCTTCCTGTCACGTGGATCAAGGTATCTGTGGCTTTCCCTCGAGGCTTTCCCTCGAGGCTTTCCCACGAGGCTTTCCCACAGGGCTGTGCCAAGTTCCACCTTGGTGTGATTCGATCCTCGGCGTGAAAGACGAGCCGATGAAGGGAAAAGAGGTTCCTCTGGAATGGACTGAGACATCTGGGGGACTCTTGGAATGGTGGCACGACCCTGTAGTTCCTCTCGCTGTTCCTGTTGAGAGGGCCTCCTCTTGAGGTGCGACGGGAACTCCGGGAATTCTTTCCCGACGAAGCAGGGAAAGGATCCCTCACCTCGAGCTATGAGGCGGAAACGGGGCTCCTCTGGATGTGGGCGGGACCCTCGTGTTTCCTCTCGAGTGGAGAAGGGTATGTCGGGGAACTTCTTGAGTTGCACCAAGGGTGTGAAGGAACCTTTCGACGTTCCAGAGGTGAGGTGTGATTAGCCCCGAGAAGCCTCTGCGGAAATGGGCCTCATCTCGCCTGCAGGGGAGAACCTCCTGGATATTCTCGAGTTGCGGCAGGTCTTCTCGAGTTACGACGGGGACTTCAGGGACCCGCTCTGGTGGCCTCACGAAGGGCCAGTCCCCATGCGAGTTGCTAGTGGCCCTCACGGGATTCCTCTCCCATCGATTCCGGTGCCTAACACATTGTGTGGAGTCGGGGCCGGAACCTGAGGATTCCTCTCCAGTGTTGACATGGATCTTGGGGTGCCTCTCAGTCTCCCCAGGGGAGTCAAGCCTCGTCTCGAGTGGGGGCATGCACGTGTGCTTCCCTCCCGAGCTGCAGCAGTAGGGTCACGCTTCCTGTCACGTGGATCAAGGGATCTGTGGCTTTAACTCGAGGCTTTCCCTCGAGGCATTCCCACGAGTCTTTCCCAAAGGGCTGTGCCAAGTGCCACCTTGGTGAGAGTGGATCCTCAGCGTGAAAGACGAGCCGGTGAAGGGAAAAGAGGTTCCTCTGGAATGGACAGAGACATCTGGGGGACTCTTGGAATTATGGTACGACCCTGGAGTTCCTCACGCCGTTCCTGTTGAGAGGGCCTCCTCTTGAGATGCGACGGGAATGCCGGGAATTCTTTCCCGACGAAGCAGGGAAAGGATCCCTCACCTCGAGCTACGAGGCGGAAACGGGGCTCCTCTGGATATCGGCGGGACCCTCGCGTTTCCTCTCAGGTGGAGACGGGTATGTCGGGGAACTTCTTGAGTTGCACCAAGGGTGTGAAGGACTCTTTCGACGTTCCAGAGGTGAGGTGTGATTAGCCCCGAGAAGCCTCTGCGGAAATGGGCCTCATCTCGCCTGCAGGGGAGAACCTCCTGGATATTCTCGAGTTGCGGCAGGTCTTCTCGAGTTACGACGGGGACCTCAGGGACCCGCTCTGGTGGCCTCAGGAAGGGCCAGTCCCCATGAGAGTTGCTACGGGCCATCTCGGGAGTCCTCTCCCGGCGATGCCGGGGCCTAAGACCTTGTGTGGAGTCGGGCCGGAAACTGAGAATTCCTCTCCACTGTTGACATGGATTTTGGGGTGTCTCTGAGTCTCCGCAGGGGAGTCAGGCCTCGTCTCGAGTGGGGGCATGCACGTGCGCTTTCCTCCCCAGCTGCAGCAGTAGGGTCACGCTTCCTGTCACGTGGATAAAGGGGTCTGTGGCTTTCCCTCGAGGCTTTCCCTCGAGGCATTCCCACGAGGCTTTCCCACAGGGCTGTGCCAAGTGCCACCTTGGTGTGAGTCGATCCTCGGCATGAAAGACGAGCCGGTGAAGGGAAAAGAGGTTCCTCTGGAATGGACTGAGACATCTGGTTGACTCTTGGAATGGTGGCACGACCCTGGAGTTCCTCTCGCCGTTCCTGTTGAGAGGGCCTCCTCTTGAGATGCGACGGGAACGCCGGGAATTCTTTCCCGACGAAGCAGGGAAAGGATCCCTCACCTCGAGCTACGAGGCGGAAACGGGGCTCCTCTGGATGTGGGCGGGACCCTCGTGTTTCCTCTCGAGTGGAGACGGGTATGTCGGGGAACTTCTTGAGTTGCACCAAGGGTGTGAAGGACCCTTTCGACGTTCCAGAGGTGAGGTGTGATTAGCCCCGAGAAGCCTCTGCGGAAATGGGCCTCATCTCGCCTGCAGGGGAGAACCTCCTGGATATTCTCGAGTTGCGGCCGGTCTTCTCGAGTTACGATGGGGACCTCAGGGACCCGCTCTGGTGGCCTCAGGAAGGGCCAGTCCCATGCGAGTTGCTCGGGGCCATCTCGCAATCCCTCTCCCGTCGATGCCGGGGCCTAAGACCTTGTGTGGAGTCGGGGCCGGAACCTGAGGATGCCTCTCCAGTGGTGACATGGATTTTGGGGTGCCTCTGTGTCTCCCCAGGGGAGTCAGGCCACGTCTCGAGTGGGGGCATGCACGTACGCTTCCATCCCGAGCTGCAGCAGTAGGGTCACGCTTCCTGTCACGTGGATCAAGGGATCTGTGGCTTTCCCTCAAGGCTTTCCCTCGAGGCTTTCCAACGAGGCTTTCCCACAGGGCTGTGCCAAGTGCCACCTTGGTGTGATTCGATCCTCGGCGTGAAAAACGAGCCGGTGAAGGGAAAAGAGGTTGCTCTGGAATGGACAGAGGCATCTGGTTGACTCTTGGAATGGTGGAACGACCCTGGAGTTCCTCTCGCCGTTCCTGTTGAGAGGGCCTCCTCTTGAGATGCGACGGGAACGCCGGGAATTCTTTCCCGACGAACCAGGGAAAGGATCCCTCACCTCGAGCTACGAGGCGGAAACGGGGCTCCTCTGGATGTGGGCGGGACCCTCGTGTTTCCTCTCGAGTGTAGAAGGGTATGTCGGGGAACTTCTTGAGTTGCACCAAGGGTGTGAAGGACCCTTTCGAGGTTCCAGAGATGAGGTGTGATTAGCCCCGAGAAGCCTCTGCGGAAATGGGCCTCATCTCGCCTGCAGGGGAGAACCTCCTGGATATTCTCGAGTTGCGGCAGGTCTTCTCGAGTTACGACGCGGACCTCAGGGACCCGCTCTGGTGGCCTCATGAAGGGCCAGTCCCATGCGAGTTGCTAGGGGCCATCTCGCGATACCTCTCCCGTCGATGCCGGGGCCTAAGACCTTGTGCGGAGTCGGGGCCGGAACCTGAGGATTCCTCTCCAGTGTTGACATGGATTTTGGGGTGCCTCTGAGTCTCCCCAGGGGAGTCAGGCCTCGTCTCGAGTGGGGGCATGCACGTGCGCTTCCCTCCCGAGCTGCAGCAGTAGGGTCACGCTTCCTGTCACGTGGATCAAGGGATCTGTGGCTTTCCCTCGAGGCTTTCCCTCGAAGCATTCCCAAGAGGCTTTCCCAAAGGGCTGTGCCAAGTGCCACCTTGGTATGATTCGATCCTCAGCGTGAAACACGAGCCGGTGAAGGGAAAAGAGGTTCCTCTGGAATGCACTGAGACATCTGGGGGACTCTTGGAATTGTGGTGCGGCCCTGGAGTTCCTCTCGCCGTTCCTGTTGAGAGGGCCTCCTCTTGAGATGCGACGGGAACGCCGGGAATTCTTTCCCGACGAAGCAGGGAAAGGATCCCTCACCTCGAGCTACGAGGCGGAAACGGGGCTCCCCTGGATGTGGGCGGGACCCTCGCGTTTCCTCTCGAGTGGAGACGGGTATGTCGGGGAACTTCTTGAGTTGCACCAAGGGTGTGAAGAACCCTTTCGACGTTCCAGAGGTGAGGTGTGATTAGCCCCGAGAAGCCTCTGCGGAAATGGGCTTCATCTCGCCTGCAGGGGAAAACCTCCTGGATATTCTCGAGTTGTGGCAGGTCTTCTCGAGTAACGACGCGGACCTCAGGGACCCGCTCTGGTTGCCTCAGGAAGGGCCAGTCCACATGCGAGTTGCTAGGGGCCATCTCGGGATTCCTCTCCCGGCGATGCCGGGGCCTAAGACCTTGTGTGGAGTCGGGGCCGTAACCTGAGAATTCCTCTCCAGTGTTGACATGGATTTTGGGGTGCCTCTGAGTCTCCGCAGGGGAGTAAGGCCTCGTCTCGAGTGGGGTCATGCACGTGCGCTTTCCTCCCCAGCTGCAGCAGGAGAGTCACGCTTCCTGTCACGTGGATAAAGCGGTCTGTGGCTTTCCCTCGAGGCTTTCCCTCGAGGCATTCCCACGAGGCTTTCCCACAGGGCTGTTCCAAGTGCCACCTTGGTGTGAGTCGATCCTCGGCGTGAAAGACGAGCCGGTGAAGGGAAAAGAGGTTCCTCTGGAATGGACTGAGACATCTGGTTGACTCTTGTAATTGTGGCACGACCCTGGAATTCCTCTCGCTGTTCCTGTTGAGAGGGCCTCCACTTGAGATGCGACGGGAACACCGGGAATTCTTTCCCGACGAAGCAGGGAAAGGATCCCTCACCTCGAGCCACGAGGCGGAAACGGGGCTCCTCTGGATGTGGGCAGGACCCTCGTGTTTCCTCTCGAGTGGAGACGGGTATGTCGGGAACTTCTTGAGTTGCACCAAGGGTGTGAAGGACCCTTTCGAGGTTCCAGAGATGAGGTGTGATTAGCCCCGAGAAGCCTCTGCGGAAATGGGCCTCATCTCGCCTGCAGGGGAGAACCTCCTGGATATTCTCGAGTTGCGGTAGGTCTTCTCGTGTTACGACGGGGACCTCAGGGACCCGCTCTGGTGGCCTCAGGAAGGGCCAGTCCACATGCGAGTTGCTAGGGGCCATCTCGAGATACCTCTCCCGTCGATGCCGGGGCCTAAGACCTTGTGTGAAGTCGGGGCCGGAACCTGAGAATTCCTCTCCAGTGTTGACATGGATCTTGGGGTGCCTCTGAGTCTCCCCAGGGGAGTCAGGCCTCGTCTCGAGTGGGGGCATGCACGTGCGCTTCCCTCCACAGCTGCAGCAGTAGGGTCACGCTTCCTGTCACGTGGATCAAGGGATCTGTGGCTTTCCCTCGAGGCTTTCCCTCGAGGCTTTCCCACGAGGCTTTCCCACAGGGCTGTGCCAAGTGCCACCTTGGTGTGATTCGATCCTCGGCGTGAAAGACGAGCCGGTGAAGGGAAAAGAGGTTCCTCTGGAATGCACTGAGACATCTGGGGGACTCTTGGAATGGTGGCACGACCCTGGAGTTCCTCTCGCCGTTCCTGTTGAGAGGGCCTCCTCTTGAGATGCGACGGGAACACCGGGAATTCTTTCCCGACGAAGCAGGGAAAGGATCCCTCACCTCGAGCTACGAGGCGGAAACGGGGCTCCTCTGGATGTGGGCGGGACCCTCGTGTTTCCTCTCGAGTGGAGAAGGGTATGTCGGGGAACTTCTTGAGTTGCACCAATGGTGTGAAGGACCCTTTCGACGTTCCAGAGGTGAGGTGTGATTAGCCCCGAGAAGCCTCTGCGGAAATGGGCCTCATCTCGCCTGCAGGGGAGAACCTCCTAGATATTCTCGAGTTGCGGCAGGTCTTCTCGAGTTACGACGCGGACCTCAGGGACCCGCTGTGGTGGCCTCATGAAGGGCCAGTCCCATGCGAGTTGCTAGGGCCATCTCGCGATTCCTCTCCCGTCGATGCCGGGGCCTAAGACCTTGTGCGGAGTCGGGGCCGGAACCTCAGGATTCCTCTCCAGTGTTGACATGGATTTTGGGGTGCCTCTGAGTCTCCCCAGGGGAGTCAGGCCTCGTCTCGAGTGGGGTCATGCACGTGTGCTTCCCTCCCGAGCTGCAGCAGTAGGGTCACGCTTCCTGTCACGTGGATCAAGGGATCTGTGGCTTTCCCTCGAGGTTGTCCCTCGAGGCTTTTCCACGAGGCTTTCCCACAGGGCTGTGCCAAGTGCCACCTTGGTGTGAGTGGATCCTCGTTGTGAAAGACGAGCCGGTGAAGGGAAAAGAGGTTCCTCTGGAATGGACTGAGACATCTGGGGGATTCTTGGAATGGTGGCACGACGCTGGAGTTCCTCTCGCTGTTCCTGTTGAGAGGGCCTCCTCTTGACATGCGACGGGAACGCCGGGAATTCTTTCCCGACGAAGCAGGGAAAGGATCCCTCACCTCGAGCTACGAAGCGGAAACGGGGCTCCTCTGGATGTGGGCGGGACCCTCGTGTTTCCTCTCGAGTGGAGAAGGGTATGTCGCGGAACCTCTTGAGTTGCCCCAAGGGTGTGAAGGACCCTTTTGACGTTCCAGAGGTGAGGTGTGATTAGCCCAGAGAAGCCTCTGCGGAAATGGGCCTCATCTCGCCTGCAGGGGAGAACCTCCTGGATATTCTCGAGTTGCGGCAGGTCTTCTCGAGTTACGACGGGGACCTCAGGGACCCGCTCTGGTGGCCTCAGGAAGGGCTAGTCCCCATGCGAGTTGCTAGGGGCCATCTCGAGATTCCTCTCCCGTCGATGCAGGGGCCTAAGACCTTGTGTGGAGTCGGGGCCGGAACCTGAGGATGCCTCTCCAGTGGTGACATGGATTTTGGGGTGCCTCTGTGTCTCCCCAGGGGAGTCAGGCCACGTCTCGAGTGGGGGCATGCACGTGCGCTTCCATCCCGAGCTGCAGCAGTAGGGTCACGCTTCCTGTCACGTGGATCAAGGGATCTGTGGCTTTCCCTCGAGGCTTTCCCTCGAGGCTTTCCCACGAGGCTTTCCCACAGGGCTGTGCCAAGTGCCACCTTGGTGTGAGTCGATCCTCGGCGTGAAAGACGAGCCGGTGAAGGGAAAGAGGTTGCTCTGGAATGGACAGAGGCATCTGGTTGACTCTTGCAATGGTGGAACGACCCTGGAGTTCCTCTCGCCGTTCCTGTTGAGAGGGCCTCCTCTTGAGATGCGACGGGAACGCCGGGAATTCTTTCCCAACGAAGCAGGGAAAGGATCCCTCACCTCGAGCTACGAGGCGGAACCGGGGCTCCTATGGATGTGGGCGGGACCCTCGTGTTTCCTCTCGAGTGGAGAAGGGTATGTCGGGGAACTTCTTGAGTTGCACCAATGGTGTGACGGAACCTTTCGACGTTCCAGAGGTGAGGTGTGATTAGCCCCGAGAAGCCTCTGCGGAAATGGGCCTCATCTCGCCTGCAGGGGAGAACCTCCTGGATATTCTCGAGTTGCGGCAGGTCTTCTCGAGTTACGACGGGGACCTCAGGGACCCGCTCTGGTGGCCTCAGCAAGGGCCAGTCCACATGCGAGTTGCTAGGGGCCATCTCGGGATTCCTCTCCCGTCGATGCCGGGGCCTAAGACCTTCTGTGGAGTCGGGGCCGGAACCTGCGCATTCCTCTCCAGTGTTGACATGGATCTTGGGGTGCATCTGAGTCTCCCCATGGGAGTCAGGCTTCGTCTCGTGTGGGGGCATGCACGTGCGCTTTCCTCCCGAGCTGCAGCAGTAGGGTCACGCTTCCTGTCACGTGGATCAAGGGATCTGTGGCTTTCCCTCGAGGTTGTCCCTCGAGGCTTTTCCACGAGGCTTTCCCACAGGGCTGTGCCAAGTGCCACCTTGGTGTGAGTCGATCCTCGTTGTGAAAGACGAGCCGGTGAAGGGAAAAGAGGTTCCTCTGGAATGGACTGAGACATCTGGGGGATTCTTGGAATGGTGGCACGACGCTGGAGTTCCTCTCGCTGTTCCTGTTGAGAGGGCCTCCTCTTGACATGCGACGGGAACGCCGGGAATTCTTTCCCGACGAAGCAGGGAAAGGATCCCTCACCTCGAGCTACGAAGCGGAAACGGGGCTCCTCTGGATGTGGGCGGGACCCTCGTGTTTCCTCTCGAGTGGAGAAGGGTATGTCGCGGAACTTCTTGAGTTGCCCCAAGGGTGTGAAGGACCCTTTTGACGTTCCAGAGGTGAGGTGTGATTAGCCCAGAGAAGCCTCTGCGGAAATGGGCCTCATCTCGCCTGCAGGGGAGAACCTCCTGGATATTCTCGAGTTGCGGCAGGTCTTCTCGAGTTACGACGGGGACCTCAGGGACCCGCTCTGGTGGCCTCAGGAAGGGCTAGTCCCCATGCGAGTTGCTAGGGGCCATCTCGAGATTCCTCTCCCGTCGATGCAGGGGCCTAAGACCTTGTGTGGAGTCGGGGCCGGAACCTGAGGATGCCTCTCCAGTGGTGACATGGATTTTGGGGTGCCTCTGTGTCTCCCCAGGGGAGTCAGGCCACGTCTCGAGTGGGGGCATGCACGTGCGCTTCCATCCCGAGCTGCAGCAGTAGGGTCACGCTTCCTGTCACGTGGATCAAGGGATCTGTGGCTTTCCCTCGAGGCTTTCCCTCGAGGCTTTCCCACGAGGCTTTCCCAAAGGGCTGTGCCAAGTGCCACCTTGGTGAGAGTGGATCCTCAGCGTGAAAGACGAGCCGGTGAAGGGAAAAGAGGTTCCTCTGGAATGGACAGAGACATCTGGGGGACTCTTGGAATTATGGTACGACCCTGGAGTTCCTCACGCCGTTCCTGTTGAGAGGGCCTCCTCTTGAGATGCGACGGGAACGCCGGGAATTCTTTCCCGACGAAGCAGGGAAAGGATCCCTCACCTCGAGCTACGAGGCGGAAACGGGTCTCCTCTGGATATGGGCGGGACCCTCGCGTTTCCTCTCAGGTGGAGACCGGTATGTCGGGGAACTTCTTGAGTTGCACCAAGGGTGTGAAGGACCCTTTCGACGTTCCAGAGGTGAGTTGTGATTAGCCCCGAGAAGCCTCTGTGGAAATGGGCCTCATCTCGCCTGCAGGGGAGAACCTCTTGGATATTCTCGAGTTGCGGCAGGTCTTCTCGAGTTACGACGGGGACCTCAGGGACCCGCTCTGGTGGCCTCAGGAAGGGCCAGTCCCCATGCGAGTTGCTAGTGGCCCTCACGGGAGTCCTCTCCCGGCGATGCCGGGGCCTAAGACCTTGTGTGGAGTCGGGGCTGGAACCTGAGGATGCCTCTCCAGTGGTGACATGGATTTTGGGGTGCCTCTGTGTCTCCCCAGGGGAGTCAGGCCTCGTCTCGAGTGGGGGCATGCACGTGCGCTTCCACCCGGAGCTGCAGCAGTAGGGTCACGCTTCCTGTCACGTGGATAAAGGGGTCTGTGTCTTTCCCTCGAGGCTTTCCCTCCAGGCATTCCCACGAGGCTTTCCCACAGGGCTGTGCCAAGTGCCACCTTGGTGTGAGTCGATCCTCGGCGTGAAAGACGAGCCGATGAAGGGAAAAGAGGTTCCTCTGGAATGGACTGAGACATCTGGTTGACTCTTGGAATGGTGGCACGACCCTGGAGTTCCTCTCGCCGTTCCTGTTGAGAGGGCCTCCTCTTGAGATGCGACGGGAACGCCGGGAATTCTTTCCCGACGAAGCAGGGAAAGGATCCCTCACCTCGAGCTACGAGGCGGAACCGGGGCTCCTATGGATGTGGGCGGGACCCTCGTGTTTCCTCTCGAGTGGAGAAGGGTATGTCGGGGAACTTCTTGAGTTGCACCAATGGTGTGACGGAACCTTTCGACGTTCCAGAGGTGAGGTGTGATTAGCCCCGAGAAGCCTCTGTGGAAATGGGCCTCATCTCGCCTGCAGGGGAGAACCTCCTGGATATTCTCGAGTTGCGGCAGGTCTTCTCGAGTTACGACGGGGACCTCAGGGACCCGCTCTGGTGGCCTCAGGAAGGGCCAGTCCCATGCGAGTTGCTCGGGGCCATCTCGCAATTCCTCTCCCGCCGATGCCGGGGCATAAGACCTTCTGCGGAGTCGGGGCCGGAACCTCAGGATTCCTCTCCAGTGTTGAAATGGATTTTGGGGTGCCTCTGAGTCTCCCCAGGGGAGTCAGGCCTCGTCTCGAGTGGCGGCATGCACGTGTGCTTCCCTCCCGAGCTGCAGCAGTAGGGTCACGCTTCCTGTCACGTGGATCAAGGGATCTGTGGCTTTCCCTCGAGGCTGTCCCTCGAGGCTTTCCCACGAGGCTTTCCCACAGGGCTGTGCCAAGTGCCACCTTGGTGTGAGTCGATCCTCGTTGTGAAAGACGAGCCGGTGAAAGGAAAAGAGGTTCCTCTGGAATGGACTGAGACATCTGGGGGATTTTTGGAATGTTGGCACGACCCTGGAGTTCCTCTCGCTGTTCCTGTTGAGAGGGCCTCCTCTTGAGATGTGACGGGAACGCCGGGAATTCCTTCCCAACGAAGCAGGGAAAGGATCACTCACCTCGAGCTACGAAGCGGAAACGGGGCTCCTCTGGATGTGGGCGGGACCCTCGTGTTTCCTCTCGAGTGGAGTAGTGTATGTCGCGGAACTTCTTGAGTTGCCCCAAGGGTGTGAAGGACCCTTTTGACGTTCCAGAGGTGAGGTGTGATTAGCCCAGAGAAGCCTCTGCGGAAATGGGCCTCATCTCGCCTGCAGGGGAGAACCTCCTGGATATTCTCGAGTTGCGGCAGGTCTTCTCGAGTTACGACGGGGACCTCAGGGACCCGCTCTGGTGGCCTCAGGAAGGGCTAGTCCCCATGCGAGTTGCTAGGGGCCATCTCGAGATTCCTCTCCCGTCGATGCAGGGGCCTAAGACCTTGTGTGGAGTCGGGGCCGGAACCTGAGGATGCCTCTCCAGTGGTGACATGGATTTTGGGGTGCCTCTGTGTCTCCCCAGGGGAGTCAGGCCACGTCTCGAGTGGGGGCATGCACGTGCGCTTCCATCCCGAGCTGCAGCAGTAGGGTCACGCTTCCTGTCACGTGGATCAAGGGATCTGTGGCTTTCCCTCGAGGCTTTCCCTCGAGGCTTTCCCACGAGGCTTTCCCAAAGGGCTGTGCCAAGTGCCACCTTGGTGAGAGTGGATCCTCAGCGTGAAAGACGAGCCGGTGAAGGGAAAAGAGGTTCCTCTGGAATGGACAGAGACATCTGGGGGACTCTTGGAATTATGGTACGACCCTGGAGTTCCTCACGCCGTTCCTGTTGAGAGGGCCTCCTCTTGAGATGCGACGGGAACGCCGGGAATTCTTTCCCGACGAAGCAGGGAAAGGATCCCTCACCTCGAGCTACGAGGCGGAAACGGGGCTCCTCTGGATATGGGCGGGACCCTCGCGTTTCCTCTCAGGTGGAGACCGGTATGTCGGGGAACTTCTTGAGTTGCACCAAGGGTGTGAAGGACCCTTTCGACGTTCCAGAGGTGAGTTGTGATTAGCCCCGAGAAGCCTCTGTGGAAATGGGCCTCATCTCGCCTGCAGGGGAGAACCTCTTGGATATTCTCGAGTTGCGGCAGGTCTTCTCGAGTTACGACGGGGACCTCAGGGACCCGCTCTGGTGGCCTCAGGAAGGGCCAGTCCCCATGCGAGTTGCTAGTGGCCCTCACGGGAGTCCTCTCCCGGCGATGCCGGGGCCTAAGACCTTGTGTGGAGTCGGGGCTGGAACCTGAGGATGCCTCTCCAGTGGTGACATGGATTTTGGGGTGCCTCTGTGTCTCCCCAGGGGAGTCAGGCCTCGTCTCGAGTGGGGGCATGCACGTGCGCTTCCACCCGGAGCTGCAGCAGTAGGGTCACGCTTCCTGTCACGTGGATAAAGGGGTCTGTGTCTTTCCCTCGAGGCTTTCCCTCCAGGCATTCCCACGAGGCTTTCCCACAGGGCTGTGCCAAGTGCCACCTTGGTGTGAGTCGATCCTCGGCGTGAAAGACGAGCCGATGAAGGGAAAAGAGGTTCCTCTGGAATGGACTGAGACATCTGGTTGACTCTTGGAATGGTGGCACGACCCTGGAGTTCCTCTCGCCGTTCCTGTTGAGAGGGCCTCCTCTTGAGATGCGACGGGAACGCCGGGAATTCTTTCCCGACGAAGCAGGGAAAGGATCCCTCACCTCGAGCTACGAGGCGGAACCGGGGCTCCTATGGATGTGGGCGGGACCCTCGTGTTTCCTCTCGAGTGGAGAAGGGTATGTCGGGGAACTTCTTGAGTTGCACCAATGGTGTGACGGAACCTTTCGACGTTCCAGAGGTGAGGTGTGATTAGCCCCGAGAAGCCTCTGTGGAAATGGGCCTCATCTCGCCTGCAGGGGAGAACCTCCTGGATATTCTCGAGTTGCGGCAGGTCTTCTCGAGTTACGACGGGGACCTCAGGGACCCGCTCTGGTGGCCTCAGGAAGGGCCAGTCCCATGCGAGTTGCTCGGGGCCATCTCGCAATTCCTCTCCCGCCGATGCCGGGGCATAAGACCTTCTGCGGAGTCGGGGCCGGAACCTCAGGATTCCTCTCCAGTGTTGAAATGGATTTTGGGGTGCCTCTGAGTCTCCCCAGGGGAGTCAGGCCTCGTCTCGAGTGGCGGCATGCACGTGTGCTTCCCTCCCGAGCTGCAGCAGTAGGGTCACGCTTCCTGTCACGTGGATCAAGGGATCTGTGGCTTTCCCTCGAGGCTGTCCCTCGAGGCTTTCCCACGAGGCTTTCCCACAGGGCTGTGCCAAGTGCCACCTTGGTGTGAGTCGATCCTCGTTGTGAAAGACGAGCCGGTGAAAGGAAAAGAGGTTCCTCTGGAATGGACTGAGACATCTGGGGGATTTTTGGAATGTTGGCACGACCCTGGAGTTCCTCTCGCTGTTCCTGTTGAGAGGGCCTCCTCTTGAGATGTGACGGGAACGCCGGGAATTCCTTCCCAACGAAGCAGGGAAAGGATCACTCACCTCGAGCTACGAAGCGGAAACGGGGCTCCTCTGGATGTGGGCGGGACCCTCGTGTTTCCTCTCGAGTGGAGTAGTGTATGTCGCGGAACTTCTTGAGTTGCCCCAAGGGTGTGAAGGACCCTTTTGACGTTCCAGAGGTGAGGTGTGATTAGCCCAGAGAAGCCTCTGCGGAAATGGGCCTCATCTCGCCTGCAGGGGAGAACCTCCTGGATATTCTCGAGTTGCGGCAGGTCTTCTCGAGTTACGACGGGGACCTCAGGGACCCGCTCTGGTGGCCTCAGGAAGGGCTAGTCCCCATGCGAGTTGCTAGGGGCCATCTCGGGATTCCTCTCCCGTCGATGCCGGGGCCTAAGACCTTGTGTGGAGTCGGGGCTGGAACCTGAGGATGCCTCTCCAGTGGTGACATGGATTTTGGGGTGCCTCTGTGTCTCCCCAGGGGAGTCAGGCCACGTCTCGAGTGGGGGCATGCACGTGCGCTTCCATCCGGAGCTGCAGCAGTAGGGTCACGCTTCCTGTCACGTGGATCAAGGGATCTGTGGCTTTCCCTCGAGGCTTTCCCTCGAGGCATTCCCACGAGGCTTTCCCACAGGGCTGTGCCAAGTTCCACCTTGGTGTGATTCGATCCTCGGCGTGAAAGACGAGCCGATGAAGGGAAAAGAGGTTCCTCTGGAATGGACTGAGACATCTGGGGGACTCTTGGAATGGTGGCACGACCCTGTAGTTCCTCTCGCTGTTCCTGTTGAGAGGGCCTCCTCTTGAGATGCGACGGGAACTCCGGGAATTCTTTCCCGACGAAGCAGGGAAAGGATCCCTCACCTCGAGCTATGAGGCGGAAACGGGGCTCCTCTGGATGTGGGCGGGACCCTCCTGTTTCCTCTCGAGTGGAGAAGGGTATGTCGGGGAACTTCTTGAGTTGCACCAAGGGTGTGAAGGAACCTTTCGACGTTCCAGCGGTGAGGTGTGATTAGCCCCGATAAGCCTCTGCGGAAATGGGCCTCATCTCGCCTGCAGGGGAGAACCTCCAGGATATTCTCGAGTTGCGGCAGGTCTTCTCAAGTTACGACGCGGACCTCAGGAACCCGCTCTGGTGGCCTCAGGAAGGGCCAGTCCCCAGGCGAGTTGCTAGGGGCCCTCACGGGATTCCTCTCCCATCGATTCCGGTGCCTAACACATTGTGTGGAGTCGGGGCCGGAACCTGAGCATTCCTCTCCAGTGTTGACATGGATCTTGGGGTGCCTCTCAGTCTCCCCTGGGGAGTCAGGCCTCGTCTCGAGTGGGGGCATGCACGTGCGCTTCCCTCCCGAGCTGCAGCAGTAGGGTCACGCTTCCTGTCACGTGCATCAAGGGATCTGTGTCTTTCCCTCGAGGCTTTCCCTCGAGGCTTTCCCACGAGGCTTTCCCACAGGGCTGTGCCAAGTGCCACCTTGGTGTGAGTCGATCCTCGGCGTGAAAGACGAGCCGGTGAAGGGAAAAGAGGTTCCTCTGGAATGCACTGAGACATCTGGGGGACTCTTGGAATGGTGGCACGACCCTGGAGTTCCTCTCGCCGTTCCCGTTCAAAGGGCCTCCTCTTGAGATGCGACGGGAACGCCGGGAATTCTTTCCCAACGAAGCAGGGAAAGGATCCCTCACCTTGAGCTACGAGGCGGAAACGGGGCTCCTCTGGATGTGGGCGGGACCCTCGTGTTTCCTCTCGAGTGGAGACGGGTATGTCGGGGAACTTCTTGATTTGCACCAAGGGTGTGAAGGACCCTTTCGACGTTCCAGAGGTGAGGTGTGATTAGCCCCGAGAAGCCTCTGCGGAAATGGGCCTCATCTCGCCTGCAGGGGAGAACCTCCTGGATATTCTCGAGTTGCGGCAGGTCTTCTCGAGTTACGACGGGGACCTCAGGGACCCGCTCTGGTGGCCTCAGGAAGGGCCAGTCCCCATGCGAGTTGGTAGGGGCCATCTCGGGATTCCTCTCCCATCGATGCCGGGGCCTAAGACCTTGTGTGGAGTCGGGGCCGGAACCTGAGGATTCCTCTCCAGTGTTGACATGGATCTTGGGGTGCCTCTCAGTCTCCCCAGGGGAGTCAGGCCTCGTCTCGAGTGGGGGCATGCAGGTGCGATTCCCTCCCGAGCTGCAGCAGTAGGGTCACGCTTCCTGTCACGTAGATAAAGGGATCTGTGGCTTTCCCTCGAGGCTTTCCCTCGAGGCTTTCCCACGAGGCTTTCCCACAGGGCTGTGCCAAGTGCCACCTTGGTGTGAGTCGATCCTCGGCGTGAAAGACGAGCCGGTGAAGGGAAAAGAGGTTCCTCTGGAATGTATTGAGACATCTGGGGGACTTTTGGAATGGTGGCACGACCCTGGAGTTCCTCTCGCCGTTCCTGTTGAGAGGACCTCCTCTTGAGATGCGACGGGAACGCCCGGAATTCTTTCCCGACGAAGCAGGGAAAGGATCCCTCACCTCGAGCTACGAGGCGGAAACGGGGCTCCTCTGGATGTGGGCGGGACCCTCGTGTTTCCTCTCGAGTGGAGACGGATATGTCGGGGAACTTCTTGATTTGCACCAAGGGTGTGAAGGACCCTTTCGACGTTCCAGAGGTGAGGTGTGATTAGCCCCGAGAAGCCTCTGCGGAAATGGGCCTCATCTTGCCTGCAGGGGAGAACCTCCTGGATATTCTCGAGTTGCGGCAGGTCTTCTCGAGTTACGACGGGGACCTCAGGGACCCGCTCTGGTGGCCTCAGGAAGGGCCACTCCCCACGCGAGTTGCTAGGGGCCATCTCGGGATTCCTCTCCCGTCGATGCCGGGGCCTAAGACCTTGTGTGGAGTCGGGGCCGGAACCTGAGGATTCCTCTCCAGTGTTGACATGGATTTTGGGGTGCCTCTTAGTTTCCCCAGGGGAGTCAGGTCTCGTCTCCTGTGGGGACTATTCACGTGCGCTTCCCTTCCGAGCTGCAGAAGCAGGGTCACGCTTCCTGTCACGTAGATAAAGGGATCTGTGGCTTTCCCTCGAGGATTTCCCTCGAGGCTTTCCCACGAGGCTTTCCCACAGGGCTGTGCCAAGTGCCACCTTGGTGTGAGTCGATCCTCGGCGTGAAAGACGAGCCGGTGAAGGGAAAAGAGGTTCCTCTGGAATGGACAGAGACATCTGGGGGACTTTTGGAATGGTGGCACGATCCTGGAGTTCCTCTCGCCGTTCCTGTTGAGAGGACCTCCTCTTGAGATGCGACGGGAACGCTCGGAATTCTTTCCCGACGAAGCAGGGAAAGGATCCCTCACCTCGAGCTACGAGGCGGAAACGGGGCTCCTCTGGATGTGGGCGGGACCCTCGTGTTTCCTCTCGAGTGGAGACGGGTATGTCGGGGAACTTCTTGAGTTGTACCAAGGGTGGGAAGGAACCTTTCGACGTTCCAGAGGTGAGGTGTGATTAGCCCCGAGAAGCCTCTACGGAAATGGGCCTCATCTCGGCTGCAGGGGAGAACCTCCTGGATATTCTCGAGTTGCGGCAGGTCTTCTCGAGTTACGACGGGGACCTCAGGGACCCGCTCTGGTGGCCTCAGGAAGGGCCAGTCCCCATGCGAGTTGCTAGGGGCCATCTCGGGATTCCTCTCCCGTCGATGCCGGGGCCTAAGACCTTGTGTGGAGTCGGGGCCGGAACCTGAGGATTCCTCTCCAATGTTGACATGGATCTTGGGGTGCCTCTCAATCTCCCCAGGGGAGTCAGGCCTCGTCTCGAGTGGGGGCATGCACGTGCGATTCCCTCCCGAGCTGCAGCAGTAGGGTCACGCTTCCTGTCACGTGGATCAAAGGATCTGTGGCTTTCTCTCGTGGATTTCCCTCGTGGCTTTTCCACGAGGCTTTCCCACAGGCCTGTGCCAAGTGCCACCTTGGTGTGAGTCGATCCTCGGCGTGAAAGACGAGCCGGTGAAGGGAAAAGACGTTCCTCTGGAATGGACAGAGACATCTGGGGGACTTTTGGAATGGTGGCACGACCCTGGAGCTCCTCTCGCCGTTCCTGTTGAGAGGACCTCCTCTTGAGATGCGACGGGAACGCCCGGAATTCTTTCCCGACGAAGCAGGGAAAGGATCCCTCACCTCGAGCTACGAGGCGGAAACGGGGCTCCTCTGGACGTGGGCGGGACCCTCGTGTTTCCTCTCGAGTGGAGACGGGTATGTCGGGGAACTTCTCGAGTTGCACCAAGGGAGTGAAGGACCCTTTCGACGTTCCGGAGGTGAGGTGTGATTAGCCCCGAGAAACCTCTGCGGAAATGGGCCTCATCTCGCCTGCAGGGGAGAACCTCCTGGATATTCTCGAGTTGCGGCAGGTCTTCTCGAGTTACGACGGGGACCTCAGGGACCCGCTCTGGTGGCCTCAGGAAGGGCCAGTCCCCATGCGAGTTGCTAGGGGCCATCTCGAGATTCCTCTCCCGTCGATGCCGGAGCCTAAGACCTTGTGTGGAGTCGGGGCCAGAACCTGAGGATTCCTCTCCAGTGTTGACATGGATTTTGGGGTGCCTCTGAGTCTCACCAGGGGAGTCAGGACTCGTCTCGAGTGGGGGCATGCACGTGCGATTCCCTCCGGAGCTGCAGCAGTAGGGTCACGCTTCCTGTCACTTGGATAGAGGGATCTGTGGCCTTCCCTCGAGGCTTTCCCTCGAGGCTTTCCCACTAGGCTTTCCCACAGGGGTGTGCAAAGTGCCACCTTGGTGTGAGTCTATCCTCGGCGTGAAAGACGAGCCGGTGAAGGAAAAAGAGGTTCCTCTGGAATGGACTGAGACATCTGGGGGACTCTTGGAATGGTGGCACGACCCTGGAGTTCCTCTCGCCGTTCCTGTTGAGAGGGCCTCCTCTTGAGATGTGACCGGAACGCCCGGAATTCTTTCCCGACGAAGCAGGGAAAGGATCCCTCACCTCGAGCCACGAGGCGGAAACGGGGCTCCTCTGGATGTGGGCGGGACCCTCGTGTTTCCTCTCGAGTGGAGACGGGTATGTCGGGGAACTTCTTGAGTTGCACCAAGGGTGTGAAGGACCCTTTCGACGTTCCAGAGGTGAGGTGTGATTAGCCCCGAGAAGCCTCTGCGGAAATGGGCCTTATCTCGCCTGCAGGGGAGAACCGCCTGGATATTCTCGAGTTGCGGCAGGTCTTCTCGAGTATGACGGGGACCTCAGGGACCCGCTCTGTTGGCCTCAGGAAGGGCCAGTCCCCATGTGAGTTGCTAGGGGCCATCTAGGGATTCCTCTCCCCTCGATGCCGGGGCCTAAGACCTTGTGTGGAGTCGGGGCCGGAACCTGAGAATTCCTCTCCAGTGTTGACATGGATTTTGGGGTGCCTCTGAGTCTCCGCAGGGGAGTCAGGCCTCGTCTCGAGTGGGGGCATGCACGTGCGCTTTCCTCCCCAGCTGAAGCAGTAGGGTCACGCTTCCTGTCACGTGGATAAAGGGATCTGTGGCTTTCCCTCGAGGCTTTCCCTCGAGGCTTTCCCACGAGGCTTTCCCACAGGGCTGTCCCAAGTACCACCTTGGTGTGAGTCGATCCTCGGCGTGAAAGACGAGCCGGTGAAGGGAAAAGAGGTTCCTCTGGAATGGACTGAGACATCTGGGGGACTCTTGGAATGGTGGCACGACCCTGGAGTTCCTCTCGCCGTTCCTGTTGAGAGGGCCTCCTCTTGAGATGCGACGGGAACGCCGGGAATTCTTTCTCGCCGAAGCAGGGAAAGGATCCCTCACCTCGAGCTACGAGGCGGAAACGGGGCTCCTCTGGATGTGGGCGGGACCCTCGTGTTTCCTCTCGAGTGGAGACGAGTATGTCGGGGAACTTCTTGAGTTGCAGCAAGGGTGTGAAGGACCCTTTCGACGTTCCAGAGGTGAGGTGTGATTAGCCCCGAGAAGCCTCTGCGGAAATGGGCCTCATCTCGCCTGCAGGGCAGAACCTCCTGGATATTCTCGAGTTGCGGCAGGTCTTCTCGAGTTACGACGCGGACCACAGGGACCCGCTCTGGTGGCCTCATGAAGGGCCAGTCCCATGCGAGTTGCTAGGGGCCATCTCGCGATACCTCTCCCGTCGATGCCGGGGCCTAAGACCTTGTGCGGAGTCGGGGCCGGAACCTCAGGATTCCTCTCCAGTGTTGACATGGATTTTGGGGTGCCTCTGAGTCTCCCCAGGGGAGTCAGGCCTCGTCTCGAGTGGGGTCATGCACGTGTGCTTCCCTCCCGAGCTGCAGCAGTAGGGTCACGTTTCCTGTCACGTGGATCAAGGGATCTGTGGCTTTCCCTCGAGGCTTTCCCTCGAGGCTTTCCCACGAGGATTTCCCACAGGGCTATGAGAAGTGTCACCTTGGTGTGAGTCGATCCTCGGTGTGAAAGACGAGCCGGTGAAGGGAAAAGAGGTCCCTCTGGAATGCACTGAGACATCTGGGGGACTGTTGGAATGGTGGCACGACCCTGGAGTTCCTCTCGCCGTTCCTGTTGAGAGGGCCTCCTCTTGAGATGCGACGGGAACGCCGGGAATTCTTTCCCGACGAAGCAGGGAAAGGATCCCTCACCTCGAGCTACTAGGCTGAAACGGGGCTCCTCTGGATGTGGGCGGGACCCTCGTGTTTCCTCTCGAGTGGAGACGGGTATGTCGGGGAACTTCTTGAGTTGCACCAAGGGTGTGAAGGACCCTTTCAACGTTCCAGAGGTGAGGTGTGATTAGCCCCGAGAAGCCTCTGCGGAAATGGGCCTCATCTCGCCTGCAGGGGAGAACCTCCTGTATATTCTCGAGTTGCGGCAGGTCTTCTCGAGTTACGACGGGGACCTCAGGGACCCGCTCTGTTGGCCTCAGGAAGGGCCAGTCCTCATGCGAGTTGCTAGAGGCCATCTCGGGATTCCTCTCCCGTCGATGCCGGGGCCTAAGGCCTTGTGGGGAGTCGGGCCCGGAACCTGAGCATTCCTCTCCAGTGTTGACATGGATTTTGGGGTGCCTCTGAGTCTCCGCAGGGGAGTCAGGCCTCGTCTCGAGTGGGGGCATGCACGTGCCCTTCACTCCCGAGCTGCGGCAGTAGGGTCACCCTTCCTGTCACGTGCATCAAGGGATCTGTGTCTTTCCCTCGAGGCTTTCCCTCGAGGCTTTCCCACGAGGCTTTCCCACAGGGCTGTGCCAAGTGCCACCTTGGTGTGAGTCGATCCTCGGCGTGAAAGACGAGCCGGTGAAGGGAAAAGAGGTTCCTCTGGAATGCACTGAGACATCTGGGGGACTCTTGGAATGGTGGCACGACCCTGGAGTTCCTCTCGCCGTTCCCGTTCAAAGGGCCTCCTCTTGAGATGCGACGGGAACGCCGGGAATTCTTTCCCAACGAAGCAGGGAAAGGATCCCTCACCTTGAGCTACGAGGCGGAAACGGGGCTCCTCTGGATGTGGGCGGGACCCTCGTGTTTCCTCTCGAGTGGAGACGGGTATGTCGGGGAACTTCTTGATTTGCACCAAGGGTGTGAAGGACCCTTTCGACGTTCCAGAGGTGAGGTGTGATTAGCCCCGAGAAGCCTCTGCGGAAATGGGCCTCATCTCGCCTGCAGGGGAGAACCTCCTGGATATTCTCGAGTTGCGGCAGGTCTTCTCGAGTTACGACGGGGACCTCAGGGACCCGCTCTGGTGGCCTCAGGAAGGGCCAGTCCCCATGCGAGTTGGTAGGGGCCATCTCGGGATTACTCTCCCATCGATGCCGGGGCCTAAGACCTTGTGTGGAGTCGGGGCCGGAACCTGAGGATTCCTCTCCAGTGTTGACATGGATCTTGGGGTGCCTCTCAGTCTCCCCAGGGGAGTCAGGCCTCGTCTCGAGTGGGGGCATGCACGTGCGATTCCCTCCCGAGCTGCAGCAGTAGGGTCACGCTTCCTGTCACGTAGATAAAGGGATCTGTGGCTTTCCCTCGAGGCTTTCCCTCGAGGCTTTCCCACGAGGCTTTCCCACAGGGCTGTGCCAAGTGCCACCTTGGTGTGAGTCGATCCTCGGCGTGAAAGACGAGCCGGTGAAGGAAAAAGAGGTTCCTCTGGAATGGACTGAGACATCTGGGGGACTCTTGGAATGGTGGCACGACCCTGGAGTTCCTCTGGCCGTTCCTGTTGAGAGGGCCTCCTCTTGAGATGCGACGGGAAGGCTGGGATCTCTTTCCCGACGAAGCAGGGAAAGGATCTCTCATCTCGAGCTACGATGCGGAAACGGGTCTCCTCGGGATGTGGGCGTGACCCTCGTGTTTCCTCTCGAGTGGAGACGGAATGTCAGGGAACTTCTTGATTTGCACCAAGGGTGTGAAGGACCCTTTCGAAGTTCCAGAGGTGAGGTGTGATCAGCCTCGAGACGCCTGAGCGGAAATGGGCCTCATCTCGCCTGGAGGGGGAACCTCCTGGATTTTCTCGAGTTGCAGCAGGTCTTCTCGAGTTACGACGGGGACCTCAAGGACCCGCTGTGGTGGCGTCAGGAAAGGCAGTCCCCATGCGAGTTGCTAGGGGCCCTCTCGGGATTCCTCTCCCATCCATGCCAGGGCCTAAGACATTGTGTGGAGTCAGGGCCGGAACTTGAGGATTTCTCTCCAGTGTTGCCATGGATCTTGGGGTGCTTCTGAGTCTACCCAGGGGAGTCTGGCCTCGTCTCGAGTGGGGGCATGCACGTACGCTTTCCTCCCGAGCTGCAGCAGTAGTGTCACGCTTCCTGTCACGTGGATCAAGGGATCTGTGTCTTTCCCTCGAGGCTTTCCCACGAGGCTTTCCCACAGGGCTGTGCCACGTGCCGCCTTGGTGTGAGTCGATCCTCGGCGTGAAAGACGAGCCGGTGAAGGGAAAAGAGGTTCCTCTGGAATGGACTGAGACATCTGGGCGACTCTTGGAATGGTGGCACGACCCAGGAGTTCCTCTCGCCGTTCCTGTTGAGAGGGCCTCCTCTTGAGATGCGACGGGAACGCCGGGAACTCTTGCCCGACGAAGCAGGGAAAGGATCCCTCATCTCGAGCTACGAGGCGGCAACGGGGCTCCTCTGGATGTGGGCGGGACCCTCGTGTTTCGTCTCGAGTGGAGACGGGTATGTCGGGCAACATCCTGATTTGCACCAAGGGTGTGAAGGACCCTTTCGAGGTACCAGAGGTGAGGTGTGATCAGACTCGAGACCCCTCAGCGGAAATGGGCCTCATCTCGCCTGGAGGGGAGAACCTCCTGGATTTTCTCGAGGTGCGGAAAGTCTTCTCGAGTTACGACGGGGACCTCAGGGACCGGCTCTGGTGGCCTCAGGAAAGGTCAGTCCCCATGCGAGTTGCTAGGGGCCCTCTCGGGATTCCTTTCCCGTCCATGCCGGGGCCTAAGACCTTGTGTGGGCTCGGGGCTGGAACCTGAGGATTCCTCTCCAGTGTTGACATGCATCTTGGGGTGCCTCTCAGTCTCCCCAGGGAAGTCAGGCCTCGTCTCGAGTTGGGGCATGCACGTGCGATTCCCTCCCGAGCTGCAGCAGTAGGGTCACGCTTCCTGTCATGTAGATAAAGGGATCTGTGGCTTTCCCTCGAGGCTTTCCCTCGAGGCTTTCCCACGAGGCTTTCCCACAGGGCTGTGCCAAGTGCCACCTTGGTGTGAGTCGATCCTCGGCGTGAAAGACGAGCCGGTGAAGGAAAAAGAGTTTCCTCTGGAATGGATTGATACATCTGGGGGACTCTTGAAATGGTGGCACGACCCTGGAGTTCCTCTCGCCGTTCCTGTTGAGAGGGCCTCCTCTTGAGATGCGACGGGAACGCCGGGAATTCTTTCCCGACGAAGCAGGGAAAGGATCCCTCACCTCGATCTACGAGGCGGAAACGGGGCTCCTCTGGATGTGGGCGGGACCCTCGTGTTTCCTCTCGAATGGAGACGGGTATGTCGGGGAACTTCTTCAGTTGCACCAAGGGTGTGAAGGACCCTTTCGACGTTCCAGAGGTGAGGTGTGATTAGCCCCGAGAAGCCTCTGCGGAAATGGGCCTCATCTCGCCTGCAGGGGAGAACCTCCTGGATATTCTCGAGTTGCGGCAGGTCTTCTCGATTTACGACGGGGACCTCAGGGACTCGCTCTGTTGGCCTCAGGAAGGGCCAGTCCACATGCGAGTTGCTAGGGGCCATCTCGGGATTCCTCTCCCGTCGATGCCGGGGCCTAAGACCTTGTGTGGAGTCGGGGCCGGAACCTGAGCATTCCTCTCCAGTGTTGACATGGATTTTGGGGTGCCTCTGAGTCTCCGCAGGGGAGTCAGGCCTCGTCTCGAGTGGGGGCATGCACGTGCGCTTTCCTCCCCAGCTGCAGCAGTAGGGTCACGCTTCCTGTCACGTGGATCAAGGGATCTGTGGCTTTCCCTCGAGGCTGTCCCTCGAGGCTTTCCCACGAGGCTTTCCCACAGGGCTGTGCCAAGTGCCACCTTGTTGTGAGTCGATCCTCGATGTGAAAGACGAGCCGGTGAAGGGAAAAGAGGTTCCTCTGGAATGCACTGAGACATCTGGGGGACTCTTGGAATGGTGGCACGACCCTGGAGTTCCTCTCGCCGTTCCTGTTGAGAGGGCCTCCTCTTGAGATGCGACGGGAATGCCGGGAATTTTTTCCCGACGAAGCAGGGAAAGGATCCCTCACCTCGAGCTACGAGGCGGAAACGGGGCTCCTCTGGATGTGGGCGGGACCCTCGTGTTTCCTCTCGAGTGGAGACGGGTATGTCGGGGAACTTCTTGAGTTGCACCAAGGGTGTGAAGGACCCTTTCGACGTTCCAGAGGTGAGGTGTGATTAGCCCCGAGAAGCCTCTGCGGAAATGGGCCTCATCTCGCCTGCAGGGGAGAACCTCCTGGATATTCTCGAGTTGCGGCAGGTCTTCTCGAGTTACGACGCGGACCTCAGGGACCCGCTCTGGTGGCCTCAGGAAGGGCCAGTCCCATGCGAGTTGCAAGGGGCCATCTCGCGATACTTCTCCCGTCGATGCCGGGGCCTAAGACCTTGTGCGGAGTCGGGGCCGGAACCTGAGGATTCCTCTCCAGTGTTGACATGGATTTTGGGGTGCCTCTGAGTCTCCCCAGGGGAGTCAGGCCTCGTCTCGAGTGGGGTCATGCACGTGTGCTTCCCTCCCGAGCTGCAGCAGTAGGGTCACGCTTCCTGTCACGTGGATCAAGGGATGTGTGGCTTTCCCTCGAGGCTTTCCCTCGAGGCTTTCCCACGAGGCTTTCCCACAGGGCTGTGCCAAGTGCCACCTTGGTGTGAGTCGATCCTCGGTGTGAAAGTCGAGCCGGTGAAGGAAAAAGAGGTTCCTCTGCAATGCACTGAGACATCTGGGGGACTCTTGGAATGGTGGCACGACCCTGGAGTTCCTCTCCCCGTTCCTGTTCAGAGGGCCTCCTCTTGAGATTCGACGGGAACGCCGGGAATTCTTTCCCAACGAAGCAGGGAAAGGATCCCTCACCTTGAGCTACGAGGCGGAAACGGGGCTCCTCTGGATGTGGGCGGGACCCTCGTGTTTCCTCTCGAGTGGAGACGGGTATGTCGGGGAACTTCTTGATTTGCACCAAGGGTGTGAAGGACCCTTTCGACGTTCCAGAGGTGAGGTGTGATTAGCCCCGAGAAGCCTCTGCGGAAATGGGCCTCATCTCGCCTGCAGGGGAGAACCTCCTGGATATTCTCGAGTTGCGGCAGGTCTTCTCGAGTTACGACGGGGACCTCAGGGACCCGCTCTGGTGGCCTCAGGAAGAGCCACTCCCCATGCGAGTTGCTAGGGGCCATCTCGGGATTCCTCTCCCGTCGATGCCGGGGCCTAAGACCTTGTGTGGAGTCGGGGCCGGTACCTGAGGATTCCTCTCCAGTGTTGACATGGATTTTGGGGTGCCTCTTAGTTTCCCCAGGGGAGTCAGGTCTCGTCTCGTGTGGGGACTATTCAGGTGCGCTTCCCTTCCGAGCTGCAGCAGCAGGGTCACGCTTCCTGTAACGTGGATCAAGGGATCTGTGGCTTTCCCTCGAGGATTTCCCTCGAGGCTTTCCCAGGAGGCTTTCCCACAGGGCTGTGCCAAGTGCCACCTTGGTGTGAGTCGATCCTCGGCGTGAAAGACGAGCCGGTGAAGGGAAAAGAGGTTCCTCTGGAATGGACAGAGACATCTGGGGGACTTTTGGAATGGTGGCACGACCCTGGAGTTCCTCTCGCCGTTCCTGTTGAGAGGACCTCCTCTTGAGATGCGACGGGAACGCCCGGAATTCTTTCCCGACGAAGCAGGGAAAGGATCCCTCACCTCGAGCTACGAGGCGGAAACGGGGCTCCTCTGGATGTGGGCGGGACCCTCGTGTTTCCTCTCGAGTGGAGACGGGTATGTCGGGGAACTTCTTGAGTTGTACCAAGGGTGGGAAGGAACCTTTCGACGTTCCAGAGTTGAGGTGTGATTAGCCCCGAGAAGCCTCTGCGGAAATGGGCCTCATCTCGGCTGCAGGGGAGAACCTCCTGTATATTCTCGAGTTGCGGCAGGTCTTCTCGAGTTACGACGGGGACCTCAGGGACCCGCTCTGGTGGCCTCAGGAAGGGCCAGTCCTCATGCGAGTTGCTAGAGGCCATCTCGGGATTCCTCTCCCGTCGATGCCGGGGCCTAAGGCCTTGTGGGGAGTCGGGCCCGGAACCTGAGCATTCCTCTCCAGTGTTGACATGGATTTTGGGGTGCCTCTGAGTCTCCGCAGGGGAGTCAGGCCTCGTCTCGAGTGGGGGCATGCACGTGCCCTTCACTCCCGAGCTGCGGCAGTAGGGTCACCCTTCCTGTCACGTGCATCAAGGGATCTGTGGCTTTCCCTCGAGGCTTTCCCTCGAGGCTTTCCCACGAGGCTTTCCCACAGGGCTGTGCCAAGTGCCACCTTGGTGTGAGTCGATCCTCGGCGTGAAAGACGAGCCGGTGAAGGAAAAAGAGGTTCCTCTGGAATGCACTGAGACATCTGGGGGACTCTTGGAATGGTGGCACGACCCTGGAGTTCCTCTCGCCATTCCTGTTCAGAGGGCCTCCTCTTGAGATGCGACGGGAAGGCCGGGAATTCTTTCCCAACGAAGCAGGGAAAGGATCCCTCACCTTGAGCTACGAGGCGGAAACGGGGCTCCTCTGGATGTGGGCGGGACCCTCGTGTTTCCTCTCGAGTGGAGACGGGTATGTCGGGGAACTTCTTGATTTGCACCAAGGGTGTGAAGGACCCTTTCGACGTTCCAGAGGTGAGGTGTGATTAGCCCCGAGAAACCTCTGCGGAAATGGCCCTCATCTGGCCTGCAGGGGAGAACCTCCTGGATATTCTCGAGTTGCGGCAGGTCTTCTCGAGTTACGACGGGGACCTCAGGGACCCGCTCTGGTGGCCTCAGGAAGGGCCACTCCCCATGCGAGTTGCTAGGGGCCATCTCGGGATTCCTCTCCCGTCGATGTCGGGACCTAAGACCTTGTGTGGAGTCGGGGCCGGAACCTGAGGATTCCTCTCCAGTGTTGACATGGATTTTGGGGTGCCTCTTAGTTTCCCCAGGGGAGTCAGGTCTCGTTTCGTGTGGGGACTATTCACGTGCGCTTCCCTTCCGAGCTGCAGCAGCAGGGTCACGCTTCCTGTAACGTGGATCAAGGGATCTGTGGCTTTCCCTCGAGGATTTCCCTCGAGGCTTTCCCACGAGGCTTTCCCACAGGGCTGTGCCAAGTGCCACCTTGGTGTGAGTCGATCCTCGGCGTGAAAGACGAGCCGGTGAAGGAAAAAGAGGTTCCTCTGGAATGGACTGAGACATCTGGGGGACTCTTGGAATGGTGGCACGACCCTGGAGTTCCTCTGGCCGTTCCTGTTGAGAGGGCCTCCTCTTGAGATGCGACGGGAAGGCTGGGATCTCTTTCCCGACGAAACAGGGAAAGGATCTCTCATCTCGAGCTACGATGCGGAAACGGGTCTCCTCGGGATGTGGGCGTGACCCTCGTGTTTCCTCTCGAGTGGAGACGGGAATGTCAGGGAACTTCTTGATTTGCACCAAGGGTGTGAAGGACCCTTTCGAAGTTCCAGAGGTGAGGTGTGATCAGCCTCGAGACGCCTGAGCGGAAATGGGCCTCATCTCGCCTGGAGGGGGAACCTCCTGGATTTTCTCGAGTTGCAGCAGGTCTTCTCGAGTTACGACGGGGACCTCAAGAACCCGCTGTGGTGGCCTCAGGAAAGGCAGTCCCCATGCGAGTTGCTAGGGGCCCTCTCGGGATTCCTCTCCCATCCATGCCAGGGCCTAAGACCTTGTGTGGAGTCAGGGCCGGAACTTGAGGATTCCTCTCCAGTGTTGCCATGGATCTTGGGGTGCTTCTGAGTCTACCCAGGGGAGTCTGGCCTCGTCTCGAGTGGGGGCATGCACGTACGCTTTCCTCCCGTGCTGCAGAAGTAGTGTCACGCTTCCTGTCACGTGGATCAAGGGATCTGTGTCTTTCCCTCGAGGCTTTCCCACGAGGCTTTCCCACAGGGCTGTGCCACGTGCCGCCTTGGTGTGAGTCGATCCTCGGCGTGAAAGACGAGCCGGTGAAGGGAAAAGAGGTTCCTCTGGAATGGACTGAGACATCTGGGGGACTCTTGGAATGGTGGCACGACCCAGGAGTTCCTCTCGCCGTTCCTGTTGAGAGGGCCTCCTCTTGAGATGCGACGGGAACGCCGGGAACTCTTGCCCGACGAAGCAGGGAAAGGATCCCTCATCTCGAGCTACGAGGCGGCAACGGGGCTCCTCTGGATGTGGGCGGGACCCTCGTGTTTCGTCTCGAGTGGAGACGGGTATGTCGGGCAACATCCTGATTTGCACCAAGGGTGTGAAGGACCCTTTCGAGGTACCAGAGGTGAGGTTGATCAGACTCGAGACCCCTCAGCGGAAATGGGCCTCATCTCGCCTGGATGGGAGAACCTCCTGGATTTTCTCGAGGTGCGGAAAGTCTTCTCGAGTTACGACGGGGACCTCAGGGACCGGCTCTGGTGGCCTCAGGAAAGGCCAGTCCCCATGCGAGTTGCTAGGGGCCCTCTCGGGATTCCTTTCCCGTCCATGCCGGGGCCTAAGACCTTGTGTGGGCTCGGGGCTGGAAACTGAGGATTCCTCTCCAGTGTTGACATGCATCTTGCGGTGCCTCTCAGTCTCCCCAGGGAAGTCAGGCCTCGTCTCGAGTTGGGGCATGCACGTGTGATTCCCTCCCGAGCTGCAGCAGTAGGGTCACGCTTCCTGTCATGTAGATAAAGGGATCTGTGGCTTTCCCTCGAGGCTTTCCCTCGAGGCTTTCCCACGAGGCTTTCCCACAGGGCTGTGCCAAGTGCCACCTTGGTGTGAGTCGATCCTCGGCGTGAAAGACGAGCCGGTGAAGGGAAAAGAGGTTCCTCTGGAATGGACAGAGACATCTGGGGGACTTTTGGAATGGTGGCACGACCCTGGAGTTCCTCTCGCCGTTCCTGTTGAGAGGACCTCCTCTTGAGATGCGACGGGAACGCCCGGAATTCTTTCCCGACGAAGCAGGGAAAGGATCCGTCACCTCGAGCTACGAGGCGGAAACGGGGCTCCTCTGGATGTGGGCGGGACCCTCGTGTTTCCTCTCGAGTGGAGACGGGTATGTCGGGGAACTTCTTGAGTTGTACCAAGGGTGGGAAGGAACCTTTCGACGTTCCAGAGTTGAGGTGTGATTAGCCCCGAGAAGCCTCTGCGGAAATGGGCCTCATCTCGGCTGCAGGGGAGAACCTCCTGTATATTCTCGAGTTGCGGCAGGTCTTCTCGAGTTACGACGGGGACCTCAGGGACCCGCTCTGGTGGCCTCAGGAAGGGCCAGTCCTCATGCGAGTTGCTAGAGGCCATCTCGGGATTCCTCTCCCGTCGATGCCGGGGCCTAAGGCCTTGTGGGGAGTCGGGCCCGGAACCTGAGCATTCCTCTCCAGTGTTGACATGGATTTTGGGGTGCCTCTGAGTCTCCGCAGGGGAGTCAGGCCTCGTCTCGAGTGGGGGCATGCACGTGCCCTTCACTCCCGAGCTGCGGCAGTAGGGTCACCCTTCCTGTCACGTGCATCAAGGGATCTGTGGCTTTCCCTCGAGGCTTTCCCTCGAGGCTTTCCCACGAGGCTTTCCCACAGGGCTGTGCCAAGTGCCACCTTGGTGTGAGTCGATCCTCGGCGTGAAAGACGAGCCGGTGAAGGAAAAAGAGGTTCCTCTGGAATGCACTGAGACATCTGGGGGACTCTTGGAATGGTGGCACGACCCTGGAGTTCCTCTCGCCATTCCTGTTCAGAGGGCCTCCTCTTGAGATGCGACGGGAAGGCCGGGAATTCTTTCCCAACGAAGCAGGGAAAGGATCCCTCACCTTGAGCTACGAGGCGGAAACGGGGCTCCTCTGGATGTGGGCGGGACCCTCGTGTTTCCTCTCGAGTGGAGACGGGTATGTCGGGGAACTTCTTGATTTGCACCAAGGGTGTGAAGGACCCTTTCGACGTTCCAGAGGTGAGGTGTGATTAGCCCCGAGAAACCTCTGCGGAAATGGCCCTCATCTGGCCTGCAGGGGAGAACCTCCTGGATATTCTCGAGTTGCGGCAGGTCTTCTCGAGTTACGACGGGGACCTCAGGGACCCGCTCTGGTGGCCTCAGGAAGGGCCACTCCCCATGCGAGTTGCTAGGGGCCATCTCGGGATTCCTCTCCCGTCGATGTCGGGACCTAAGACCTTGTGTGGAGTCGGGGCCGGAACCTGAGGATTCCTCTCCAGTGTTGACATGGATTTTGGGGTGCCTCTTAGTTTCCCCAGGGGAGTCAGGTCTCGTTTCGTGTGGGGACTATTCACGTGCGCTTCCCTTCCGAGCTGCAGCAGCAGGGTCACGCTTCCTGTAACGTGGATCAAGGGATCTGTGGCTTTCCCTCGAGGATTTCCCTCGAGGCTTTCCCACGAGGGCTTTCCCACAGGGCTGTGCCAAGTGCCACCTTGGTGTGAGTCGATCCTCGGCGTGAAAGACGAGCCGGTGAAGGAAAAAGAGGTTCCTCTGGAATGGACTGAGACATCTGGGGGACTCTTGGAATGGTGGCACGACCCTGGAGTTCCTCTGGCCGTTCCTGTTGAGAGGGCCTCCTCTTGAGATGCGACGGGAAGGCTGGGATCTCTTTTCCCCGACGAAACAGGGAAAGGATCTCTCATCTCGAGCTACGATGTGGAAACGGGTCTCCTCGGGATGTGGGCGTGACCCCTCGTGTTTCCTCTCGAGTGGAGACGGGAATGTCAGGGAACTTCTTGATTTGCACCAAGGGTGTGAAGGACCCTTTCGAAGTTCCAGAGGTGAGGTGTGATCAGCCTCGAGACGCCTGAGCGGAAATGGGCCTCATCTCGCCTGGAGGGGGAACCTCCTGGATTTTCTCGAGTTGCAGCAGGTCTTCTCGAGTTACGACGGGGACCTCAAGAACCCGCTGTGGTGGCCTCAGGAAAGGCAGTCCCCATGCGGAGTTGCTAGGGGCCCTCTCGGGATTCCTCTCCCATCCATGCCAGGGCCTAAGACCTTGTGTGGAGTCAGGGCCGGAACTTGAGGATTCCTCTCCAGTGTTGCCATGGATCTTGGGGTGCTTCTGAGTCTACCCCAGGGGAGTCTGGCCTCGTCTCGAGTGGGGGCATGCACGTACGCTTTCCTCCCGTGCTGCAGAAGTAGTGTCACGCTTCCTGTCACGTGGATCAAGGGATCTGTGTCTTTCCCTCGAGGCTTTCCCACGAGGCTTTCCCACAGGGCTGTGCCACGTGCCGCCTTGGTGTGAGTCGATCCTCCGGCGTGAAAGACGAGCCGGTGAAGGGAAAAGAGGTTCCTCTGGAATGGACTGAGACATCTGGGGGACTCTTGGAATGGTGGCACGACCCAGGAGTTCCTCTCGCCGTTCCTGTTGAGAGGGCCTCCTCTTGAGATGCGACGGGAACGCCGGGAACTCTTGCCCGACGAAGCAGGGAAAGGATCCCTCATCTCGAGCTACGAGGCGGCAACGGGGCTCCTCTGGATGTGGGGCGGGACCCTCGTGTTTCGTCTCGAGTGGAGACGGGTATGTCGGGTCAACATCCTGATTTGCACCAAGGGTGTGAAGGACCCTTTCGAGGTACCAGAGGTGAGGTTGATCAGACTCGAGACCCCTCAGCGGAAATGGGCCTCATCTCGCCTGGATGGGAGAACCTCCTGGATTTTCTCGAGGTGCGGAAAGTCTTCTCGAGTTACGACGGGGACCTCAGGGACCGGCTCTGGTGGCCTCAGGAAAGGCCAGTCCCCATGCGAGTTGCTAGGGGCCCTCTCGGGATTCCTTTCCCGTCCATGCCGGGGCCTAAGACCTTGTGTGGGCTCGGGGCTGGAACCTGAGGATTCCTCTCCAGTGTTGACATGCATCTTGCGGTGCCTCTCAGTCTCCCCAGGGAAGTCAGGCCTCGTCTCGAGTTGGGGGCATGCACGTGTGATTCCCTCCCGAGCTGCAGCAGTAGGGTCACGCTTCCTGTCATGTAGATAAAGGGATCTGTGGCTTTCCCTCGAGGCTTTCCCTCGAGGCTTTTCCCACGAGGCTTTCCCACAGGGCTGTGCCAAGTGCCACCTTGGTGTGAGTCGATCCTCGGCGTGAAAGACGAGCTGGTGAAGGAAAAAGAGTTTCCTCTGGAATGGATTGAAACATCTGGGGGACTCTTGTAATGGTGGCACGACCCTGGAGTTCCTCCTCGCCGTTCCTGTTGAGAGGGCCTCCTCTTGAGATGCGACAGGAACGCCGGGAATTCTTTCCCGACGAAGCAGGGAAAGGATCCCTCACCTCGATCTACGAGGCGGAAACGGGGCTCCTCTGGATGTGGGCGGGACCCTCGTGTTTCCTCTCGAGGTGGAGACGGGTATGTCGGGGAACTTCTTCAGTTGCACCAAGGGTGTGAAGGGACCCTTTCGACGTTCCAGAGGTGAGGTGTGATTAGCCACGAGAAGCCTCTGCGGAAATGGGCCTCATCTCGCCTGCAGGGGAGAACCTCCTGGATATTCTCGAGTTGCGGCAGGTCTTCCTCGATTTACGACGGGGACCTCAGGGACTCGCTCTGTTGGCCTCAGGGAAGGGCCAGTCCACATGCGAGTTGCTAGGGGCCATCTCGGGATTCCTCTCCCGTCGATGCCGGGGCCTAAGACCTTGTGTGGAGTCGGGGGCCGGAACCTGAGCATTCCTCTCCAGTGTTGACATGGATTTTGGGGTGCCTCTGAGTCTCCGCAGGGGAGTCAGGCCTCGTCTCGAGTGGGGGCATGCACGTGCGCTTTCCTCCCCAGCTGCAGCAGTAGGGTCACGCTTCCTGTCACGTGGATCAAGGGATCTGTGGCTTTCCCTCGAGGCTTTCCCTCGAGGCTTTCCCACGAGGCTTTCCCACAGGGCTGTGCCAACTGCCACCCTTGTTGTGAGTCGATCCTCGGCGTGAAAGACGAGCCGGTGAAGGGAAAAGAGGTTCCTCTGGAATGCACTGAGACATCTGGGGGACTCTTGGAATGGTGGCACGACCCTGGAGTTCCTCTCGCCGTCCCCCTGTTGAGAGGGGCCTCCTCTTGAGATGCGACGGGAATGCCAGGAATTCTTTCCCGACGAAGCAGGGAAAGGATCCCTCACCTCGAGCTACGAGGCGGAAACGGGGCTCCTCTGGATGTGGGCGGGACCCTCGTGTTTCCTCTCGAGTGGAGACGGGTATGTCGGGGAACTTCTTGAGTTGCACCAAGGGTGTGAAGGACCCTTTCGACGTTCCAGAGGTGAGGTGTGATTAGCCCCGAGAAGCCTCTGCGGAAATGGGCCTCATCTCGCCTGCAGGGGAGAACCTCCTGGATATTCTCGAGTTGCGGCAGGTCTTCTCGAGTTACGACGCGGACCTCAGGGACCCACTCTGGTGGCCTCAGGAAGGGCCAGTCCCATGCGAGTTGCAAGGGGCCATCTCGCGATACTTCTCCCCGTCGATGCCGGGGCCTAAGACCTTGTGCGGAGTCGGGGCCGGAACCTGAGGATTCCTCTCCAGTGTTGACATGGATTTTGGGGTGCCTCTGAGTCTCCCCAGGGGAGTCAGGCCTCGTCTCGAGTGGGTTCATGCACGTGTGCTTCCCTCCCGAGCTGCAGCAGTAGGGTCACGTTTCCTGTCACGTGATCAAGGGATGTGTGGCTTTCCCTCGAGGCTTTCCATCGAGGCTTTCGCAGGAAGCTTTCCCACAGGGCTATGAGAAGTGCCACCTTGGTGTGAGTCGATCCTCGGTGTGAAAGACGAGCCGGTGAAAGAAAAAGAGGTTCCTCTGCAATGCACTGAGACATCTGGGGGGACTCTTGGAATGGTGGCACGACCCTGGAGTTCTCTCGCCGTTCCTGTTGAGAGGGCCTCCTCTTGAGATGCGACGGGAATGCCGGGGAATTCTTTCCCGACGAAGCAGGGAAAGGATCCCTCACCCTCGAGCTACGAGGCGGAAACGGGGCTCCTCTGGATGTGGGCGGGACCCTCGTGTTTCTCCTCTCGAGTGGAGACGGGGTATGTCGGGGAACTTCTTTAGTTGCACCAAGGGTGTGAAGGACCCTTTTCGACGTTCCAGAGGTGAGGTGTGATTAGCCCCGAGAAGCCTCTGCGGAAATGGGCCTCATCTCGCCTGCAGGGGAGAACCTCCTGGATATTCTCGAGTTGCGGCAGGTCTTCTCGAGTTACGACGCGGACCTCAGGGACCCACTCTGGTGGCCTCAGGAAAGGCAGTCCCATGCGAGTTGCAAGGGGCCATCTCGCGATACTTCTCCCGTCGATGCCGGGGCCTAAGACCTTGTGCGGAGTCGGGGGCCGGAACCTGAGGATTCCTCTCCAGTGTTGACATGGATTTTGGGGTGCCTCTGAGTCTCCCCAGGGGAGTCAGGCCTCGTCTCGAGTCGGGTCATGCACGTGTGCTTCCCTCCCGAGCTGCAGCAGTAGGGTCACGCTTCCTGTCACCGTGGATCAAGGGATGTGTGGCTTTCCCTCGAGGCTTTCCATTGAGGCTTTCGCAGGAAGCTTTCCACAGGGCTATGAGAAGTGCCGCCTTGGTGTGAGTCGATCCTCGGGTGTGAAAGACGAGCCGGTGAAGGAAAAAGAGGTTCCTCTGCAATGCACTGAGACATCTGGGGGACTCTTGGAATGGTGGCACGACCCTGGAGTTCCTCTCCCCCCGTTCCTGTTCAGAGGGCCTCCTCTTGAGATGCGACGGGAACGCCCGGAATTCTTTCCCGACGAAGCAGGGAAAGGATCCCTCACCTCGAGCTACGAGGCGGAAACGGGGCTCCTCTGGATGTGGGCGGGACCCTCGTGTTTCCTCTCGAGTGGAGACGGGTATGTCGGGGAACTTCTTGAGTTGTACCAAGGGTGGGAAGGAACCTTTCGACGTTCCAGAGTTGAGGTGTGATTAGCCCCGAGAAGCCTCTGCGGAAATGGGCCTCATCTCGGCTGCAGGGGAGAACCTCCTGTATATTCTCGAGTTGCGGCAGGTCTTCTCGAGTTACGACGGGGACCTCAGGGACCCGCTCTGGTGGCCTCAGGAAGGGCCAGTCCTCATGCGAGTTGCTAGAGGCCATCTCGGGATTCCTCTCCCGTCGATGCCGGGGCCTAAGGCCTTGTGGGGAGTCGGGCCCCGGAACCTGAGCATTCCTCTCCAGTGTTGACATGGATTTTGGGGTGCCTCTGAGGTCTCCCCAGGGGAGTCAGGCCTCGTCTCGTGTGGGGGCATGCACGTGCCCTTCACTCCGAGCTGCGGCAGTAGGGTCACCCTTCCTGTCACCGTGCATCAAGGGATCTGTGGCTTTCCCTCGAGGCTTTCCCTCGAGGCTTTCCCACGAGGCTTTCCCACAGGGCTGTGCCAAGTGCCACCTTGGTGTGAGTCGATCCTCGGCGTGAAAGACGAGCCGGTGAAGGGAAAAGAGGTTCCTCTGGAATGCACTGAGACATCTGGGGGACTCTTGGAATGGTGGCACGACCCTGGAGTTCCTCTCGCCATTCCTGTTCAGAGGGCCTCCTCTTGAGATGCGACGGGAACGCCGGGAATTCTTTCCCAACGAAGCAGGGAAAGGATCCCTCACCTTGAGCTACGAGGCGGAAACGGGGCTCCTCTGGTTGTGGGCGGGACCCTCGTGTTTCCTCTCGAGTGGATACGGGTATGTCGGGGAACTTCTTGATTTGCACCAAGGGTGTGAAGGACCCTTTCGACGTTCCAGAGGTGAGGTGTGATTAGCCCCGAGAAGCCTCTGCAGAAATGGGCCTCATCTCGCCTGCAGGGGAGAACCTCCTGGATATTCTCGAGTTGCGGCAGGTCTTCTCGAGTTACGACGGGACCTCAGGGACCCGCTCTGGTGGCCTCAGGAAGGGCCACTCCCCATGCGAGTTGCTAGGGGCCATCTCGGGATTCCTCTCCCGTCGATGCCGGGACCTAAGTCCTTGTGTGGAGTCGGGGCCGGAACCTGAGGATTCCTCTCCAGTGTTGACATGGATTTTGGGGTGCCTCTTAGTTTCCCCAGGGGAGTCAGGTCTCGTTTCGTGTGGGGACTATTCACGTGCGCTTCCCTTCCGAGCTGCAGCAGCAGGGTCACGCTTCCTGTAACGTGGATCAAGGGATCTGTGGCTTTCCCTCGAGGATTTCCCTCGAGGCTTTCCCACGAGGCTTTCCCACAGGGCTGTGCCAAGTGCCACCTTGGTGTGAGTCGATCCTCGGCGTGAAAGACGAGCCGGTGAAGGAAAAAGAGGTTCCTCTGGAATGGACTGAGACATCTGGGGGACTCTTGGAATGGTGGCACGACCCTGGAGTTCCTCTGGCCGTTCCTGTTGAGAGGGCCTCCTCTTGAGATGCGACGGGAAGGCTGGGATCTCTCTCCCGACGAAGCAGGGAAAGGATCTCTCATCTCGAGCTACGATGCGGAAACGGGTCTCCTCGGGATGTGGGCGTGACCCTCGTGTTTCCTCTCGAGTGGAGACGGGAATGTCAGGGAACTTCTTGATTTGCACCAAGGGTGTGAAGGACCCTTTCGAAGTTCCAGAGGTGAGGTGTGATCAGCCTCGAGACGCCTGAGCGGAAATGGGCCTCATCTCGCCTGGAGGGGGAACCTCCTGGATTTTCTCGAGTTGCAGCAGGTCTTCTCGAGTTACGACGGGGACCTCAAGGACCCGCTGTGGTGGCCTCAGGAAAGGCAGTCCCCATGCGAGTTGCTAGGGGCCCTCTCGGGATTCCTCTCCCATCCATGCCAGGGCCTAAGACCTTGTGTGGAGTCAGGGCCGGAACTTGAGGATTCCTCTCCAGTGTTGCCATGGATCTTGGGGTGCTTCTGAGTCTACCCAGGGGAGTCTGGCCTCGTCTCGAGTGGGGGCATGCACGTACGCTTTCCTCCCGAGCTGCAGAAGTAGTGTCACGCTTCCTGTCACGTGGATCAAGGGATCTGTGTCTTTCCCTCGAGGCTTTCCCACGAGGCTTTCCCACAGGGCTGTGCCACGTGCCGCCTTGGTGTGAGTCGATCCTCGGCGTGAAAGACGAGCCGGTGAAGGGAAAAGAGGTTCCTCTGGAATGGACTGAGACATCTGGGGGACTCTTGGAATGGTGGCACGACCCAGGAGTTCCTCTCGCCGTTCCTGTTGAGAGGGCCTCCTCTTGAGATGCGACGGGAACGCCGGGAACTCTTGCCCGACGAAGCAGGGAAAGGATCCCTCATCTCGAGCTACGAGGCGGCAACGGGGCTCCTCTGGATGTGGGCGGGACCCTCGTGTTTCGTCTCGAGTGGAGACGGGTATGTCGGGCAACATCCTGATTTGCACCAAGGGTGTGAAGGACCCTTTCGAGGTACCAGAGGTGAGGTTGATCAGACTCGAGACCCCTCAGCGGAAATGGGCCTCATCTCGCCTGGAGGGGAGAACCTCCTGGATTTTCTCGAGGTGCGGAAAGTCTTCTCGAGTTACGACGGGGACCTCAGGGACCGGCTGTGGTGGCCTCAGGAAAGGCCAGTCCCCATGCGAGTTGCTAGGGGCCCTCTCGGGATTCCTTTCCCGTCCATGGCTGGAACCTGAGGATTCCTCTCCAGTGTTGACATGCATCTTGGGGTGCCTCTCAGTCTCCCCAGGGAAGTCAGGCCTCGTCTCGAGTTGGGGCATGCACGTGCGATTCCCTCCCAAGCTGCAGCAGTAGGGTCACGCTTCCTGTCATGTAGATAAAGGGATCTGTGGCTTTCCCTCGAGGCTTTCCCTCGAGGCTTTCCCACGAGGCTTTCCCACAGGGCTGTGCCAAGTGCCACCTTGGTGTGAGTCGATCCTCGGCGTGAAAGACGAGCCGGTGAAGGAAAAAGAGTTTCCTCTGGAATGGATTGATACATCTGGGGGACTCTTGTAATGGTGGCACGACCCTGGAGTTCCTCTCGCCGTTCCTGTTGAGAGGGCCTCCTCTTGAGATGCGACGGGAACGCTGGGAATTCTTTCCCGACGAAGCAGGGAAAGGATCCCTCACCTCGATCTACGAGGCGGAAACGGGGCTCCTCTGGATGTGGGCGGGACCCTCGTGTTTCCTCTCGAGTGGAGACGGCTATGTCGGGGAACTTCTTCAGTTGCACCAAGGGTGTGAAGGACCCTTTCGACGTTCCAGAGGTGAGGTGTGATTAGCCCCGAGAAGCCTCTGCGGAAATGGGCCTCATCTCGCCTGCAGGGGAGAACCTCCTGGATATTCTCGAGTTGCGGCAGGTCTTCTCGATTTACGACGGGGACCTCAGGGACTAGCTCTGTTGGCCTCAGGAAGGGCCAGTCCACATGCGAGTTGCTAGGGGCCATCTCGGGATTACTCTCCCATCGATGCCGGTGCCTAAGACCTTGTGTGGAGTCGGGGCCGGAACCTGAGCATTCCTCTCCAGTGTTGACATGGATTTTGGGGTGCCTCTGAGTCTCCGCAGGGGAGTCAGGTCTCGTCTCGTGTGGGGACTATTCACGTGCGCTTCCCTTCCGAGCTGCAGCAGCAGGGTCACGCTTCCTGTCACGTGGATCAAGGGATCTGTGGCTTTCCCTCGAGGATTTCCCTCGAGGCTTTCCCAGGAGGCTTTCCCACAGGGCTGTGCCAAGTGCCACCTTGGTGTGAGTCGATCCTTGGCGTGAAAGACGAGCCGGTGAAGGGAAAAGAGGTTCCTCTGGAATGGACAGAGACATCTGGGGGACTTTTGGAATGGTGGTACGACCCTGGAGTTCCTCTAGCCGTTCCTGTTGAGAGGACCTCCTCTTGAGATGCGACGGGAACGCCCGGAATTCTTTCCCGACGAAGCAGGGAAAGGATCCCTCACCTCGAGCTACGAGGCGGAAACGGGGCTCCTCTGGATGTGGGCGGGACCCTCGTGTTTCCTCTCGAGTGGAGACAGGTATGTCGGGGAACTTCTTGAGTTGTACCAAGGGTGGGAAGGAACCTTTCGACGTTCCAGAGGTGAGGTGTGATTAGCCCCGAGAAGCCTCTGCGGAAATGGGCCTCATCTCGCCTGCAGGGGAGAACCTCCTGGATATTCTCGAGTTGCGGCAGGTCTTCTCGAGTTACGACGGGGACCTCAGGGACCCGCTCTGGTGGCCTCAGGAAGGGCCAGTCCCCATGCGAGTTGCTAGGGGCCATCTCGGGATTCCTCTCCCATCGATGCCGGGGCCTAAGACCTTGTGTGGAGTCGGGGCCGGAACCTGAGGATTCCTCTCCAGTGTTGACATGGATCTTGGGGTGCCTCTCAGTCTCCCCAGGGGAGTCAGGCCTCGTCTCGAGTGGGGGCATGCACGTGCGATTCCCTTCCGAGCTGCAGCAGTAGGGTCACGCTTCCTGTCACGTAGATAAAGGGATCTGTGGCTTTCCCTCGAGGCTTTCCCACAGGGCTGTGCCAAGTGCCACCTTGGTGTGAGTCGATCCTCGACGTGAAAGACGAGCCGGTGAAGGAAAAAGAGGTTCCTCTAGAATGTATTGAGACATCTGGGGGACTCTTGGAATGGTGGCACGACCCTGGAGTTCCTCTCGCCGTTCCTGTTGAGAGGGCCTCCTCTTGAGATGCGACGGGAACGCCCGGAATTCTTTCCCGACGAAGCAGGGAAAGGATCCCTCACCTCGAGCTACGAGGCGGAAACGGGGCTCCTCTGGATGTGGGCGGGACCCTCGTGTTTCCTCTCGAGTGGAGACGGGTATGTCGGGGAACTTCTTGATTTGCACCAAGGGTGTGAAGGACCCTTTCGACGTTCCAGAGGTGAGGTGTGATTAGCCCCGAGAAGCCTCTGCGGAAATGGGGCTCATCTCGCCTGCAGGGGAGAACCTCCTGGATATTCTCGAGTTGCGGCAGGTCTTCTCGAGTTACGACGGGGACCTCAGGGACCCGCTCTGGTGGCCTCAGGAAGGGCCACTCCCCATGCGAGTTCCTAGGGGCCATCTCGGGATTCCTCTCCCGTCGATGCCGGGGCCTAAGACTTTGTGTGGAGTCGGGGCCGGAACCTGAGGATTCCTCTCCAGTGTTGACATGGATTTTGGGGTGCCTCTTAGTTTCCCCAGGGGAGTCAGGTCTCGTCTCCTGTGGGGACTATTCACGTGCGCTTCCCTTCCGAGCTGCAGAAGCAGGGTCACGCTTCCTGTAACGTGGATCAAGGGATCTGTGGCTTTCCCTCGAGGATTTCCCTCGAGGCTTTCCCACGAGGCTTTCCCACAGGGCTGTGCCAAGTGCCACCTTGGTGTGAGTCGATCCTCGGCGTGAAAGACGAGCCGGTGAAGGGAAAAGAGGTTCCTCTGGAATGCACTGAGACATCTGGGGGACTCTTGGAATGGTGGCACGACCCTGGAGTTCCTCTCGCCGTTCCTGTTGAGAGGGCCTCCTCTTGAGATGCGACGGGAATGCCGGGAATTCTTTCCCGATGAAGCAGGGAAAGGATCACTCACCTCGAGCTACGAGGCGGAAACGGGGCTCCTCGGGATGTGGGCGGGACCCTCGTGTTTACTCTCGAGTGGAGACGGGTATGTCGGGGAACTTCTTGAGTTACACCAAGGGTGTGAAGGACCCTTTCGACGTTCCAGAGGTGAGGTGTGATTAGCCCCGAGAAGCCTCTGCGGAAATGGGCCTCATCTCGCCTGCAGGGGAGAACCTCCTGGATATTCTCGAGTTGTGGCAGGTCTTCTCGAGTTACGACGCGGACCTCAGGGACCCGCTCTGGTGGCCTCAGGAAGGGCCAATCCCCATGCGAGTTGCTAGGGGCCATCTCGGGATTCCTCTCCCATCGATGCCGGGGCCTAAGACCTTGTGTGGAGTTAGGGCCGGAACCTGAGGATTCCTCTCCAGTGTTGACATGGATCTTGGGGTGCCTCTCAGTCTCCCCAGGGGAGTCAGGCCTCGTCTCGAGTGGGGGCATGCACGTGCGATTCCCTCCCGAGCTTCAGCAGTAGGGTCACGCTTCCTGTCACGTGGATCAAAGGATCTGTGGCTTTCCCTCGAGGATTTCCCTCGAGGCTTTCCCACGAGGCTTTCCCACAGGGCTGTGCCAAGTGCCACCTTGGTGTGAGTCGATCCTCGGCGTGAAAGACGAGCCGGTGAAGGGAAAAGAGGTTCCTCTGGAAAGGACAGAGACATCTGGGGGACTTTTGGAATGGTGGCACGACCCTGGAGTTCCTCTCGCCGTTCCTGTTGAGAGGACCTCCTCTTGAGATGCGACGGGAACGCCCGGAATTCTTTCCCGACGTAGCAGGGAAAGGATCCCTCACCTCGAGCTACGAGGCGGAAACGGGGCTCCTCTGGATGCGGGCGGGACCCTCGTGTTTCCTCTCGAGTGGAGTCGGGTATGTCGGGGAACTTCTCGAGTTTCACCAAGGGAGTGAAGGACCCTTTCGACGTTCCAGAGGTGAGGTGTGATTAGCCCCGAGAAGCCTCTGCGGAAATGAGCCTCATCTCGCCTGCAGGGGAGAACCTCCTGGATATTCTCGAGTTGCGGCAGGTCTTCTCGAGTTACGACGGAGACCTCAGGGACCCGCTCTGGTGGCCTCAGGAAGGGCCAGTCCCCATGCGAGTTGCTAGGGGCCATCTCGGGATTCCTCCCCGACCGATCCCGGGGCCTAAGACCTTGTGTGGAGTCGGGGCCGGAACCTGAGGATTCCTCTCCAGTGTTGACATGGATCTTGGGGTGCCTCTCAGTCTCCCCAGGGGAGTCAGGCCTCGTCTCGAGTGGGGGCATGCACGTGCGATTCCCTCCCGAGCTGCAGCAGTAGGGTCACGCTTCCTGTCACGTGGATCAAAGGATCTGTGGCATTCCCTCGAGGATTTCCCTCGAGGCTTTCCCACGAGGCTTTCCCACAGGGCTGTGCCAAGTGCCACCTTGGTGTGAGTCGATCCTCGGCGTGAAAGACGAGCCGGTGAAGGGAAAAGAGGTTCCTCTGGAATGGACAGAGACAACTGGGGGACTTTTTGAATGGTGGCACGACCCTGGAGTTTCTCTCGCCGTTCCTGTTGAGAGGGCCTCCTCTTGAGATGCGACGGGAACGCCCGGAATTCTTTCCCGACGAAGCAGGGAAAGGATCCCTCACCTCGAGCTACGAGGCGGAAACGGGGCTCCTCGGGATGTGGGCGGGACCCTCGTGTTTACTCTCGAGTGGAGACGGGTATGTCGGGGAACTTCTTGAGTTACACCAAGGGTGTGAAGGACCCTTTCGACGTTCCAGAGGTGAGGTGTGATTAGCCCCGAGAAGCCTCTGCGGAAATGGGCCTCATCTCGCCTGCAGGGGAGAACCTCCTGGATATTCTCGAGTTGTGGCAGGTCTTCTCGAGTTACGACGCGGACCTCAGGGACCCGCTCTGGTGGCCTCAGGAAGGGCCAATCCCCATGCGAGTTGCTAGGGGCCATCTCGGGATTCCTCTCCCATCGATGCCGGGGCCTAAGACCTTGTGTGGAGTTAGGGCCGGAACCTGAGGATTCCTCTCCAGTGTTGACATGGATCTTGGGGTGCCTCTCAGTCTCCCCAGGGGAGTCAGGCCTCGTCTCGAGTGGGGGCATGCACGTGCGATTCCCTCCCGAGCTTCAGCAGTAGGGTCACGCTTCCTGTCACGTGGATCAAAGGATCTGTGGCTTTCCCTCGAGGATTTCCCTCGAGGCTTTCCCACGAGGCTTTCCCACAGGGCTGTGCCAAGTGCCACCTTGGTGTGAGTCGATCCTCGGCGTGAAAGACGAGCCGGTGAAGGGAAAAGAGGTTCCTCTGGAAAGGACAGAGACATCTGGGGGACTTTTGGAATGGTGGCACGACCCTGGAGTTCCTCTCGCCGTTCCTGTTGAGAGGACCTCCTCTTGAGATGCGACGGGAACGCCCGGAATTCTTTCCCGACGTAGCAGGGAAAGGATCCCTCACCTCGAGCTACGAGGCGGAAACGGGGCTCCTCTGGATGCGGGCGGGACCCTCGTGTTTCCTCTCGAGTGGAGTCGGGTATGTCGGGGAACTTCTCGAGTTTCACCAAGGGAGTGAAGGACCCTTTCGACGTTCCAGAGGTGAGGTGTGATTAGCCCCGAGAAGCCTCTGCGGAAATGAGCCTCATCTCGCCTGCAGGGGAGAACCTCCTGGATATTCTCGAGTTGCGGCAGGTCTTCTCGAGTTACGACGGAGACCTCAGGGACCCGCTCTGGTGGCCTCAGGAAGGGCCAGTCCCCATGCGAGTTGCTAGGGGCCATCTCGGGATTCCTCCCCGACCGATCCCGGGGCCTAAGACCTTGTGTGGAGTCGGGGCCGGAACCTGAGGATTCCTCTCCAGTGTTGACATGGATCTTGGGGTGCCTCTCAGTCTCCCCAGGGGAGTCAGGCCTCGTCTCGAGTGGGGGCATGCACGTGCGATTCCCTCCCGAGCTGCAGCAGTAGGGTCACGCTTCCTGTCACGTGGATCAAAGGATCTGTGGCATTCCCTCGAGGATTTCCCTCGAGGCTTTCCCACGAGGCTTTCCCACAGGGCTGTGCCAAGTGCCACCTTGGTGTGAGTCGATCCTCGGCGTGAAAGACGAGCCGGTGAAGGGAAAAGAGGTTCCTCTGGAATGGACAGAGACAACTGGGGGACTTTTTGAATGGTGGCACGACCCTGGAGTTTCTCTCGCCGTTCCTGTTGAGAGGGCCTCCTCTTGAGATGCGACGGGAACGCCCGGAATTCTTTCCCGACGAAGCAGGGAAAGGATCCCTCACCTCGAGCTACGAGGCGGAAACGGGGCTCCTCGGGATGTGGGCGGGACCCTCGTGTTTACTCTCGAGTGGAGACGGGTATGTCGGGGAACTTCTTGAGTTACACCAAGGGTGTGAAGGACCCTTTCGACGTTCCAGAGGTGAGGTGTGATTAGCCCCGAGAAGCCTCTGCGGAAATGGGCCTCATCTCGCCTGCAGGGGAGAACCTCCTGGATATTCTCGAGTTGTGGCAGGTCTTCTCGAGTTACGACGCGGACCTCAGGGACCCGCTCTGGTGGCCTCAGGAAGGGCCAATCCCCATGCGAGTTGCTAGGGGCCATCTCGGGATTCCTCTCCCATCGATGCCGGGGCCTAAGACCTTGTGTGGAGTTAGGGCCGGAACCTGAGGATTCCTCTCCAGTGTTGACATGGATCTTGGGGTGCCTCTCAGTCTCCCCAGGGGAGTCAGGCCTCGTCTCGAGTGGGGGCATGCACGTGCGATTCCCTCCCGAGCTTCAGCAGTAGGGTCACGCTTCCTGTCACGTGGATCAAAGGATCTGTGGCTTTCCCTCGAGGATTTCCCTCGAGGCTTTCCCACGAGGCTTTCCCACAGGGCTGTGCCAAGTGCCACCTTGGTGTGAGTCGATCCTCGGCGTGAAAGACGAGCCGGTGAAGGGAAAAGAGGTTCCTCTGGAAAGGACAGAGACATCTGGGGGACTTTTGGAATGGTGGCACGACCCTGGAGTTCCTCTCGCCGTTCCTGTTGAGAGGACCTCCTCTTGAGATGCGACGGGAACGCCCGGAATTCTTTCCCGACGTAGCAGGGAAAGGATCCCTCACCTCGAGCTACGAGGCGGAAACGGGGCTCCTCTGGATGCGGGCGGGACCCTCGTGTTTCCTCTCGAGTGGAGTCGGGTATGTCGGGGAACTTCTCGAGTTTCACCAAGGGAGTGAAGGACCCTTTCGACGTTCCAGAGGTGAGGTGTGATTAGCCCCGAGAAGCCTCTGCGGAAATGAGCCTCATCTCGCCTGCAGGGGAGAACCTCCTGGATATTCTCGAGTTGCGGCAGGTCTTCTCGAGTTACGACGGAGACCTCAGGGACCCGCTCTGGTGGCCTCAGGAAGGGCCAGTCCCCATGCGAGTTGCTAGGGGCCATCTCGGGATTCCTCCCCGACCGATCCCGGGGCCTAAGACCTTGTGTGGAGTCGGGGCCGGAACCTGAGGATTCCTCTCCAGTGTTGACATGGATCTTGGGGTGCCTCTCAGTCTCCCCAGGGGAGTCAGGCCTCGTCTCGAGTGGGGGCATGCACGTGCGATTCCCTTCCGAGCTGCAGCAGTAGGGTCACGCTTCCTGTCACGTAGATAAAGGGATCTGTGGCTTTCCCTCGAGGCTTTCCCACAGGGCTGTGCCAAGTGCCACCTTGGTGTGAGTCGATCCTCGACGTGAAAGACGAGCCGGTGAAGGAAAAAGAGGTTCCTCTAGAATGTATTGAGACATCTGGGGGACTCTTGGAATGGTGGCACGACCCTGGAGTTCCTCTCGCCGTTCCTGTTGAGAGGGCCTCCTCTTGAGATGCGACGGGAACGCCCGGAATTCTTTCCCGACGAAGCAGGGAAAGGATCCCTCACCTCGAGCTACGAGGCGGAAACGGGGCTCCTCTGGATGTGGGCGGGACCCTCGTGTTTCCTCTCGAGTGGAGACGGGTATGTCGGGGAACTTCTTGATTTGCACCAAGGGTGTGAAGGACCCTTTCGACGTTCCAGAGGTGAGGTGTGATTAGCCCCGAGAAGCCTCTGCGGAAATGGGGCTCATCTCGCCTGCAGGGGAGAACCTCCTGGATATTCTCGAGTTGCGGCAGGTCTTCTCGAGTTACGACGGGGACCTCAGGGACCCGCTCTGGTGGCCTCAGGAAGGGCCACTCCCCATGCGAGTTCCTAGGGGCCATCTCGGGATTCCTCTCCCGTCGATGCCGGGGCCTAAGACTTTGTGTGGAGTCGGGGCCGGAACCTGAGGATTCCTCTCCAGTGTTGACATGGATTTTGGGGTGCCTCTTAGTTTCCCCAGGGGAGTCAGGTCTCGTCTCCTGTGGGGACTATTCACGTGCGCTTCCCTTCCGAGCTGCAGAAGCAGGGTCACGCTTCCTGTAACGTGGATCAAGGGATCTGTGGCTTTCCCTCGAGGATTTCCCTCGAGGCTTTCCCACGAGGCTTTCCCACAGGGCTGTGCCAAGTGCCACCTTGGTGTGAGTCGATCCTCGGCGTGAAAGACGAGCCGGTGAAGGGAAAAGAGGTTCCTCTGGAATGCACTGAGACATCTGGGGGACTCTTGGAATGGTGGCACGACCCTGGAGTTCCTCTCGCCGTTCCTGTTGAGAGGGCCTCCTCTTGAGATGCGACGGGAATGCCGGGAATTCTTTCCCGATGAAGCAGGGAAAGGATCACTCACCTCGAGCTACGAGGCGGAAACGGGGCTCCTCGGGATGTGGGCGGGACCCTCGTGTTTACTCTCGAGTGGAGACGGGTATGTCGGGGAACTTCTTGAGTTACACCAAGGGTGTGAAGGACCCTTTCGACGTTCCAGAGGTGAGGTGTGATTAGCCCCGAGAAGCCTCTGCGGAAATGGGCCTCATCTCGCCTGCAGGGGAGAACCTCCTGGATATTCTCGAGTTGTGGCAGGTCTTCTCGAGTTACGACGCGGACCTCAGGGACCCGCTCTGGTGGCCTCAGGAAGGGCCAATCCCCATGCGAGTTGCTAGGGGCCATCTCGGGATTCCTCTCCCATCGATGCCGGGGCCTAAGACCTTGTGTGGAGTTAGGGCCGGAACCTGAGGATTCCTCTCCAGTGTTGACATGGATCTTGGGGTGCCTCTCAGTCTCCCCAGGGGAGTCAGGCCTCGTCTCGAGTGGGGGCATGCACGTGCGATTCCCTCCCGAGCTTCAGCAGTAGGGTCACGCTTCCTGTCACGTGGATCAAAGGATCTGTGGCTTTCCCTCGAGGATTTCCCTCGAGGCTTTCCCACGAGGCTTTCCCACAGGGCTGTGCCAAGTGCCACCTTGGTGTGAGTCGATCCTCGGCGTGAAAGACGAGCCGGTGAAGGGAAAAGAGGTTCCTCTGGAAAGGACAGAGACATCTGGGGGACTTTTGGAATGGTGGCACGACCCTGGAGTTCCTCTCGCCGTTCCTGTTGAGAGGACCTCCTCTTGAGATGCGACGGGAACGCCCGGAATTCTTTCCCGACGTAGCAGGGAAAGGATCCCTCACCTCGAGCTACGAGGCGGAAACGGGGCTCCTCTGGATGCGGGCGGGACCCTCGTGTTTCCTCTCGAGTGGAGTCGGGTATGTCGGGGAACTTCTCGAGTTTCACCAAGGGAGTGAAGGACCCTTTCGACGTTCCAGAGGTGAGGTGTGATTAGCCCCGAGAAGCCTCTGCGGAAATGAGCCTCATCTCGCCTGCAGGGGAGAACCTCCTGGATATTCTCGAGTTGCGGCAGGTCTTCTCGAGTTACGACGGAGACCTCAGGGACCCGCTCTGGTGGCCTCAGGAAGGGCCAGTCCCCATGCGAGTTGCTAGGGGCCATCTCGGGATTCCTCCCCGACCGATCCCGGGGCCTAAGACCTTGTGTGGAGTCGGGGCCGGAACCTGAGGATTCCTCTCCAGTGTTGACATGGATCTTGGGGTGCCTCTCAGTCTCCCCAGGGGAGTCAGGCCTCGTCTCGAGTGGGGGCATGCACGTGCGATTCCCTCCCGAGCTGCAGCAGTAGGGTCACGCTTCCTGTCACGTGGATCAAAGGATCTGTGGCATTCCCTCGAGGATTTCCCTCGAGGCTTTCCCACGAGGCTTTCCCACAGGGCTGTGCCAAGTGCCACCTTGGTGTGAGTCGATCCTCGGCGTGAAAGACGAGCCGGTGAAGGGAAAAGAGGTTCCTCTGGAATGGACAGAGACAACTGGGGGACTTTTTGAATGGTGGCACGACCCTGGAGTTTCTCTCGCCGTTCCTGTTGAGAGGGCCTCCTCTTGAGATGCGACGGGAACGCCCGGAATTCTTTCCCGACGAAGCAGGGAAAGGATCCCTCACCTCGAGCTACGAGGCGGAAACGGGGCTCCTCGGGATGTGGGCGGGACCCTCGTGTTTACTCTCGAGTGGAGACGGGTATGTCGGGGAACTTCTTGAGTTACACCAAGGGTGTGAAGGACCCTTTCGACGTTCCAGAGGTGAGGTGTGATTAGCCCCGAGAAGCCTCTGCGGAAATGGGCCTCATCTCGCCTGCAGGGGAGAACCTCCTGGATATTCTCGAGTTGTGGCAGGTCTTCTCGAGTTACGACGCGGACCTCAGGGACCCGCTCTGGTGGCCTCAGGAAGGGCCAATCCCCATGCGAGTTGCTAGGGGCCATCTCGGGATTCCTCTCCCATCGATGCCGGGGCCTAAGACCTTGTGTGGAGTTAGGGCCGGAACCTGAGGATTCCTCTCCAGTGTTGACATGGATCTTGGGGTGCCTCTCAGTCTCCCCAGGGGAGTCAGGCCTCGTCTCGAGTGGGGGCATGCACGTGCGATTCCCTCCCGAGCTTCAGCAGTAGGGTCACGCTTCCTGTCACGTGGATCAAAGGATCTGTGGCTTTCCCTCGAGGATTTCCCTCGAGGCTTTCCCACGAGGCTTTCCCACAGGGCTGTGCCAAGTGCCACCTTGGTGTGAGTCGATCCTCGGCGTGAAAGACGAGCCGGTGAAGGGAAAAGAGGTTCCTCTGGAAAGGACAGAGACATCTGGGGGACTTTTGGAATGGTGGCACGACCCTGGAGTTCCTCTCGCCGTTCCTGTTGAGAGGACCTCCTCTTGAGATGCGACGGGAACGCCCGGAATTCTTTCCCGACGTAGCAGGGAAAGGATCCCTCACCTCGAGCTACGAGGCGGAAACGGGGCTCCTCTGGATGCGGGCGGGACCCTCGTGTTTCCTCTCGAGTGGAGTCGGGTATGTCGGGGAACTTCTCGAGTTTCACCAAGGGAGTGAAGGACCCTTTCGACGTTCCAGAGGTGAGGTGTGATTAGCCCCGAGAAGCCTCTGCGGAAATGAGCCTCATCTCGCCTGCAGGGGAGAACCTCCTGGATATTCTCGAGTTGCGGCAGGTCTTCTCGAGTTACGACGGAGACCTCAGGGACCCGCTCTGGTGGCCTCAGGAAGGGCCAGTCCCCATGCGAGTTGCTAGGGGCCATCTCGGGATTCCTCCCCGACCGATCCCGGGGCCTAAGACCTTGTGTGGAGTCGGGGCCGGAACCTGAGGATTCCTCTCCAGTGTTGACATGGATCTTGGGGTGCCTCTCAGTCTCCCCAGGGGAGTCAGGCCTCGTCTCGAGTGGGGGCATGCACGTGCAATTCCCTCCCGAGCTGCAGCAGTAGGGTCACGCTTCCTGTCACGTGGATCAAAGGATCTGTGGCATTCCCTCGAGGATTTCCCTCGAGGCTTTCCCACGAGGCTTTCCCACAGGGCTGTGCCAAGTGCCACCTTGGTGTGAGTCGATCCTCGGCGTGAAAGACGAGCCGGTGAAGGGAAAAGAGGTTCCTCTGGAATGGACAGAGACAACTGGGGGACTTTTTGAATGGTGGCACGACCCTGGAGTTTCTCTCGCCGTTCCTGTTGAGAGGGCCTCCTCTTGAGATGCGACGGGAACGCCCGGAATTCTTTCCCGACGAAGCAGGGAAAGGATCCCTCACCTCGAGCTACGAGGCGGAAACGGGGCTCCTCTGGATGTGGGCGGGACCCTCGTGTTTCCTCTCGAGTGGAGACGGGTATGTCGGGGAACTTCTTGAGTTGTACCAAGGGGGGGAAGGAACCTTTCAACGTTCCAGAGGTGAGGTGTGATTAGCCCCGAGAAGCCTCTGCGGAAATGGGCCTCATCTCGCCTGCAGGGGAGAACCTCCTGGATATTCTCGAGTTGCGTCAGGTCTTCTCGAGTTACGACGCGGACCTCAGGGACCCGCTCTGGTGGCCTCATTAAGGGCCAGTCCCATGCGAGTTGCTAGGGGCCATCTCGCGATACCTCTCCCGTCGATGCCGGGGCCTAAGACCTTGTGCGGAGTCGGGGCCGGAACCTCAGGATTCCTCTCCAGTGTTGACATGGATTTTGGGGTGCCTCTGAGTCTCCCCAGGGGAGTCAGGCCTCGTCTCGAGTGGGGGCATGCACGTGTGCTTCCCTCCCGAGCTGCAGCAGTAGGGTCACGCTTCCTGTCACGTGGATCAAGGGATCTGTGGCTTTCCCTCGAGGCTTTCCCTCGAGGCTTTCCCACGAGGCTTTCCCTCAGGGCTATGAGAAGTGCCACCTTGGTGTGAGTCGATCCTCGGTGTGAAAGACGAGCCGGTGAAGGGAAAAGAGGTCCCTCTGGAATGCACTGAGACATCTGGGGGACTCTTGGAATGGTGGCACGACCCTGGAGTTCCTCTCGCCGTTCCTGTTGAGAGGGCCTCCTCTTGAGATGCGACGGGAACGCCGGGAATTCTTTCCCGACGAAGCAGGGAAAGGATCCCTCACCTCGAGCTACGACGCGGAAACGGGGCTCCTCTGGATGTGGGCGGGACCCTCGTGTTTCCTCTCGAGTGGAGACGGGTAGGTCGGGGAACTTCTTGAGTTGCACCAAGGGTGTGAAGGAATCTTTCGACGTTCCAGAGGTGAGGTGTGATTAGCCCCGAGAAGCCTCTGCGGAAATGGGCCTTATCTCGCCTGCAGGGGAGAACCTCCTGGATATTCTCGAGTTGCGGCAGGTCTTCTCGCGTTACGACGGGGACCTCAGGGACCCGCTCTGGTGGCCTCAGGAAAGGCAGTCCCCATGCGAGTTGCTAGGGGCCCTCTCGGGATTCCTCTCCCATCCATGCCAGGGCCTAAGACCTTGTGTGGAGTCAGGGCCGGAACTTGAGGATTCCTCTCCAGTGTTGCCATGGATCCAGGGGTGCTTCTGAGTCTACCCAGGGGAGTCTGGCCTCGTCTCGAGTGGGGGCATGCACGTACGCTTTCCTCCCGAGCTGCAGAAGTAGTGTCACGCTTCCTGTCACGTGGATCAAGGGATCTGTGTCTTTCCCTCGAGGCTTTCCCACGAGGCTTTCCCACAGGGCTGTGCCACGTGCCGCCTTGGTGTGAGTCGATCCTCGGCGTGAAAGACGAGCCGGTGAAGGGAAAAGAGGTTCCTCTGGAATGGACTGAGACATCTGGGGGACTCTTGGAATGGTGGCACGACCCAGGAGTTCCTCTCGCCGTTCCTGTTGAGAGGGCCTCCTCTTGAGATGCGACGGGAACGCCGGGAACTCTTGCCCGACGAAGCAGGGAAAGGATCCCTCATCTCGAGCTACGAGGCGGCAACGGGGCTCCTCTGGATGTGGGCGGGACCCTCGTGTTTCGTCTCGAGTGGAGACGGGAATGTCAGGGAACTTCTTGATTTGCACCAAGGGTGTGAAGGACCCTTTCGAAGTTCCAGAGGTGAGGTGTGATCAGCCTCGAGACGCCTGAGCGGAAATGGGCCTCATCTCGCCTGGAGGGGGAACCTCCTGGATTTTCTCGAGTTGCAGCAGGTCTTCTCGAGTTACGACGGGGACCTCAAGGACCCGCTGTGGTGGCCTCAGGAAAGGCAGTCCCCATGCGAGTTGCTAGGGGCCCTCTCGGGATTCCTCTCCCATCCATGCCAGCGCCTAAGACCTTGTGTGGAGTCAGGGCCGGAACTTGAGGATTCCTCTCCAGTGTTGCCATGGATCTTGGGGTGCTTCTGAGTCTACCCAGGGGAGTCTGGCCTCGTCTCGAGTGGGGGCATGCACGTACGCTTTCCTCCCGAGCTGCAGAAGTAGTGTCACGCTTCCTGTCATGTGGATCAAGGGATCTGTGTCTTTCCCTCGAGGCTTTCCCACGAGGCTTTCCCACAGGGCTGTGCCACGTGCCGCCTTGGTGTGAGTCGATCCTCGGCGTGAAAGACGAGCCGGTGAAGGGAAAAGAGGTTCCTCTGGAATGGACTGAGACATCTGGGGGACTCTTGGAATGGTGGCACGACCCAGGAGTTCCTCTCGCCGTTCCTGTTGAGAGGGCCTCCTCTTGAGATGCGACGGGAACGCCGGGAACTCTTGCCCGACGAAGCAGGGAAAGGATCCCTCATCTCGAGCTACGAGGCGGCAACGGGGCTCCTCTGGATGTGGGCGGGACCCTCGTGTTTCGTCTCGAGTGGAGACGGGTATGTCGGGCAACATCCTGATTTGCACCAAGGGTGTGAAGGACCCTTTCGAGGTCCCAGAGGTGAGGTTGATCAGACTCGAGACCCCTCAACGGAAATGGGCCTCATCTCGCCTGGAGGGGAGAACCTCCTGGATTTTCTCGAGGTGCGGAAAGTCTTCTCGAGTTACGACGGGGACCTCAGGGACCGGCTCTGGTGGCCTCAGGAAAGGCCAGTCCCAGTGCGAGTTGCTAGGGGCCCTCTCGGGATTCCTTTCCCGTCCATGCCGGGGCCTAAGACCTTGTGTGGGCTCGGGGCTGGAACCTGAGGATTCCTCTCCAGTGTTGACATGCATCTTGGGGTGCCTCTCAGTCTCCCCAGGGAAGTCAGGCCTCGTCTCGAGTTGGGGCATGCACGTGCGATTCCCTCCCGAGCTGCAGCAGTAGGGTCACGCTTCCTGTCATGTAGATAAAGGGATCTGTGGCTTTCCCTCGAGGATTTCCCTCGAGGCTTTCCCACGAGGCTTTCCCACAGGGCTGTGCCAAGTGCCACCTTGGTGTGAGTCGATCCTCGGCGTGAAAGACGAGCCGGTGAAGGAAAAAGAGTTTCCTCTGGAATGGATTGATACATCTGGGGGACTCTTGTAATGGTGGCACGACCCTGGAGTTCCTCTCGCCGTTCCTGTTGAGAGGGCCTCCTCTTGAGATGCGACGGGAACGCCGGGAATTCTTTCCCGACGAAGCAGGGAAAGGATCCCTCACCTCGATCTACGAGGCGGAAACGGGGCTCCTCTGGATGTGGGCGGGACCCTCGTGTTTCCTCTCGAGTGGAGACGGGTATGTCGGGGAACTTCTTCAGTTGCACCAAGGGTGTGAAGGACCCTTTCGACGTTCCAGAGGTGAGGTGTGATTAGCCCCGAGAAGCCTCTGCGGAAATGGGCCTCATCTCGCCTGCAGGGGAGAACCTCCTGGATATTCTCGAGTTGCGGCAGGTCTTCTCGATTTACGACGGGGACCTCAGGGACTCGCTCTGTTGGCCTCAGGAAGGGCCAGTCCACATGCGAGTTGCTAGGGGCCATCTCGGGATTCCTCTCCCGTCGATGCCGGGGCCTAAGACCTTGTGTGGAGTCGGGGCCGGAACCTGAGCATTCCTCTCCAGTGTTGACATGGATTTTGGGGTGCCTCTGAGTCTCCGCAGGGGAGTCAGGTCTCGTCTCGTGTGGGGACTATTCACGTGCGCTTCCCTTCCGAGCTGCAGCAGCAGGGTCACGCTTCCTGTAACGTGGATCAAGGAATCTGTGGCTTTCCCTCGAGGATTTCCCTCGAGGCTTTCCCAGGAGGCTTTCCCACAGGGCTGTGCCAAGTGCCACCTTGGTGTGAGTCGATCCTTGGCGTGAAAGACGAGCCGGTGAAGGGAAAAGAGGTTCCTCTGGAATGGACAGAGACATCTGGGGGACTTTTGGAATGGTGGCACGACCCTGGAGTTCCTCTCGCCGTTCCTGTTGAGAGGACCTCCTCTTGAGATGCGACGGGAACGCCCGGAATTCTTTCCCGACGAAGCAGGGAAAGGATCCCTCACCTCGAGCTACGAGGCGGAAACGGGGCTCCTCTGGATGTGGGCGGGACCCTCGTGTTTCCTCTCGAGTGGAGACGGGTATGTCGGGGAACTTCTTGAGTTGTACCAAGGGTGGGAAGTAACCTTTCGACGTTCCAGAGGTGAGGTGTGATTAGCCCCGAGAAGCCTCTGCGGAAATGGGCCTCATCTCGGCTGCAGGGGAGAACCTCCTGGATATTCTCGAGTTGCGGCAGGTCTTCTCGAGTTACGACGGGGACCTCAGGGACCCGCTCTGGTGGCCTCAGGAAGGGCCAGTCCCCATGCGAGTTGCTAGGGGCCATCTCGGGATTCCTCTCCCATCGATGCCGGGGCCTAAGACCTTGTGTGGAGTCGGGGCCGGAACCTGAGGATTCCTCTCCAGTGTTGACATGGATCTTGGGGTGCCTCTCAGTCTCCCCAGGGGAGTCAGGCCTCGTCTCGAGTGGGGGAATGCACGAGCGATTCCCTTCCGAGCTGCAGCAGTAGGGTCACGCTTCCTGTCACGTAGATAAAGGGATCTGTGGCTTTCCCTCGAGGCTTTCCCACAGGGCTGTGCCAAGTGCCACCTTGGTGTGAGTCGATCCTCGGCGTGAAAGACGAGCCGGTGAAGGAAAAAGAGGTTCCTCTGGAATGTATTGAGACATCTGGGGGACTCTTGGAATGGTGGCACGACCCTGGAGTTCCTCTCGCCGTTCCTGTTGAGAGGGCCTCCTCTTGAGATGCGACGGGAACGCCCGGAATTCTTTCCCGACGAAGCAGGGAAAGGATCCCTCACCTCGAGCTACGAGGCGGAAACGGGGCTCCTCTGGATGTGGGCGGGACCCTCGTGTTTCCTCTCGAGTGGAGACGGGTATGTCGGGGAACTTCTTGATTTGCACCAAGGGTGTGAAGGACCCTTTCGACGTTCCAGAGGTGAGGTGTGATTAGCCCCGAGAAGCCTCTGCGGAAATGGGCCTCATCTCGCCTGCAGGGGAGAACCTCCTGGATATTCTCGAGTTGCGGCAGGTCTTCTCGAGTTACGACGGGGACCTCAGGGACCCGCTCTGGTGGCCTCAGGAAGGGCCACTCCCCATGCGAGTTGCTAGGGGCCATCTCGGGATTCCTCTCCCGTCGATGCCGGGCCTAAGACCTTGTGTGGAGTCGGGGCCGGAACCTGAGGATTCCTCTCCAGTGTTGACATGGATTTTGGGGTGCCTCTTAGTTTCCCCAGGGGAGTCAGGTCTCGTCTCCTGTGGGGACTATTCACGTGCGCTTCCCTTCCGAGCTGCAGAAGCAGGGTCACGCTTCCTGTAACGTGGATCAAGGGATCTGTGGCTTTCCCTCGAGGATTTCCCTCGAGGCTTTCCCACGAGGCTTTCCCACAGGGCTGTGCCAAGTGCCACCTTGGTGTGAGTCGATCCTCGGCGTGAAAGACGAGCCGGTGAAGGGAAAAGAGGCTCCTCTGGAATGCACTGAGTCATCGGGGGGACTCTTGGAATGGTGGCACGACCCTGGAGTTCCTCTCGCCGTTCCTGTTGAGAGGGCCTCCTCTTGAGATGCGACGGGAATGCCGGGAATTCTTTCCCGATGAAGCAGGGAAAGGATCCCTCACCTCGAGCTACGAGGCGGAAACGGGGCCCCTCGGGATGTGGGCGGGACCCTCGTGTTTACTCTCGAGTGGAGACGGGTATGTCGGGGAACTTCTTGAGTTACACCAAGGGTGTGAAGGACCCTTTCGACGTTCCAGAGGTGAGGTGTGATTAGCCCCGAGAAGCCTCTGTGGAAATGGGCCTCATCTCGCCTGCAGGGGAGAACCTCCTGGATATTCTCGAGTTGTGGCAGGTCTTCTCGAGTTACGACGCGGACCTCAGGGACCCGCTCTGGTGGCCTCAGGAAGGGCCAATCCCCATGCGAGTTGCTAGGGGCCATCTCGGGATTCCTCTCCCATCGATGCCGGGGACTAAGACCTTGTGTGGAGTTAGGGCCGGAACCTGAGGATTCCTCTCCAGTGTTGACATGGATCTTGGGGTGCCTCTCAGTCTCCCCAGGGGAGTCAGGCCTCGTCTCGAGTGGGGGCATGCACGTGCGATTCCCTCCCGAGCTTCAGCAGTAGGGTCACGCTTCCTGTCACGTGGATCAAAGGATCTGTGGCTTTCCCTCGAGGATTTCCCTCGAGGCTTTCCCACGAGGCTTTCCCACAGGGCTGTGCCAAGTGCCACCTTGGTGTGAGTCGATCCTCGGCGTGAAAGACGAGCCGGTGAAGGGAAAAGAGGTTCCTCTGGAATGGACAGAGACATCTGGGGGACTTTTGGAATGGTGGCACGACCCTGGAGTTCCTCTCGCCGTTCCTGTTGAGAGGACCTCCTCTTGAGATGCGACGGGAACGCCCGGAATTCTTTCCCGACGTAGCAGGGAAAGGATCCCTCACCTCGAGCTACGAGGCGGAAACGGGGCTCCTCTGGATGCGGGCGGGACCCTCGTGTTTCCTCTCGAGTGGAGTCGGGTATGTTGGGGAACTTCTCGAGTTTCACCAAGGGAGTGAAGGACCCTTTCGACGTTCCAGAGGTGAGGTGTGATTAGCCCCGAGAAGCCTCTGCGGAAATGAGCCTCATCTCGCCTGCAGGGGAGAACCTCCTGGATATTCTCGAGTTGCGGCAGGTCTTCTCGAGTTACGACGGAGACCTCAGGGACCCGCTCTGGTGGCCTCAGGAAGGGCCAGTCCCCATGCGAGTTGCTAGGGGCCATCTCGAGATTCCTCTCCCGTCGATGCCGGGGCCTAAGACCTTGTGTGGAGTCGGGGCCAGAACCTGAGGATTCCTCTCCAGTGTTGTCATGGATTTTGGGGTGCCTCTGAGTCTCCCCAGGGGAGTCAGGACTCGTCTCGAGTGGGGGCATGCACGTGCGATTCCCTCCGGAGCTGTAGCAGTAGGGTCATGCTTCCTGTCACGTGGATAGAGGGATCTGTGGCTTTCCCTCGAGTCTTTCCCTCGAGGCTTTCCCACTAGGCTTTCCCACAGGGCTGTGCAAAGTGCCACCTTGGTGTGAGTCTATCCTTGGCGTGAAAGACGAGCCGGTGAAGGAAAAAGAGGTTCCTCTGGAATGGATTGAGACATCTGGGGGACTCTTGGAATGGTGGCACGACCCTGGAGTTCCTCTCGCCGTTCCTGTTGAGAGGGCCTCCTCTTGAGATGCGACGGGAACGCACGGAATTCTTTCCCGACGAAGCAGGGAAAGGATCCCTCACCTCGAGCTACGAGGCGGAAACGGGGCTCCTCTGTATGTGGGCGGGACCTTCGTGTTTCCTCTCGAGTGGAGACGGGTATGTCGGGGAACTTCAGTTTTACGAAGGGTGGGAAGGAACCTTTTGACGTTCCAGAGATGAGGTGTGATTAGCCCCGAGAAGCCTCTGCGGAAATGAGCCTCATCTCGCCTGCAGGGCAGAACCTCCTGGATATTCTCGAGTTGCGGCAGGTCTTCTCGAGTTACGACGGGGACCTCAGGGACCCGCTCTGGTGCCCTCAGGAAGGGCCAATCCCCATGCGAGTTGCTAGGGGCCATCTCGGGATTCCTCCCCGACCGATCCCGGGGCCTAAGACCTTGTGTGGAGTCGGGGCCGGAACCTGAGGATTCCTCTCCAGTGTTGACATGGATGTTGGGGTGCCTCTCAGTCTCCCCAGGGGAGTCAGGCCTCGTCTCGAGTGGGGGCATGCACGTGCGATTCCCTCCCGAGCTGCAGCAGTAGGGTCACGCTTCCTGTCACGTGGATCAAAGGATCTGTGGCATTCCCTCGAGGATTTCCCTCGAGGCTTTCCCACGAGGCTTTCCCACAGGGCTGTGCCAAGTGCCACCTTGGTGTGAGTCGATCCTCGGCGTGAAAGACGAGCCGGTGAAGGGAAAAGAGGTTCCTCTGGAATGGACAGAGACAACTGAGGGACTTTTTGAATGGTGGCACGACCCTGGAGTTTCTCTCGCCGTTCCTGTTGAGAGGGCCGCCTCTTGAGATGCGACGGGAACGCCCGGAATTCTTTCCCGACGAAGCAGGGAAAGGATCCCTCACCTCGAGCTACGAGGAGGAAACGGGGCTCCTCTGGATGTGGGCGGGACCCTCGTGTTTCCTCTCGAGTGGAGACGGGTATGTCGGGGAACTTCTTGAGTTGTACCAAGGGGGGGAAGGAACCTTTCAACGTTCCAGAGGTGAGGTGTGATTAGCCCCGAGAAGCCTCTGCGGAAATGGGCCTCATCTCGCCTGCAGGGGAGAACCTCCTGGATATTCTCGAGTTGCAGCAGGTCTTCTCGAGTTACGACGGGGACCTCAGGGACCCGCTCTGGTGGCCCCAGGAAGGGCCAGTCCACATGCGAGTTGCTAGGGGCCATCTCGAGATTCCTCTCCCATCGATCCCGGGGCCTAAGACCTTGTGTGGAGTCGGGGCCGGAACCGTAGGATTCCTCTCCAGTGTTGACATGGATCTTGGGGTGCCTCTCAGTCTCCCCAGGGGAGTCAGGCCTCGTCTCGAGTGGGGGCATGCACGTGCGATTCCCTCCCGAGCTGCAGCAGTAGGGTCACGCTTCCTGTCACGTGGATCAAAGGATCTGTGGCTTTCCCTCGAGGATTTCCCTCGAGGCTTTCCCACGAGGCTTTCCCACAGGGCTGTGCCAAGTGCCACCTTGGTGTGAGTCGATCCTCGGCGTGAAAGACGAGCCGGTGAAGGGAAAAGAGGTTCCTCTGGAATGGACAGAGATATCTGGGGGACTTTTGGAATGGTGGCACGACCCTGGAGTTCCTCTCGCCGTTCCTGTTGAGAGGACCTCCTCTTGAGATGCGACGGGAACGCCCGGAATTCTTTCCCGACGAAGCAAGGAAAGGATCCCTCACCTCGAGCTATGAGGCGGAAACGGGGCTCCTCTGGATGTGGGCGGGACCCTCGTGTTTCCTCTCGAGTGGAGACGGGTATGTCGGGGAACTTCTTGAGTTGTACCAAGGGTGGGAAGGAACCTTTCGACGTTCCAGAGGTGAGGTGTGATTAGCCCCGAGAAGCCTCTGCGGAAATGGGCCTCATCTCGCCTGCATGGGAGAACCTCCTGGATATTCTCGAGTTGCGGCAGGTCTTCTCGAGTTACGACGGAGACCTCAGGGACCCGCTCTGGTGGCCTCAGGAAGGGCCAGTCCCCATGCGAGTTGCTAGGGGCCATCTCGAGATTCCTCTCCCGTCGATGCCGGGGCCTAAGACCTTGTGTGGAGTCGGGGCCAGAACCTGAGGATTCCACTCCAGTGTTGACATGGATTTTGGGGTGCCTCTGAGTCTCCCCAGGGGAGTCAGGCCTCGTCTCGTGTGGGGGCATGCACGTGCGATTCCCTCCGGAGCTGCAGCAGTAGGGTCATGCTTCCTGTCACGTGGATAGAGGGATCTGTGGCTTTCCCTCGAGGCTTTCCCTCGAGGCTTTCCAAATAGGCTTTCCCACAGGGCTGTGCAAAGTGCCACCTTGGTGTGAGTCTATCCTCGGCGTGAAAGACGAGCCGGTGAAGGGAAAAGAGGTTCCTCTGGAATGGACAGAGACATCTGGGGTACTTTTGGAATGGTGGCACGACCCTGGAGTTCCTCTCGCCGTTCCTGTTGAGAGGACCTCCTCTTGAGATGCGACGGGAACGCCCGGAATTCTTTCCCGACGAAGCAGGGAAAGGATCCGTCACCTCGAGCTACGAGGCGGAAACGGGGCTCCTCTGGATGTGGGCGGTACCCTCGTGTTTCCTCTCGAGTGGAGACGGGTATGTCGGGGAACTTCTTGAGTTGCACCAAGGGAGTGAAGGACCCTTTCGACGTTCCAGAGGTGAGGTGTGATTAGCCCCGAGAAGCCTCTGCGGAAATGGGCCTCATCTCGCCTGCAGGGGAGAACCTCCTGGATATTCTCGAGTTGGGCAGGTCTTCTCGAGTTACGACGGGGACCTCAGGGACCCGCTCTGGTGGCCTCAGGAAGGGCCAGTCCCCATGCGAGTTGCTAGGGGCCATCTCGAGATTCCTCTCCCGGCGATGCCGGGGCCTAAGACCTTGTGTGGAGTCGGGGCCGGAACCTGAGAATTCCTCTCCAGTGTTGACATGGATTTTGGGGTGCCTCTGAGTCTCCCCAGGGGAGTCAGGCCTCGTCTCCAGTGGGGGCATGCACGTGCGCTTTCCTCCCCAGCTGCAGCAGTAGGGTCACGCTTCCTGTCACGTGGATAAAGGGGTCTGTGGCTTTCCAAAAGAGGCTTTCCCTCGAGGCTTTCCCACTAGGCTTTCCCACAGGGCTGTGGCAAGTGCCACCTTGGTGTGAGTCGATCCTCGGCGTGAAAGACGAGCCGGTGAAGGGAAAAGAGTTTCCTCTTGAATGGACTGAGACATCTGGGGGACTCTTGGAATGGTGGCACGACCCTGGAGTTCCTCTCGCCGTTCCTGTTGAGAGGGCCTCCTCTTGAGATGCGACGGGAACGCCGGGAATTCTTTCCCGACGAAGCAGGGAAAGGATCACTCACCTCGAGCTACGAGGCGGAAACGGGGCTCCTCTGGATGTGGGCGGGACCCTCGTGTTTCCTCTCGAGTGGAGACGGGGCATGCACGTGCGATTCCCTCCCGAGCTGCAGCAGTAGGGTCACGCTTCCTGTCACGTGGATCAAAGGATCTGTGGCTTTCCCTCGAGGATTTGCCTTGAGGCTTTCCCACGAGGCTTTCCCACAGGGCTGTGCCAAGTGCCACCTTGGTGTGAGTCGATCCTCGGCGTGAAAGACGAGCCGCTGAAGGGAAAAGAGGTTCCTCTGGAATGGACAGAGATATCTGGGGGACTTTTGGAATGGTGGCACGACCCTGGAGTTCCTCTCGCCGTTCCTGTTGAGAGGACCTCCTCTTGAGATGCGACGGGAACGCCCGGAATTCTTTTCCGACGAAGCAGGGAAAGGATCCCTCACCTCGAGCTACGAGGCGGAAACGGGGCTCCTCTGGATGTGGGCGGGACCCTCGTGTTTTCTCTCGAGTGGAGACGGGTATGTCGGGGAACTTCTTGAGTTGCACCAAGGGAGTGAAGGACCCTTTCGACGTTCCAGAGGTGAGGTGTGATTAGCCCCGAGAAGCCTCTGCGGAAATGGGCCTCATCTCGCCTGCAGGGGAGAACCTCCTGGATATTCTCGAGTTGCGGCAGGTCTTCTCGATTTACGACGCGGACCTCAGGGACCCGCTCTGGTGGCCTCAGGAAGGGCCAGTCCCATGCGAGTTGCTAGGGGCCATCTCGCGATACACTCCCGTCGATGCCGGGGCCTAAGACCTTGTGAGGCGTCGGGGTCGGAACCTCAGGATTCCTCTCCAGTGTTGACATGGATTTTGGGGTGCCTCTGAGACTCCCCAGGGGAGTCAGGCCTCGTCTCGAGTGGGGGCATGCACGTGTGCTTCCCTCCCAATCTGCAGCAGTAGGGTCACGCTTCCTGTCACGTGGATCAAGGGATCTGTGGCTTTCCCTCGAGGCTTTCCATCGAGGCCTTCCCAGGAGGCTTTCCCACAGGGCTATGAGAAGTGCCTCCTTGGTGTGAGTCGATCCTCTGCGTGAAAGACGAGCCGGTAAAGGGAAAACAGGTTCCTCTGGAATGGACTGAGACATCTGGGGGACTCTTGGAATGGTGGCACGACCCTGGAGTTCCTCTCGCCGTTCCTGTTGAGAGGGCCTCCTCTTGAGATGCGACGGGAACGCCGGGAATTCTTTCCCGACGAAGCAGGGAAAGGATCCCTCACCTCGAGCTACGAGGGGGAAACGGGGCTCCTCTGGATGTGGGCGGTACCCTCGTGTTTCCTCTCGAGTGGAGACGGGTATGTCGGGGAACTTCTTGATTTGCACCAAGGGTGTGAAGGACCCTTTCGACGTTCCAGAGGTGAGGTGGGATTAACACCGAGAAGCCTCTGCGGAAATTGGCCTCATCGCGCCTGCAGGGGAGAACCTCCTGGATATTCTCGAGTTGCAGCAGATCTTCTCGAGTTACGACGGCGACCTCAGGGACCCGCTCTGGTGGCCTCAGGAAGGGCCCGTCCCCATGAGAGTTGCTAGGGGCCATTTCGGGATTCCTCTCCAGTCGATGCCGGGCCCGAAGACCTTGTGTGGAGTTGGGGCGGGAAGCTGAGCATTCCTCTCCAGTGTCAACATGGATCTTGGGGTGCCTCTGAGTCTCCCTAGGGGAGTCAGGCTTCGTCTCCTGTGGGGGCATGCACGTGCGCTTTCCTCCCGAGCTGCAGCAGTAGGGTCACGCTTCCTGTCACGTGGATCAAGGGATCTGTGGCTTTCCCTCAAGGCTTTTCCTCGAGGCTTTCCCACGAGGCTTTCCCACAGGGCTGTGCCAAGTGCCACCTTGGTGTGAGTCGATCCTCGGCGTGAATGACGAGCCGGTGAAGGGAAAAGAGGTTCCTCTGGAATGGACTGAGACATCTGGGGGACTCTTGGAATGGTGGCACGACCCTGGAGTTCCTCTCGCCGTTGCTGTTGAGAGGGCCTCCTCTTGAGATGCGACGGGAACGCCGGGAATTCTTTCCTGACGAAGCAGGGAAAGGATCCCTCACCTCGAGCTACGAGGCGGAAACGGGGCTCCTCTGGATGTGGGCGGGACCCTCGTGTTTCCTCTTGAGTGGAGAAGGGTATGTCGGGGAACTTCTTGAGTTGCACCAATGGTGTGAAGAAACCTTTCGACGTTCGAGACGTGAGGTGTGATTATCCCCAAGAAGCCTCTGCGGAAATGGGCCTCATCTCGCCTGCAGGGGATAACCTCCTGGATATTCTCGAGTTGCGGCAGGTCTTCTCGAGTTACTACGGGGACCTCAGGGACCCGGTCTGGTGGCCTCAGGCAGGGCCAGTCCCCATGCGAGTTGCTAGGGGCCATCTCGGGATTCCTCTCCCGTCGATGCCGGGGCCTAAGTCCTTGTGTGGAGTCGGGCCCGGAACCTGAGCATTCCTCTCCAGTGTTGACATGTATTTTGGGGTGCCTCTGAGTCTCCCCAGGGGAGTCAGGCCTCGTCTCGAGTGGGGGAATGCACGTGCCCTTCCCTCCGGAGCTGCAGCAGTAGGGTCACCCTTCCTGTCACGTGGATCAAGGGATCTGTGGCTTTCCCTCGAGGCTTTCCCTCGAGGCTTTCCCACGAGGCTTTCCCACAGGGCTGTGCCAAGTGCCACCTTGGTGTGAGTCGATCCTCAGCGTGAAATACGAGCTGGTGAAGGGAAAAGAGGTTCCTCTGGAATGGACAGAGACATCTGGGGTACTTTTGGAATGGTGGCACGACCCTGGAGTTCCTCTCGCCGTTCCTGTTGAGAGGACCTCCTCTTGAGATGCGACGGGAACGCCCGGAATTCTTTCCCGACGAAGCAGGGAAAGGATCCGTCACCTCGAGCTACGAGGCGGAAACGGGGCTCCTCTGGATGTGGGCGGTACCCTCGTGTTTCCTCTCGAGTGGAGACGGGTATGTCGGGGAACTTCTTGAGTTGCACCAAGGGAGTGAAGGACCCTTTCGACGTTCCAGAGGTGAGGTGTGATTAGCCCCGAGAAGCCTCTGCGGAAATGGGCCTCATCTCGCCTGCAGGGGAGAACCTCCTGGATATTCTCGAGTTGGGCAGGTCTTCTCGAGTTACGACGGGGACCTCAGGGACCCGCTCTGGTGGCCTCAGGAAGGGCCAGTCCCCATGCGAGTTGCTAGGGGCCATCTCGAGATTCCTCTCCCGGCGATGCCGGGGCCTAAGACCTTGTGTGGAGTCGGGGCCGGAACCTGAGAATTCCTCTCCAGTGTTGACATGGATTTTGGGGTGCCTCTGAGTCTCCCCAGGGGAGTCAGGCCTCGTCTCGAGTGGGGGCATGCACGTGCGCTTTCCTCCCCAGCTGCAGCAGTAGGGTCACGCTTCCTGTCACGTGGATAAAGGGGTCTGTGGCTTTCCAAAAGAGGCTTTCCCTCGAGGCTTTCCCACTAGGCTTTCCCACAGGGCTGTGCCAAGTGCCACCTTGGTGTGAGTCGATCCTCGGCGTGAAAGACGAGCCGGTGAAGGGAAAAGAGTTTCCTCTTGAATGGACTGAGACATCTGGGGGACTCTTGGAATGGTGGCACGACCCTGGAGTTCCTCTCGCCGTTCCTGTTGAGAGGGCCTCCTCTTGAGATGCGACGGGAACGCCGGGAATTCTTTCCCGACGAAGCAGGGAAAGGATCACTCACCTCGAGCTACGAGGCGGAAACGGGGCTCCTCTGGATGTGGGCGGGACCCTCGTGTTTCCTCTCGAGTGGAGACGGGGCATGCACGTGCGATTCCCTCCCGAGCTGCAGCAGTAGGGTCACGCTTCCTGTCACGTGGATCAAAGGATCTGTGGCTTTCCCTCGAGGATTTGCCTTGAGGCTTTCCCACGAGGCTTTCCCACAGGGCTGTGCCAAGTGCCACCTTGGTGTGAGTCGATCCTCGGCGTGAAAGACGAGCCGGTGAAGGGAAAAGAGGTTCCTCTGGAATGGACAGAGATATCTGGGGGACTTTTGGAATGGTGGCACGACCCTGGAGTTCCTCTCGCCGTTCCTGTTGAGAGGACCTCCTCTTGAGATGCGACGGGAACGCCCAGAATTCTTTTCCGACGAAGCAGGGAAAGGATCCCTCACCTCGAGCTACGAGGCGGAAACGGGGCTCCTCTGGATGTGGGCGGGACCCTCGTGTTTTCTCTCGAGTGGAGACGGGTATGTCGGGGAACTTCTTGAGTTGCACCAAGGGAGTGAAGGACCCTTTCGACGTTCCAGAGGTGAGGTGTGATTAGCCCCGAGAAGCCTCTGCGGAAATGGGCCTCATCTCGCCTGCAGGGGAGAACCTCCTGGATATTCTCGAGTTGCGGCAGGTCTTCTCGAGTTACGACGCGGACCTCAGGGACCCGCTCTGGTGGCCTCAGGAAGGGCCAGTCCCATGCGAGTTGCTAGGGGCCATCTCGCGATACACTCCCGTCGATGCCGGGGCCTAAGACCTTGTGAGGCGTCGGGGTCGGAACCTCAGGATTCCTCTCCAGTGTTGACATGGATTTTGGGGTGCCTCTGAGACTCCCCAGGGGAGTCAGGCCTCATCTCGAGTGGGGGCATGCACGTGTGCTTCCCTCCCAATCTGCAGCAGTAGGGTCACGCTTCCTGTCACGTGGATCAAGGGATCTGTGGCTTTCCCTCGAGGCTTTCCATCGAGGCCTTCCCAGGAGGCTTTCCCACAGGGCTATGAGAAGTGCCTCCTTGGTGTGAGTCGATCCTCTGCGTGAAAGACGAGCCGGTAAAGGGAAAACAGGTTCCTCTGGAATGGACTGAGACATCTGGGGGACTCTTGGAATGGTGGCACGACCCTGGAGTTCCTCTCGCCGTTCCTGTTGAGAGGGCCTCCTCTTGAGATGCGACGGGAACGCCGGGAATTCTTTCCCGACGAAGCAGGGAAAGGATCCCTCACCTCGAGCTACGAGGGGGAAACGGGGCTCCTCTGGATGTGGGCGGTACCCTCGTGTTTCCTCTCGAGTGGAGACGGGTATGTCGGGGAACTTCTTGATTTGCACCAAGGGTGTGAAGGACCCTTTCGACGTTCCAGAGGTGAGGTGGGATTAACACCGAGAAGCCTCTGCGGAAATTGGCCTCATCGCGCCTGCAGGGGAGAACCTCCTGGATATTCTCGAGTTGCAGCAGATCTTCTCGAGTTACGACGGCGACCTCAGGGACCCGCTCTGGTGGCCTCAGGAAGGGCCCGTCCCCATGAGAGTTGCTAGGGGCCATTTCGGGATTCCTCTCCAGTCGATGCCGGGGCCGAAGACCTTGTGTGGAGTTGGGGCGGGAAGCTGAGCATTCCTCTCCAGTGTCAACATGGATCTTGGGGTGCCTCTGAGTCTCCCTAGGGGAGTCAGGCTTCGTCTCCTGTGGGGGCATGCACGTGCGCTTTCCTCCCGAGCTGCAGCAGTAGGGTCACGCTTCCTGTCACGTGGATCAAGGGATCTGTGGCTTTCCCTCAAGGCTTTCCCTCGAGGCTTTCCCACGAGGCTTTCCCACAGGGCTGTGCCAAGTGCCACCTTGGTGTGAGTCGATCCTCGGCGTGAATGACGAGCCGGTGAAGGGAAAAGAGGTTCCTCTGGAATGGACTGAGACATCTGGGGGACTCTTGGAATGGTGGCACGACCCTGGAGTTCCTCTCGCCGTTGCTGTTGAGAGGGCCTCCTCTTGAGATGCGACGGGAACGCCGGGAATTCTTTCCTGACGAAGCAGGGAAAGGATCCCTCACCTCGAGCTACGAGGCGGAAACGGGGCTCCTCTGGATGTGGGCGGGACCCTCGTGTTTCCTCTTGAGTGGAGAAGGGTATGTCGGGGAACTTCTTGAGTTGCACCAATGGTGTGAAGGAACCTTTCGACGTTCGAGACGTGAGGTGTGATTATCCCCAAGAAGCCTCTGCGGAAATGGGCCTCATCTCGCCTGCAGGGGATAACCTCCTGGATATTCTCGAGTTGCGGCAGGTCTTCTCGAGTTACTACGGGGACCTCAGGGACCCGGTCTGGTGGCCTCAGGCAGGGCCAGTCCCCATGCGAGTTGCTAGGGGCCATCTCGGGATTCCTCTCCCGTCGATGCCGGGGCCTAAGTCCTTGTGTGGAGTCGGGCCCGGAACCTGAGCATTCCTCTCCAGTGTTGACATGTATTTTGGGGTGCCTCTGAGTCTCCCCAGGGGAGTCAGGCCTCGTCTCGAGTGGGGGAATGCACGTGCCCTTCCCTCCGGAGCTGCAGCAGTAGGGTCACCCTTCCTGTCACGTGGATCAAGGGATCTGTGGCTTTCCCTCGAGGCTTTCCCTCGAGGCTTTCCCACGAGGCTTTCCCACAGGGCTGTGCCAAGTGCCACCTTGGTGTGAGTCGATCCTCAGCGTGAAATACGAGCTGGTGAAGGGAAAAGAGGTTCCTCTGGAATGGACAGAGACATCTGGGGTACTTTTGGAATGGTGGCACGACCCTGGAGTTCCTCTCGCCGTTCCTGTTGAGAGGACCTCCTCTTGAGATGCGACGGGAACGCCCGGAATTCTTTCCCGACGAAGCAGGGAAAGGATCCGTCACCTCGAGCTACGAGGCGGAAACGGGGCTCCTCTGGATGTGGGCGGTACCCTCGTGTTTCCTCTCGAGTGGAGACGGGTATGTCGGGGAACTTCTTGAGTTGCACCAAGGGAGTGAAGGACCCTTTCGACGTTCCAGAGGTGAGGTGTGATTAGCCCCGAGAAGCCTCTGCGGAAATGGGCCTCATCTCGCCTGCAGGGGAGAACCTCCTGGATATTCTCGAGTTGGGCAGGTCTTCTCGAGTTACGACGGGGACCTCAGGGACCCGCTCTGGTGGCCTCAGGAAGGGCCAGTCCCCATGCGAGTTGCTAGGGGCCATCTCGAGATTCCTCTCCCGGCGATGCCGGGGCCTAAGACCTTGTGTGGAGTCGGGGCCGGAACCTGAGAATTCCTCTCCAGTGTTGACATGGATTTTGGGGTGCCTCTGAGTCTCCCCAGGGGAGTCAGGCCTCGTCTCGAGTGGGGGCATGCACGTGCGCTTTCCTCCCCAGCTGCAGCAGTAGGGTCACGCTTCCTGTCACGTGGATAAAGGGGTCTGTGGCTTTCCAAAAGAGGCTTTCCCTCGAGGCTTTCCCACTAGGCTTTCCCACAGGGCTGTGCCAAGTGCCACCTTGGTGTGAGTCGATCCTCGGCGTGAAAGACGAGCCGGTGAAGGGAAAAGAGTTTCCTCTTGAATGGACTGAGACATCTGGGGGACTCTTGGAATGGTGGCACGGCCCTGGAGTTCCTCTCGCCGTTCCTGTTGAGAGGGCCTCCTCTTGAGATGCGACGGGAACGCCGGGAATTCTTTCCCGACGAAGCAGGGAAAGGATCACTCACCTCGAGCTACGAGGCGGAAACGGGGCTCCTCTGGATGTGGGCGGGACCCTCGTGTTTCCTCTCGAGTGGAGACGGGGCATGCACGTGCGATTCCCTCCCGAGCTGCAGCAGTAGGGTCACGCTTCCTGTCACGTGGATCAAAGGATCTGTGGCTTTCCCTCGAGGATTTGCCTTGAGGCTTTCCCACGAGGCTTTCCCACAGGGCTGTGCCAAGTGCCACCTTGGTGTGAGTCGATCCTCGGCGTGAAAGACGAGCCGGTGAAGGGAAAAGAGGTTCCTCTGGAATGGACAGAGATATCTGGGGGACTTTTGGAATGGTGGCACGACCCTGGAGTTCCTCTCGCCGTTCCTGTTGAGAGGACCTCCTCTTGAGATGCGACGGGAACGCCCAGAATTCTTTTCCGACGAAGCAGGGAAAGGATCCCTCACCTCGAGCTACGAGGCGGAAACGGGGCTCCTCTGGATGTGGGCGGGACCCTCGTGTTTTCTCTCGAGTGGAGACGGGTATGTCGGGGAACTTCTTGAGTTGCACCAAGGGAGTGAAGGACCCTTTCGACGTTCCAGAGGTGAGGTGTGATTAGCCCCGAGAAGCCTCTGCGGAAATGGGCCTCATCTCGCCTGCAGGGGAGAACCTCCTGGATATTCTCGAGTTGCGGCAGGTCTTCTCGAGTTACGACGCGGACCTCAGGGACCCGCTCTGGTGGCCTCAGGAAGGGCCAGTCCCATGCGAGTTGCTAGGGGCCATCTCGCGATACACTCCCGTCGATGCCGGGGCCTAAGACCTTGTGAGGCGTCGGGGTCGGAACCTCAGGATTCCTCTCCAGTGTTGACATGGATTTTGGGGTGCCTCTGAGACTCCCCAGGGGAGTCAGGCCTCATCTCGAGTGGGGGCATGCACGTGTGCTTCCCTCCCAATCTGCAGCAGTAGGGTCACGCTTCCTGTCACGTGGATCAAGGGATCTGTGGCTTTCCCTCGAGGCTTTCCATCGAGGCCTTCCCAGGAGGCTTTCCCACAGGGCTATGAGAAGTGCCTCCTTGGTGTGAGTCGATCCTCTGCGTGAAAGACGAGCCGGTAAAGGGAAAACAGGTTCCTCTGGAATGGACTGAGACATCTGGGGGACTCTTGGAATGGTGGCACGACCCTGGAGTTCCTCTCGCCGTTCCTGTTGAGAGGGCCTCCTCTTGAGATGCGACGGGAACGCCGGGAATTCTTTCCCGACGAAGCAGGGAAAGGATCCCTCACCTCGAGCTACGAGGGGGAAACGGGGCTCCTCTGGATGTGGGCGGTACCCTCGTGTTTCCTCTCGAGTGGAGACGGGTATGTCGGGGAACTTCTTGATTTGCACCAAGGGTGTGAAGGACCCTTTCGACGTTCCAGAGGTGAGGTGGGATTAACACCGAGAAGCCTCTGCGGAAATTGGCCTCATCGCGCCTGCAGGGGAGAACCTCCTGGATATTCTCGAGTTGCAGCAGATCTTCTCGAGTTACGACGGCGACCTCAGGGACCCGCTCTGGTGGCCTCAGGAAGGGCCCGTCCCCATGAGAGTTGCTAGGGGCCATTTCGGGATTCCTCTCCAGTCGATGCCGGGCCCGAAGACCTTGTGTGGAGTTGGGGCGGGAAGCTGAGCATTCCTCTCCAGTGTCAACATGGATCTTGGGGTGCCTCTGAGTCTCCCTAGGGGAGTCAGGCTTCGTCTCCTGTGGGGGCATGCACGTGCGCTTTCCTCCCGAGCTGCAGCAGTAGGGTCACGCTTCCTGTCACGTGGATCAAGGGATCTGTGGCTTTCCCTCAAGGCTTTCCCTCGAGGCTTTCCCACGAGGCTTTCCCACAGGGCTGTGCCAAGTGCCACCTTGGTGTGAGTCGATCCTCGGCGTGAATGACGAGCCGGTGAAGGGAAAAGAGGTTCCTCTGGAATGGACTGAGACATCTGGGGGACTCTTGGAATGGTGGCACGACCCTGGAGTTCCTCTCGCCGTTGCTGTTGAGAGGGCCTCCTCTTGAGATGCGACGGGAACGCCGGGAATTCTTTCCTGACGAAGCAGGGAAAGGATCCCTCACCTCGAGCTACGAGGCGGAAACGGGGCTCCTCTGGATGTGGGCGGGACCCTCGTGTTTCCTCTTGAGTGGAGAAGGGTATGTCGGGGAACTTCTTGAGTTGCACCAATGGTGTGAAGGAACCTTTCGACGTTCGAGACGTGAGGTGTGATTATCCCCAAGAAGCCTCTGCGGAAATGGGCCTCATCTCGCCTGCAGGGGATAACCTCCTGGATATTCTCGAGTTGCGGCAGGTCTTCTCGAGTTACTACGGGGACCTCAGGGACCCGGTCTGGTGGCCTCAGGCAGGGCCAGTCCCCATGCGAGTTGCTAGGGGCCATCTCGGGATTCCTCTCCCGTCGATGCCGGGGCCTAAGTCCTTGTGTGGAGTCGGGCCCGGAACCTGAGCATTCCTCTCCAGTGTTGACATGTATTTTGGGGTGCCTCTGAGTCTCCCCAGGGGAGTCAGGCCTCGTCTCGAGTGGGGGAATGCACGTGCCCTTCCCTCCGGAGCTGCAGCAGTAGGGTCACCCTTCCTGTCACGTGGATCAAGGGATCTGTGGCTTTCCCTCGAGGCTTTCCCTCGAGGCTTTCCCACGAGGCTTTCCCACAGGGCTGTGCCAAGTGCCACCTTGGTGTGAGTCGATCCTCAGCGTGAAATACGAGCTGGTGAAGGGAAAAGAGGTTCCTCTGGAATGGACAGAGACATCTGGGGTACTTTTGGAATGGTGGCACGACCCTGGAGTTCCTCTCGCCGTTCCTGTTGAGAGGACCTCCTCTTGAGATGCGACGGGAACGCCCGGAATTCTTTCCCGACGAAGCAGGGAAAGGATCCGTCACCTCGAGCTACGAGGCGGAAACGGGGCTCCTCTGGATGTGGGCGGTACCCTCGTGTTTCCTCTCGAGTGGAGACGGGTATGTCGGGGAACTTCTTGAGTTGCACCAAGGGAGTGAAGGACCCTTTCGACGTTCCAGAGGTGAGGTGTGATTAGCCCCGAGAAGCCTCTGCGGAAATGGGCCTCATCTCGCCTGCAGGGGAGAACCTCCTGGATATTCTCGAGTTGGGCAGGTCTTCTCGAGTTACGACGGGGACCTCAGGGACCCGCTCTGGTGGCCTCAGGAAGGGCCAGTCCCCATGCGAGTTGCTAGGGGCCATCTCGAGATTCCTCTCCCGGCGATGCCGGGGCCTAAGACCTTGTGTGGAGTCGGGGCCGGAACCTGAGAATTCCTCTCCAGTGTTGACATGGATTTTGGGGTGCCTCTGAGTCTCCCCAGGGGAGTCAGGCCTCGTCTCGAGTGGGGGCATGCACGTGCGCTTTCCTCCCCAGCTGCAGCAGTAGGGTCACGCTTCCTGTCACGTGGATAAAGGGGTCTGTGGCTTTCCAAAAGAGGCTTTCCCTCGAGGCTTTCCCACTAGGCTTTCCCACAGGGCTGTGCCAAGTGCCACCTTGGTGTGAGTCGATCCTCGGCGTGAAAGACGAGCCGGTGAAGGGAAAAGAGTTTCCTCTTGAATGGACTGAGACATCTGGGGGACTCTTGGAATGGTGGCACGGCCCTGGAGTTCCTCTCGCCGTTCCTGTTGAGAGGGCCTCCTCTTGAGATGCGACGGGAACGCCGGGAATTCTTTCCCGACGAAGCAGGGAAAGGATCACTCACCTCGAGCTACGAGGCGGAAACGGGGCTCCTCTGGATGTGGGCGGGACCCTCGTGTTTCCTCTCGAGTGGAGACGGGGCATGCACGTGCGATTCCCTCCCGAGCTGCAGCAGTAGGGTCACGCTTCCTGTCACGTGGATCAAAGGATCTGTGGCTTTCCCTCGAGGATTTGCCTTGAGGCTTTCCCACGAGGCTTTCCCACAGGGCTGTGCCAAGTGCCACCTTGGTGTGAGTCGATCCTCGGCGTGAAAGACGAGCCGGTGAAGGGAAAAGAGGTTCCTCTGGAATGGACAGAGATATCTGGGGGACTTTTGGAATGGTGGCACGACCCTGGAGTTCCTCTCGCCGTTCCTGTTGAGAGGACCTCCTCTTGAGATGCGACGGGAACGCCCGGAATTCTTTCCCGACGAAGCACGGAAAGGATCCCGCACCTCGAGCTACGAGGCGGAAACGGGGCTCCTCTGGATGTGGGCGGGACCCTCGTGTTTCCTCTCGAGTGGAGACGGGTATGTCGGGGAACTTCTTCAGTTGCACGAAGGGAGTGAAGGACCCTTTCGACGTTCCGGAGGTGAGGTGTGATTAGCCCCGAGAAACCTCTGCGGAAATGGGCCTCATCTCGCCTGCAGGGGAGAACCTCCTGGATATTCTCGAGTTGCGGCAGGTCTTCTCGAGTTACGACGGAGACCTCAGGGACCCGCTCTGGTGGCCTCAGGAAGGGCCAGTCCCCATGCGAGTTGCTAGGGGCCATCTCGAGATTCCTCTCACGTCGATGCCGGGGCCTAAGACCTTGTGTGGAGTCGGGGCCAGAACCTGAGGATTCCTCTCCAGTGTTGACATGGATTTTGGGGTGCCTGTGAGTCTCCCCAGGGGAGTCAGGACTCGTCTCGAGTGGGGGCATACACGTGCGATTCCCTCCGGAGCTGCAGCAGTAGGGTCACGCTTCCTGTCACGTGGATAGAGGGATCTGTGGCTTTCCCTCGAGGCTTTCCCTCGAGGCTTTCCCACTAGGCTTTCCCACAGGGCTGTGCCAAGTGCCACCTTGGTGTGAGTCGATCCTCGGCGTGAAAGCCGAGCCGGTGAAGGACAAAGAGGTTCCTCTGGAAAGGATTGAGACATCTGGGGGACTCTTGGAATGGTGGCACGAACATGGAGTTCCTCTCGCCGTTCCTGTTGAGAGGGCCTCCTCTTCAGATGCGACGGGAACGCCCGGAATTCTTTCCCGACGAAGCAGGGAAAGGATCCCTCACCTCGAGCTACGAGGCGGAAACGGGGCTCCTCTGGATGTGGGCGGGACCCTCGTGTTTCCTCTCGAATGGAGACGGGTATGTCAGGAAACTTCTTCAGTTTTACCAAGGGTGGGAAGGAACCTTTCGACGTTCCAGAGGTGAGGTTTGATTAGCCCCGAGAAGCCTCTGCGGAAATGGGCCTCATCTCGCCTTCAGGGGAGAACCTCCTGGATATTCTCGAGTTGCGGCAGGTCTTCTCGAGTTACGACGGGGACCTCAGGGACCAGCTCTGGTGGCCTCAGGAAGGGCCAGTCCCCATGCGAGTTGCTAGGGGCCATCTCGGGATTCCTCTCCCATCGATCCCGGGGCCTTAGACCTTGTGTGGAGTCGGGGCCGGAACCTGAGGATTCCTCTCCAGTGTTGACATGGATCTTGGGGTGCCTCTCAGTCTCCCCAGGGGAGTCAGGCCTCGTCTCGAGTGGGGGCATGCACGTGCGATTCCCTCCCGAGATGCAGCAGTAGGGTCACGCTTCCTGTCACGTGGATCAAAGGATCTGTGGCTTTCCCTCGAGGATTTCCCTTGAGGCTTTCCCACGAGGCTTTCCCACAGGGCTGTGCCAAGTGCCACCTTGGTGTGATTCGATCCTCGGCGTGAAAGACGAGCCGGTGAAGGGAAAAGAGGTTCCTCTGGAATGGACAGAGATATCTGGGGGACTTTTGGAATGGTGGCACGACCCTGGAGTTCCTCTCGCCGTTCCTGTTGAGAGGACCTCCTCTTGAGATGCGACGGGAACGCCCGGAATTCTTTCCCGACGAAGCAGGGAAAGGATCCCTCACCTCCAGCTACGAGGCGGAAACGGGGCTCCTCTGGATGTGGGCGGGACCCTCGTGTTTCCTCTCGAGTGGAGACGGGTATGTCGGGGAACTTCTCGAGTTGCACCAAGGGTGTGAAGGACCCTTTCGACGTTCCGGAGGTGAGGTGTGATTAGACCCTAGAAACCTCTGCGGAAATGGGCCTCATCTCGCCTGCAGGGGAGAACCTCCTGGATATTCTCGAGTTGCGGCAGGTCTTCTCGAGTTACGACGGAGACCTCAGGGACCCGCTCTGGTGGCCTCAGGAAGGGCCAGTCCCCATGCGAGTTGCTAGGGGCCATCTCGAGATTCCTCTCACGTCGATGCCGGGGCCTAAGACCTTGTGTGGAGTCGGGGCCAGAACCTGAGGATTCCTCTCCAGTGTTGACATGGATTTTGGGGTGCCTGTGAGTCTCCCCAGGGGAGTCAGGACTCGTCTCGAGTGGGGGCATGCACGTGCGATTCCCTCCGGAGCTGCAGCAGTAGGGTCACGCTTCCTGTCACGTGGATAGAGGGATCTGTGGCTTTCCCTCGAGGCTTTCCCTCGAGGCTTTCCCACTAGGCTTTCCCACAGGGCTGTGCCAAGTGCCACCTTGGTGTGAGTCGATCCTCGGCGTGAAAGCCGAGCCGGTGAAGGAAAAAGAGGTTCCTCTGGAAAGGACTGAGACATCTGGGGGACTCTTGGAATGGTGGCACGACCCTGGAGTTCCTCTCGCCGTTCCTGTTGAGTGGGCCTCCTCTTCAGATGCGACGGGAACGCCCGGAATTCTTTCCCGACGAAGCAGGGAAAGGATCCCTCACCTCGAGCTACGAGGCGGAAACGGGGCTCCTCTGGATGTGGGCGGGACCCTCGTGTTTCCTCTCGAATGGAGACGGGTATGTCAGGAAACTTCTTCAGTTTTACCAAGGGTGGGAAGGAACCTTTTGACGTTCCAGAGATGAGGTGTGATTAGCCCCAAGAAGCCTCTGCGGAAATGAGCCTCATCTCGCCTGCAGGGCAGAACCTCCTGGATATTCTCCAGTTGCGGCAGGTCTTCTCGAGTTACGACGGGGACCTCAGGGACCCGCTCTGGTGGCCTCAGGAAGGGCCAATCCCCATGCGAGTTGCTAGGGGCCATCTCGGGATTCCTCTCCCATCGATCCCGGGGCCTAAGACCTTGTGTGGAGTCGGGGCCGGAACCTGAGGATTCCTCTCCAGTGTTGACATGGATCTTGGGGTGCCTCTCAGTCTCCCCAGGGGAGTCAGGCCTCGTCTCGAGTGGGGGCATGCACGTGAGATTCCCTCCTGAGCTGCAGCAGTAGGGTCACGCTTCCTGTCACGTGGATCAAAGGATCTGTGGCTTTCCCTCGAGGATTTCCCTCGAGGCTTTCCCACGAGGCTTTCCCACAGGGCTGTGCCAAGTGCCACCTTGGTGTGAGTCGATCCTCGGCGTGAAAGACGAGCCGGTGAAGGGAAAAGAGGTTCCTCTGGAATGGACAGAGACATCTGGGGGACTTTTGGAATGGTGGCACGACCCTGGAGTTTCTCTCGCCGTTCCTGTTGAGAGGGACTCCTCTTGAGATGCGACGGGAACGCCCGGAATTCTTTCCCGACGAAGCAGGGAAAGGATCCCTCACCTCGAGCTACGAGGCGGAAACGGGGCTCCTCTGGATGTGGGTGGGACCCTCGTGTTTCCTCTCGAGTGGAGACGGGTATGTCGGGGAACTTCTTCAGTTGTACCAAGGGTGGGAAGGAACCTTTCGACGTTCCAGAGGTGAGGTGTGATTAGCCCCGAGAAGCCTCTGAGGAAATGGGCCTCATCTCGCCTTCAGGGGAGAACCTCCTGGATATTCTCGAGTTGCGGCAGGTCTTCTCGAGTTACGACGGGGACCTCAGGGACCCGCTCTGGTGGCCTCAGGAAGGGCCAGTCCCCATGCGAGTTGCTAGGGGCCATCTCGGGATTCCTCTCCCATCGATCCCGGGGCCTAAGACCTTGTGTGGAGTCGGGGCTGGAACCTGAGGATTCCTCTCCAGTGTTGACATGGATCTTGGGGTGCCTCTCAGTCTCCCCAGGGGAGTCAGGCCTCGTCTCGAGTGGGGGCATGCACGTGCGATTCCCTCCCGAGCTGCAGCAGTAGGGTCACGCTTCCTGTCACGTGGATCAAAGGATCTGTGGCTTTCCCTCGAGGATTTCCCTTGAGGCTTTCCCACGAGGCTTTCCCACAGGGCTGTGCCAAGTGCCACCTTGGTGTGAGTCGATCCTCGGCGTGAAAGACGAGCCGGTGAAGGGAAAAGAGGTTCCTCTGGAATGGACAGAGATATCTGGGGGACTTTTGGAATGGTGGCACGACCCTGGAGTTCCTCTCGCCGTTCCTGTTGAGAGGACCTCCTCTTGAGATGCGACGGGAACGCCCGGAATTCTTTCCCGACGAAGCACGGAAAGGATCCCGCACCTCGAGCTACGAGGCGGAAACGGGGCTCCTCTGGATGTGGGCGGGACCCTCGTGTTTCCTCTCGAGTGGAGACGGGTATGTCGGGGAACTTCTTCAGTTGCACCAAGGGAGTGAAGTACCCTTTCGACGTTCCAGAGGTGAGGTGTGATTAGCCCCGAGAAGCCTCTGCGGAAATGGGCCTCATCTCGCCTGCAGGGGAGAACCTCCTGGATATTCTCGAGTTGCGGCAGGTCTTCTCGAGTTACGACGGGGACCTCAGGGACCCGCTCTGGTGGCCTCAGGAAGGGCCAGTCCCCATGCGAGTTGCTAGGAGCCATCTCGAGATTCCTCTCCCGGCGATGCCGGGGCCTAAGACCTTGTGTGGACTCGGGGCCAGAACCTGAGGATTCCTCTCCAGTGTTGACATGGATTTTGGGGTGCCTGAGAGTCTCCCCAGGGGAGTCAGGACTCGTCTCGTGTGGGGGCATGCACGTGCGCTTCCCTCCCGAGCTGCAGCAGTAGGGTCACGCTTCCTGTCACGTGGATAAAGGGATCTGTGGCTTTCCCTCGAGGCTTTCCCTCGAGGATTTCCCACGAGGTTTTCCCACAGGGCTGTGCCAAGTGCCACCTTGGTGTGAGTCGATCCTCGGCGTGAAAGACGAGCCGGTGAAGGAAAAAGAGGTTCCTCTGGAAAGGATTGAGACATCTGGGGGACTCTTGAAATGGTGGCATGATCCTGGAGTTCCTCTCGCCGTTCCTGTTGAGAGGGCCTCCTCTTGAGATGCGACGGGAACGCCCGGAATTCTTTCCCGACGAAGCAGGGAAAGGATCCCTCACCTCGAGCTACGAGGCGGAAACGGGGCTCCTCTGGATGTGGGCGGGACCCTCGTGTTTCCTCTCGAGTGGAGACGGGGATGTCGGGGAACTTCTTCAGTTGTACCAAGGGTGGGAAGGAACCTTTTGACGTTCCAGAGATGAGGTGAGATTAGCCCCGAGAAGCCTCTGCGGAAATGAGCCTCATCTCGCCTGCAGGGCAGAACCTCCTGGATATTCTCCAGTTGCGGCAGGTCTTCTCGAGTTACGACGGGGACCTCAGGGACCCGCTCTGGTGGCCTCAGGAAGGGCCAATCCCCATGCGAGTTGCTAGGGGCCATCTCGGGATTCCTCTCCCATCGATCCCGGGGCCTAAGACCTTGTGTGGAGTCGGGGCCGGAACCTGAGGATTCCTCTCCAGTGTTGACATGGATCTTGGGGTGCCTCTCAGTCTCCCCAGGGGAGTCAGGCCTCGTCTCGAGTGGGGGCATGCACGTGCGATTCCCTCCTGAGCTGCAGCAGTAGGGTCACGCTTCCTGTCACGTGGATCAAAGGATCTGTGGCTTTCCCTCGAGGCTTTCCCTCGAGGCTTTCCCACGAGGCTTTCCCACAGGGCTGTGCTAAGTGCCACCTTGGTGTGAGTCGATCCTCGGCGTGAAATACGAGCCGGTGAAGGGAAAAGAGGTTCCTCTGGAATGGAGAGTGACATCTGGGGGACTTTTGGAATGGTTGCACGACCCTGGAGTTTCTCTCGCCGTTCCTGTTGAGAGGGACTCCTCTTGAGATGCGACGGGAACGCCCGGAATTCTTTCCCGACGAAGCAGGGAAAGGATCCCTCACCTCGAGCTACGAGGCGGAAACGGGGCTCCTCTGGATGTGGGCGGGACCCTCGTGTTTCCTCTCGAGTGGAGACGGGTATGTCGGGGAACTTCTTCAGTTGTACCAAGGGTGGGAAGGAACCTTTCGACGTTCCAGAGGTGAGGTGTGATTAGCCCCGAGAAGCCTCTGAGGAAATGGGCCTCATCTCGCCTTCAGGGGAGAACCTCCTGGATATTCTCGAGTTGCGGCAGGTCTTCTCGAGTTACGACGGGGACCTCAGGGACCCGCTCTGGTGGCCTCAGGAAGGGCCAGTCCCCATGCGAGTTGCTAGGGGCCATCTCGGGATTCCTCTCCCATCGATCCCGGGGCCTAAGACCTTGTGTGGAGTCGCGGCCGGAACCTGAGGATTCCTCTCCAGTGTTGACATGGATCTTGGGGTGCCTCTCAGTCTCCCCAGGGGAGTCAGGCCTCGTCTCGAGTGGGGGCATGCACGTGCGATTCCCTCCCGAGCTGCAGCAGTAGGGTCACGCTTCCTGTCACGTGGATCAAAGGATCTGTGGCTTTCCCTCGAGGATTTCCCTTGAGGCTTTCCCACGAGGCTTTCCCACAGGGCTGTGCCAAGTGCCACCTTGGTGTGAGTCGATCCTCGGCGTGAAAGACGAGCCGGTGAAGGGAAAAGAGGTTCCTCTGGAATGGACAGAGATATCTGGGGGACTTTTGGAATGGTGGCACGACCCTGGAGTTTCTCTCGCCGTTCCTGTTGAGAGGGACTCCTCTTGAGATGCGACGGGAACGCCCGGAATTCTTTCCCGACGAAGCAGGGAAAGGATCCCTCACCTCGAGCTACGAGGCGGAAACGGGGCTCCTCTGGATGTGGGCGGGACCCTCGTGTTTCCTCTCGAGTGGAGACGGGTATGTCGGGGAACTTCTTCAGTTGTACCAAGGGTGGGAAGGAACCTTTCGACGTTCCAGAGGTGAGGTGTGATTAGCCCCGAGAAGCCTCTGAGGAAATGGGCCTCATCTCGCCTTCAGGGGAGAACCTCCTGGATATTCTCGAGTTGCGGCAGGTCTTCTCGAGTTACGACGGGGACCTCAGGGACCCGCTCTGGTGGCCTCAGGAAGGGCCAGTCCCCATGCGAGTTGCTAGGGGCCATCTCGGGATTCCTCTCCCATCGATCCCGGGGCCTAAGACCTTGTGTGGAGTCGGGGCCGGAACCTGAGGATTCCTCTCCAGTGTTGACATGGATCTTGGGGTGCCTCTCAGTCTCCCCAGGGGAGTCAGGCCTCGTCTCGAGTGGGGGCATGCACGTGCGATTCCCTCCCGAGCTGCAGCAGTAGGGTCACGCTTCCTGTCACGTGGATCAAAGGATCTGTGGCTTTCCTCGAGGATTTCCCTTGAGGCTTTCCCACGAGGCTTTCCCACAGGGCTGTGCCAAGTGCCACCTTGGTGTGAGTCGATCCTCGGCGTGAAAGACGAGCCGGTGAAGGGAAAAGAGGTTCCTCTGGAATGGACTGAGACATCTGGGGGACTCTTGGAATGGTGGCACGACCCTGGAGTTCCTCTCGCCGTTGCTGTTGAGAGGGCCTCCTCTTGAGATGCGACGGGAACGCCGGGAATTCTTTCCTGACGAAGCAGGGAAAGGATCCCTCACCTCGAGCTACGAGGCGGAAACGGGGCTCCTCTGGATGTGGGCGGGACCCTCGTGTTTCCTCTTGAGTGGAGAAGGGTATGTCGGGGAACTTCTTGAGTTGCACCAATGGTGTGAAGGAACCTTTCGACGTTCGAGACGTGAGGTGTGATTATCCCCAAGAAGCCTCTGCGGAAATGGGCCTCATCTCGCCTGCAGGGGATAACCTCCTGGATATTCTCGAGTTGCGGCAGGTCTTCTCGAGTTACTACGGGGACCTCAGGGACCCGGTCTGGTGGCCTCAGGCAGGGCCAGTCCCCATGCGAGTTGCTAGGGGCCATCTCGGGATTCCTCTCCCGTCGATGCCGGGGCCTAAGTCCTTGTGTGGAGTCGGGCCCGGAACCTGAGCATTCCTCTCCAGTGTTGACATGTATTTTGGGGTGCCTCTGAGTCTCCCCAGGGGAGTCAGGCCTCGTCTCGAGTGGGGGAATGCACGTGCCCTTCCCTCCGGAGCTGCAGCAGTAGGGTCACCCTTCCTGTCACGTGGATCAAGGGATCTGTGGCTTTCCCTCGAGGCTTTCCCTCGAGGCTTTCCCACGAGGCTTTCCCACAGGGCTGTGCCAAGTGCCACCTTGGTGTGAGTCGATCCTCAGCGTGAAATACGAGCTGGTGAAGGGAAAAGAGGTTCCTCTGGAATGGACAGAGACATCTGGGGGACTTTTGGAATGGTGGCACGACCCTGGAGTTCCTCTCGCCGTTCCTGTTGAGAGGACCTCCTCTTGAGATGCGACGGGAACGCCCGGAATTCTTTCCCGACGAAGCAGGGAAAGGATCCGTCACCTCGAGCTACGAGGCGGAAACGGGGCTCCTCTGGATGTGGGCGGTACCCTCGTGTTTCCTCTCGAGTGGAGACGGGTATGTCGGGGAACTTCTTGAGTTGCACCAAGGGAGTGAAGGACCCTTTCGACGTTCCAGAGGTGAGGTGTGATTAGCCCCGAGAAGCCTCTGCGGAAATGGGCCTCATCTCGCCTGCAGGGGAGAACCTCCTGGATATTCTCGAGTTGGGCAGGTCTTCTCGAGTTACGACGGGGACCTCAGGGACCCGCTCTGGTGGCCTCAGGAAGGGCCAGTCCCCATGCGAGTTGCTAGGGGCCATCTCGAGATTCCTCTCCCGGCGATGCCGGGGCCTAAGACCTTGTGTGGAGTCGGGGCCGGAACCTGAGAATTCCTCTCCAGTGTTGACATGGATTTTGGGGTGCCTCTGAGTCTCCCCAGGGGAGTCAGGCCTCGTCTCGAGTGGGGGCATGCACGTGCGCTTTCCTCCCCAGCTGCAGCAGTAGGGTCACGCTTCCTGTCACGTGGATAAAGGGGTCTGTGGCTTTCCAAAAGAGGCTTTCCCTCGAGGCTTTCCCACTAGGCTTTCCCACAGGGCTGTGCCAAGTGCCACCTTGGTGTGAGTCGATCCTCGGCGTGAAAGACGAGCCGGTGAAGGGAAAAGAGTTTCCTCTTGAATGGACTGAGACATCTGGGGGACTCTTGGAATGGTGGCACGGCCCTGGAGTTCCTCTCGCCGTTCCTGTTGAGAGGGCCTCCTCTTGAGATGCGACGGGAACGCCGGGAATTCTTTCCCGACGAAGCAGGGAAAGGATCACTCACCTCGAGCTACGAGGCGGAAACGGGGCTCCTCTGGATGTGGGCGGGACCCTCGTGTTTCCTCTCGAGTGGAGACGGGGCATGCACGTGCGATTCCCTCCCGAGCTGCAGCAGTAGGGTCACGCTTCCTGTCACGTGGATCAAAGGATCTGTGGCTTTCCCTCGAGGATTTGCCTTGAGGCTTTCCCACGAGGCTTTCCCACAGGGCTGTGCCAAGTGCCACCTTGGTGTGAGTCGATCCTCGGCGTGAAAGACGAGCCGGTGAAGGGAAAAGAGGTTCCTCTGGAATGGACAGAGATATCTGGGGGACTTTTGGAATGGTGGCACGACCCTGGAGTTCCTCTCGCCGTTCCTGTTGAGAGGACCTCCTCTTGAGATGCGACGGGAACGCCCGGAATTCTTTCCCGACGAAGCACGGAAAGGATCCCGCACCTCGAGCTACGAGGCGGAAACGGGGCTCCTCTGGATGTGGGCGGGACCCTCGTGTTTCCTCTCGAGTGGAGACGGGTATGTCGGGGAACTTCTTCAGTTGCACGAAGGGAGTGAAGGACCCTTTCGACGTTCCGGAGGTGAGGTGTGATTAGCCCCGAGAAACCTCTGCGGAAATGGGCCTCATCTCGCCTGCAGGGGAGAACCTCCTGGATATTCTCGAGTTGCGGCAGGTCTTCTCGAGTTACGACGGAGACCTCAGGGACCCGCTCTGGTGGCCTCAGGAAGGGCCAGTCCCCATGCGAGTTGCTAGGGGCCATCTCGAGATTCCTCTCACGTCGATGCCGGGGCCTAAGACCTTGTGTGGAGTCGGGGCCAGAACCTGAGGATTCCTCTCCAGTGTTGACATGGATTTTGGGGTGCCTGTGAGTCTCCCCAGGGGAGTCAGGACTCGTCTCGAGTGGGGGCATACACGTGCGATTCCCTCCGGAGCTGCAGCAGTAGGGTCACGCTTCCTGTCACGTGGATAGAGGGATCTGTGGCTTTCCCTCGAGGCTTTCCCTCGAGGCTTTCCCACGAGGCTTTCCCACAGGGCTGTGCCAAGTGCCACCTTGGTGTGAGTCGATCCTCGGCGTGAAAGCCGAGCCGGTGAAGGACAAAGAGGTTCCTCTGGAAAGGATTGAGACATCTGGGGGACTCTTGGAATGGTGGCACGAACATGGAGTTCCTCTCGCCGTTCCTGTTGAGAGGGCCTCCTCTTCAGATGCGACGGGAACGCCCGGAATTCTTTCCCGACGAAGCAGGGAAAGGATCCCTCACCTCGAGCTACGAGGCGGAAACGGGGCTCCTCTGGATGTGGGCGGGACCCTCGTGTTTCCTCTCGAATGGAGACGGGTATGTCAGGAAACTTCTTCAGTTTTACCAAGGGTGGGAAGGAACCTTTCGACGTTCCAGAGGTGAGGTTTGATTAGCCCCGAGAAGCCTCTGCGGAAATGGGCCTCATCTCGCCTTCAGGGGAGAACCTCCTGGATATTCTCGAGTTGCGGCAGGTCTTCTCGAGTTACGACGGGGACCTCAGGGACCAGCTCTGGTGGCCTCAGGAAGGGCCAGTCCCCATGCGAGTTGCTAGGGGCCATCTCGGGATTCCTCTCCCATCGATCCCGGGGCCTTAGACCTTGTGTGGAGTCGGGGCCGGAACCTGAGGATTCCTCTCCAGTGTTGACATGGATCTTGGGGTGCCTCTCAGTCTCCCCAGGGGAGTCAGGCCTCGTCTCGAGTGGGGGCATGCACGTGCGATTCCCTCCCGAGATGCAGCAGTAGGGTCACGCTTCCTGTCACGTGGATCAAAGGATCTGTGGCTTTCCCTCGAGGATTTCCCTTGAGGCTTTCCCACGAGGCTTTCCCACAGGGCTGTGCCAAGTGCCACCTTGGTGTGATTCGATCCTCGGCGTGAAAGACGAGCCGGTGAAGGGAAAAGAGGTTCCTCTGGAATGGACAGAGATATCTGGGGGACTTTTGGAATGGTGGCACGACCCTGGAGTTCCTCTCGCCGTTCCTGTTGAGAGGACCTCCTCTTGAGATGCGACGGGAACGCCCGGAATTCTTTCCCGACGAAGCAGGGAAAGGATCCCTCACCTCCAGCTACGAGGCGGAAACGGGGCTCCTCTGGATGTGGGCGGGACCCTCGTGTTTCCTCTCGAGTGGAGACGGGTATGTCGGGGAACTTCTCGAGTTGCACCAAGGGTGTGAAGGACCCTTTCGACGTTCCGGAGGTGAGGTGTGATTAGACCCTAGAAACCTCTGCGGAAATGGGCCTCATCTCGCCTGCAGGGGAGAACCTCCTGGATATTCTCGAGTTGCGGCAGGTCTTCTCGAGTTACGACGGAGACCTCAGGGACCCGCTCTGGTGGCCTCAGGAAGGGCCAGTCCCCATGCGAGTTGCTAGGGGCCATCTCGAGATTCCTCTCACGTCGATGCCGGGGCCTAAGACCTTGTGTGGAGTCGGGGCCAGAACCTGAGGATTCCTCTCCAGTGTTGACATGGATTTTGGGGTGCCTGTGAGTCTCCCCAGGGGAGTCAGGACTCGTCTCGAGTGGGGGCATGCACGTGCGATTCCCTCCGGAGCTGCAGCAGTAGGGTCACGCTTCCTGTCACGTGGATAGAGGGATCTGTGGCTTTCCCTCGAGGCTTTCCCTCGAGGCTTTCCCACTAGGCTTTCCCACAGGGCTGTGCCAAGTGCCACCTTGGTGTGAGTCGATCCTCGGCGTGAAAGCCGAGCCGGTGAAGGAAAAAGAGGTTCCTCTGGAAAGGACTGAGACATCTGGGGGACTCTTGGAATGGTGGCACGACCCTGGAGTTCCTCTCGCCGTTCCTGTTGAGTGGGCCTCCTCTTCAGATGCGACGGGAACGCCCGGAATTCTTTCCCGACGAAGCAGGGAAAGGATCCCTCACCTCGAGCTACGAGGCGGAAACGGGGCTCCTCTGGATGTGGGCGGGACCCTCGTGTTTCCTCTCGAATGGAGACGGGTATGTCAGGAAACTTCTTCAGTTTTACCAAGGGTGGGAAGGAACCTTTTGACGTTCCAGAGATGAGGTGTGATTAGCCCCAAGAAGCCTCTGCGGAAATGAGCCTCATCTCGCCTGCAGGGCAGAACCTCCTGGATATTCTCCAGTTGCGGCAGGTCTTCTCGAGTTACGACGGGGACCTCAGGGACCCGCTCTGGTGGCCTCAGGAAGGGCCAATCCCCATGCGAGTTGCTAGGGGCCATCTCGGGATTCCTCTCCCATCGATCCCGGGGCCTAAGACCTTGTGTGGAGTCGGGGCCGGAACCTGAGGATTCCTCTCCAGTGTTGACATGGATCTTGGGGTGCCTCTCAGTCTCCCCAGGGGAGTCAGGCCTCGTCTCGAGTGGGGGCATGCACGTGAGATTCCCTCCTGAGCTGCAGCAGTAGGGTCACGCTTCCTGTCACGTGGATCAAAGGATCTGTGGCTTTCCCTCGAGGATTTCCCTCGAGGCTTTCCCACGAGGCTTTCCCACAGGGCTGTGCCAAGTGCCACCTTGGTGTGAGTCGATCCTCGGCGTGAAAGACGAGCCGGTGAAGGGAAAAGAGGTTCCTCTGAAATGGACAGAGACATCTGGGGGACTTTTGGAATGGTGGCACGACCCTGGAGTTTCTCTCGCCGTTCCTGTTGAGAGGGACTCCTCTTGAGATGCGACGGGAACGCCCGGAATTCTTTCCCGACGAAGCAGGGAAAGGATCCCTCACCTCGAGCTACGAGGCGGAAACGGGGCTCCTCTGGATGTGGGTGGGACCCTCGTGTTTCCTCTCGAGTGGAGACGGGTATGTCGGGGAACTTCTTCAGTTGTACCAAGGGTGGGAAGGAACCTTTCGACGTTCCAGAGGTGAGGTGTGATTAGCCCCGAGAAGCCTCTGAGGAAATGGGCCTCATCTCGCCTTCAGGGGAGAACCTCCTGGATATTCTCGAGTTGCGGCAGGTCTTCTCGAGTTACGACGGGGACCTCAGGGACCCGCTCTGGTGGCCTCAGGAAGGGCCAGTCCCCATGCGAGTTGCTAGGGGCCATCTCGGGATTCCTCTCCCATCGATCCCGGGGCCTAAGACCTTGTGTGGAGTCGGGGCCGGAACCTGAGGATTCCTCTCCAGTGTTGACATGGATCTTGGGGTGCCTCTCAGTCTCCCCAGGGGAGTCAGGCCTCGTCTCGAGTGGGGGCATGCACGTGCGATTCCCTCCCGAGCTGCAGCAGTAGGGTCACGCTTCCTGTCACGTGGATCAAAGGATCTGTGGCTTTCCCTCGAGGATTTCCCTTGAGGCTTTCCCACGAGGCTTTCCCACAGGGCTGTGCCAAGTGCCACCTTGGTGTGAGTCGATCCTCGGCGTGAAAGACGAGCCGGTGAAGGGAAAAGAGGTTCCTCTGGAATGGACAGAGATATCTGGGGGACTTTTGGAATGGTGGCACGACCCTGGAGTTCCTCTCGCCGTTCCTGTTGAGAGGACCTCCTCTTGAGATGCGACGGGAACGCCCGGAATTCTTTCCCGACGAAGCACGGAAAGGATCCCGCACCTCGAGCTACGAGGCGGAAACGGGGCTCCTCTGGATGTGGGCGGGACCCTCGTGTTTCCTCTCGAGTGGAGACGGGTATGTCGGGGAACTTCTTCAGTTGCACCAAGGGAGTGAAGTACCCTTTCGACGTTCCAGAGGTGAGGTGTGATTAGCCCCGAGAAGCCTCTGCGGAAATGGGCCTCATCTCGCCTGCAGGGGAGAACCTCCTGGATATTCTCGAGTTGCGGCAGGTCTTCTCGAGTTACGACGGGGACCTCAGGGACCCGCTCTGGTGGCCTCAGGAAGGGCCAGTCCCCATGCGAGTTGCTAGGAGCCATCTCGAGATTCCTCTCCCGGCGATGCCGGGGCCTAAGACCTTGTGTGGACTCGGGGCCAGAACCTGAGGATTCCTCTCCAGTGTTGACATGGATTTTGGGGTGCCTGAGAGTCTCCCCAGGGGAGTCAGGACTCGTCTCGTGTGGGGGCATGCACGTGCGCTTCCCTCCCGAGCTGCAGCAGTAGGGTCACGCTTCCTGTCACGTGGATAAAGGGATCTGTGGCTTTCCCTCGAGGCTTTCCCTCGAGGATTTCCCACGAGGTTTTCCCACAGGGCTGTGCCAAGTGCCACCTTGGTGTGAGTCGATCCTCGGCGTGAAAGACGAGCCGGTGAAGGAAAAAGAGGTTCCTCTGGAAAGGATTGAGACATCTGGGGGACTCTTGAAATGGTGGCATGATCCTGGAGTTCCTCTCGCCGTTCCTGTTGAGAGGGCCTCCTCTTGAGATGCGACGGGAACGCCCGGAATTCTTTCCCGACGAAGCAGGGAAAGGATCCCTCACCTCGAGCTACGAGGCGGAAACGGGGCTCCTCTGGATGTGGGCGGGACCCTCGTGTTTCCTCTCGAGTGGAGACGGGGATGTCGGGGAACTTCTTCAGTTGTACCAAGGGTGGGAAGGAACCTTTTGACGTTCCAGAGATGAGGTGAGATTAGCCCCGAGAAGCCTCTGCGGAAATGAGCCTCATCTCGCCTGCAGGGCAGAACCTCCTGGATATTCTCCAGTTGCGGCAGGTCTTCTCGAGTTACGACGGGGACCTCAGGGACCCGCTCTGGTGGCCTCAGGAAGGGCCAATCCCCATGCGAGTTGCTAGGGGCCATCTCGGGATTCCTCTCCCATCGATCCCGGGGCCTAAGACCTTGTGTGGAGTCGGGGCCGGAACCTGAGGATTCCTCTCCAGTGTTGACATGGATCTTGGGGTGCCTCTCAGTCTCCCCAGGGGAGTCAGGCCTCGTCTCGAGTGGGGGCATGCACGTGCGATTCCCTCCTGAGCTGCAGCAGTAGGGTCACGCTTCCTGTCACGTGGATCAAAGGATCTGTGGCTTTCCCTCGAGGCTTTCCCTCGAGGCTTTCCCACGAGGCTTTCCCACAGGGCTGTGCTAAGTGCCACCTTGGTGTGAGTCGATCCTCGGCGTGAAATACGAGCCGGTGAAGGGAAAAGAGGTTCCTCTGGAATGGAGAGTGACATCTGGGGGACTTTTGGAATGGTTGCACGACCCTGGAGTTTCTCTCGCCGTTCCTGTTGAGAGGGACTCCTCTTGAGATGCGACGGGAACGCCCGGAATTCTTTCCCGACGAAGCAGGGAAAGGATCCCTCACCTCGAGCTACGAGGCGGAAACGGGGCTCCTCTGGATGTGGGCGGGACCCTCGTGTTTCCTCTCGAGTGGAGACGGGTATGTCGGGGAACTTCTTCAGTTGTACCAAGGGTGGGAAGGAACCTTTCGACGTTCCAGAGGTGAGGTGTGATTAGCCCCGAGAAGCCTCTGAGGAAATGGGCCTCATCTCGCCTTCAGGGGAGAACCTCCTGGATATTCTCGAGTTGCGGCAGGTCTTCTCGAGTTACGACGGGGACCTCAGGGACCCGCTCTGGTGGCCTCAGGAAGGGCCAGTCCCCATGCGAGTTGCTAGGGGCCATCTCGGGATTCCTCTCCCATCGATCCCGGGGCCTAAGACCTTGTGTGGAGTCGGGGCCGGAACCTGAGGATTCCTCTCCAGTGTTGACATGGATCTTGGGGTGCCTCTCAGTCTCCCCAGGGGAGTCAGGCCTCGTCTCGAGTGGGGGCATGCACGTGCGATTCCCTCCCGAGCTGCAGCAGTAGGGTCACGCTTCCTGTCACGTGGATCAAAGGATCTGTGGCTTTCCCTCGAGGATTTCCCTTGAGGCTTTCCCACGAGGCTTTCCCACAGGGCTGTGCCAAGTGCCACCTTGGTGTGAGTCGATCCTCGGCGTGAAAGACGAGCCGGTGAAGGGAAAAGAGGTTCCTCTGGAATGGACAGAGATATCTGGGGGACTTTTGGAATGGTGGCACGACCCTGGAGTTTCTCTCGCCGTTCCTGTTGAGAGGGACTCCTCTTGAGATGCGACGGGAACGCCCGGAATTCTTTCCCGACGAAGCAGGGAAAGGATCCCTCACCTCGAGCTACGAGGCGGAAACGGGGCTCCTCTGGATGTGGGCGGGACCCTCGTGTTTCCTCTCGAGTGGAGACGGGTATGTCGGGGAACTTCTTCAGTTGTACCAAGGGTGGGAAGGAACCTTTCGACGTTCCAGAGGTGAGGTGTGATTAGCCCCGAGAAGCCTCTGAGGAAATGGGCCTCATCTCGCCTTCAGGGGAGAACCTCCTGGATATTCTCGAGTTGCGGCAGGTCTTCTCGAGTTACGACGGGGACCTCAGGGACCCGCTCTGGTGGCCTCAGGAAGGGCCAGTCCCCATGCGAGTTGCTAGGGGCCATCTCGGGATTCCTCTCCCATCGATCCCGGGGCCTAAGACCTTGTGTGGAGTCGGGGCCGGAACCTGAGGATTCCTCTCCAGTGTTGACATGGATCTTGGGGTGCCTCTCAGTCTCCCCAGGGGAGTCAGGCCTCGTCTCGAGTGGGGGCATGCACGTGCGATTCCCTCCCGAGCTGCAGCAGTAGGGTCACGCTTCCTGTCACGTGGATCAAAGGATCTGTGGCTTTCCTCGAGGATTTCCCTTGAGGCTTTCCCACGAGGCTTTCCCACAGGGCTGTGCCAAGTGCCACCTTGGTGTGAGTCGATCCTCGGCGTGAAAGACGAGCCGGTGAAGGGAAAAGAGGTTCCTCTGGAATGGACAGAGATATCTGGGGGACTTTTGGAATGGTGGCACGACCCTGGAGTTCCTCTCGCCGTTCCTGTTGAGAGGACCTCCTCTTGAGATGCGACGGGAACGGCCGGAATTCTTTCCCGACGAAGCACGGAAAGGATCCCGCACCTCGAGCTACGAGGCGGAAACGGGGCTCCTCTGGATGTGGGCGGGACCCTCGTGTTTCCTCTCGAGTGGAGACGGGTATGTCGGGGAACTTCTTCAGTTGCACCAAGGGAGTGAAGTACCCTTTCGACGTTCCAGAGGTGAGGTGTGATTAGCCCCGAGAAGCCTCTGCGGAAATGGGCCTCATCTCGCCTGCAGGGGAGAACCTCCTGGATATTCTCGAGTTGCGGCAGGTCTTCTCGAGTTACGACGGGGACCTCAGGGACCCGCTCTGGTGGCCTCAGGAAGGTCCAGTACCCTTGCGAGTTGCTAGGAGCCATCTCGAGATTCCTCTCCCGGCGATGCCGGGGCCTAAGACCTTGTGTGGAGTCGGGGCCGGAACCTGAGGATTCCTCTCCAGTGTTGACATGGATCTTGGGGTGCCTCTGAGTCTCCCCAGGGGAGTCAGGCCTCGTCTCGAGTGGGGGCATGCACGTGCGATTCCCTCCCGAGCTGCAGCAGTAGGGTCACGCTTCCTGTCACGTGGATCAAAGGATCTGTGGCATTCCCTCGAGGATTTCCCTCGAGGCTTTCCCACGAGGCTTTCCCACAGGGCTGTGCCAAGTGCCACCTTGGTGTGAGTCGATCCTCGGCGTGAAAGACGAGCCGGTGAAGGGAAAAGAGGTTCCTCTGGAATGGACAGAGACATCTGGGGGACTTTTGGAATGGTGGCACGACCCTGGAGTTCCTCTCGCCGTTCCTGTTGAGAGGACCTCCTCTTGAGATGCGACGGGAACGCCCGGAATTATTTCCCGACGTAGCAATGAAAGGATCCCTCACCTCGAGCTACGAGGCGGAAACGGGGCTCCTCTGGATGTGGGCGGGACCCTCGTGTTTCCTCTCGAGTGGAGACGGGTATGTCGGGGAACTTCTCGAGTTTCACCAAGGGAGTGAAGGACCCTTTCGACGTTCCAGAGGTGAGGTGTGATTAGCCCCGAGAAGCCTCTGCGGAAATGGGCCTCATCTCGCCTGCAGGGGAGAACCTCCTGGATATTCTCGAGTTGCGGCAGGTCTTCTCGAGTTACGACGGGGACCTCAGGGACCCGCTCTGGTGGCCTCAGGAAGGGCCAGTCCCCATGCGAGTTGCTAGGAGCCATCTCGGGATTCCTCTCCCATCGATGCCGGGGCCTAAGACCTTGTGTGGAGTCGGGGCCGGAACCTGAGGATTCCTCTCCAGAGTTGACATGGATCTTGGGGTGCCTCTCAGTCTCCCCAGGGGAGTCAGGCCTCGTCTCGAGTGGGGGCATGCACGTACGATTCCCTCCGGAGCTGCAGCAGTAGGGTCACGCTTCCTGTCACGTGGATCAAAGGATCTGTGGCTTTCCCTCGAGGCTTTCCCTCGAGGCTTTCCCACGAGGCTTTCCCACAGGGCTGTGCCAAGTGCCACCTTGGTGTGAGTCGATCCTCAGCGTGAAATACGAGCCGGTGAAGGGAAAAGAGGTTCCTCTGGAATGGACAGAGACATCTGGGGGACTTTTGGAATGGTTGCACGACCCTGGAGTTTCTCTCGCCGTTCCTGTTGAGAGGGACTCCTCTTGAGATGCGACGGGAACGCCCGGAATTCTTTCCCGACGTAGCAGGGAAAGGATCCCTCACCTCGAGCTACGAGGCGGAAACGGGGCTCCTCTGGATGTGGGCGGGACCCTCGTGTTTCCTCTCGAGTGGAGACGGGTATGTCGGGGAACTTCTCGAGTTTCACCAAGGGAGTGAAGGACCCTTTCGACGTTCCAGAGGTGAGGTGTGATTAGCCCCGAGAAGCCTCTGCGGAAATGGGCCTCATCTCGCCTGCAGGGGAGAACCTCCTAGATATTCTCGAGTTGCGGCAGGTCTTCTCGAGTTACGACGGGGACCTCAGGGACCCGCTCTGGTGGCCTCAGGAAGGGCCAGTCCCCATGCGAGTTGCTAGGAGCCATCTCGGGATTCCTCTCCCATCGATGCCGGGGCCTAAGACCTTGTGTGGAGTCGGGGCCGGAACCTGAGGATTCCTCTCCAGAGTTGACATGGATCTTGGGGTGCCTCTCAGTCTCCCCAGGGGAGTCAGGCCTCGTCTCGAGTGGGGGCATGCACGTGCGATTCCCTCCCGAGCTTCAGCAGTAGGGTCACTCTTCCTGTCACGTGGATCAAAGGATCTGTGGCTTTCCCTCGAGGATTTCCCTCGAGGCTTTCCCACGAGGCTTTCCCACAGGGCTGTGCCAAGTGCCACCTTGGTGTGAGTCGATCCTCGGCGTGAAAGACGAGCCGGTGAAGGGAAAAGAGGTTCCTCTGGAATGGACAGAGACATCTGGGGGAGTTTTGGAATGGTGGCACGACCCTGGAGTTCCTCTCGCCGTTCCTGTTGAGAGGACCTCCTCTTGAGATGCGACGGGAACGCCCGGAATTCTTTCCCGACGAAGCAGGGAAAGGATCCCTCACCTCGAGCTACGAGGCGGAAACGGGGCTCCTCTGGATGTGGGCGGGACCCTCGTGTTTCCTCTCGAGTGGAGACGGGTATGTCGGGGAACTTCTCGAGTTTCACCAAGGGAGTGAAGGACCCTTTCGACGTTCCAGAGGTGAGGTGTGATTAGCCCCGAGAAGCCTCTGCGGAAATGGGCCTCATCTCGCCTGCAGGGGAGAACCTCCTGGATATTCTCGAGTTGCGGCAGATCTTCTCGAGTTACGACGGGGACCTCAGGGACCCGCTCTGTTGGCCTCAGGAAGGGCCAGTCCCCATGCGAGTTGCTAGGAGCCAGCTCGAGATTCCTCTCCCGGCGATGCCGGGGCCTAAGACCTTGTGTGGAGTCGGGGCCAGAACCTGAGGATTCCTCTCCAGTTTTGATATGGATTTTGGGGTGCCTGAGAGTCTCCCCAGGGGAGTCAGGACTCGTCTCGAGTGGGGGCATGCACGTGCCCTTCCCTCCCGAGCTGCAGCAGTAGGGTCACGCTTCCTGTCACGTGGATAGAGGGATCTGTGGCTTTCCCTCGAGGCTTTCCCTCGAGGCTTTCCCACTAGGCTTTCCCACAGGGCTGTGCCAAGTGCCACCTTGGTGTGAGTCGATCCTCGGCGTGAAAGCCGAGCCGGTGAAGGAAAAAGAGGTTCCTCTGGAAAGGATTGAGACATCTGGGGGACTCTTGGAATGGTGGCACGACCCTGGAGTTCCTCTCGCCGTTCCTGTTGAGAGGGCCTCCTCTTCAGATGCGACGGGAACGCCCGGAATTCTTTCCCGACGAAGCAGGGAAAGGATCCCTCACCTCGAGCTACGAGGCGGAAACGGGGCTCCTCTGGATGTGGGCGGGACCCTCGTGTTTCCTCTCGAATGGAGACGGGTATGTCAGGAAACTTCTTCAGTTTTACCAAGGGTGGGAAGGAACCTTTTGACGTTCCAGAGATGAGGTGTGATTAGCCCCAAGAAGCCTCTGCGGAAATGAGCCTCATCTCGCCTGAAGGGGAGAACCTCCTGGATATTCTCGAGTTGCGGCAGGTTTTCTCGAGTTACGACGGGGACCTCAGGGACCCGCTCTGGTGGCCTCAGGAAGGGCCAATCCCCATGCGAGTTGCTAGGGGCCATCTCGGGATTCCTCTCCCATCGAACCCGGGGCCTAAGACCTTGTGTGGAGTCGGGTCCGGAACCTGAGGATTCCTCTCCAGTGTTGACATGGATCTTGGGGTGCCTCTCAGTCTCCCCAGGGGAGTCAGGCCTCGTCTCGAGTGGGGGCATGCACGTGCGATTCCCTCCTGAGCTGCAGCAGTAGGGTCACGCTTCCTGTCACGTGGATAAAAGGATCTGTGGCTTTCCCTCGAGGCTTTCCCTCGAGGCTTTCCCACGAGGCTTTCCCACAGGGCTGTGCCAAGTGCCAACTTGGTGTGAGTCGATCCTCGGCGTGAAATACGAGCCGGTGAAGGGAAAAGAGGTTCCTCTGGAATGGACAGAGACATCTGGGGGACTTTTGGAATGGTTGCACGACCCTGGAGTTTCTCTCGCCGTTCCTGTTGAGAGGGACTCCTCTTGAGATGCGACGGGAACGCCCGGAATTCTTTCCCGACGAAGCAGGGAAAGGATCCCTCACCTCGAGATACGAGGCGGAAACGGGGCTCCTCTGGATGTGGGCGGGACCCTCGTGTTTCCTCTCGAGTGGAGACGGGTATGTCGGGGAACTTCTTCAGTTGTACCAAGGGTGGGAAGGAACCTTTCGACGTTCCAGAGGTGAGGTGTGATTAGCCCCGAGAAGCCTCTGCGGAAATGGGCCTCATCTCGCCTTCAGGGGAGAACCTCCTGGATATTCTCGAGTTGCGGCAGGTCTTCTCGAGTTACGACGGGGACCTCAGGGACCCGCTCTGGTGGCCTCAGGAAGGGCCAGTCCCCATGCGAGTTGCTAGGGGCCATCTCGGGATTCCTCTCCCATCGATGCCGGGGCCTAAGACCTTGTGTGGAGTCGGGGCCGGAACCTGAGGATTCCTCTCCAGTGTTGACATGGATTTTGGGGTGCCTCTCAGTCTCCCCAGGGGAGTCAGGCCTCGTCTCGAGTGGGGGCATGCACGTGCGATTCCCTCCCGAGCTGCAGCAGTAGGGTCACGCTTCCTGTCACGTGGATCAAAGGATCTGTGGCTTTCCCTCGAGGATTTCCCTTGAGGCTTTCCCACGAGGCTTTCCCACAGGGCTGTGCCAAGTGCCACCTTGGTGTGAGTCGATCCTCGGCGTGAAAGACGAGCCGGTGAAGGGAAAAGAGGTTCCTCTGGAATGGACAGAGATATCTGGGGGACTTTTGGAATGGTGGCACGACCCTGGAGTTCCTCTCGCCGTTCCTGTTGAGAGGACCTCCTCTTGAGATGCGACGGGAACGCCCGGAATTCTTTCCCGACGAAGCAGGGAAAGGATCCCTCACCTCGAGCTACGAGGCGGAAACGGGGCTCCTCTGGATGTGCGCGGGACCCTCGTGTTTCCTCTCGAATGGAGACGGGTATGTCGGGGAACTTCTTCAGTTGCACCAAGGGAGTGAAGTACCCTTTCGACGTTCCAGAGGTGAGGTGTGATTAGCCCCGAGAAGCCTCTGCGGAAATGGGCCTCATCTCGCCTGCAGGGGAGAACCTCCTGGATATTCTCGAGTTGCGGCAGGTCTTCTCGAGTTACGACGGGGACCTCAGGGACCCGCTCTGGTGGCCTCAGGAAGGTCCAGTCCCCATGCGAGTTGCTAGGAGCCATCTCGAGATTCCTCTCCCGGCGATGCCGGGGCCTAAGACCTTGTGTGGAGTCGGGGCCAGAACCTGAGGATTCCTCTCCAGTGTTGACATGGATTTTGGGGTGCCTGAGAGTCTCCCCAGGGTAGTCAGGACTCGTCTCGTGTGGGGGCATGCACGTGCGCTTCCCTCCCGAGCTGCAGCAGTAGGGTCACGCTTCCTGTCACGTGGATAAAGGGATCTGTGGCTTTCCCTCGAGGCTTTCCCTCGAGGATTTCCCACGAGGTTTTCCCACAGGGCTGTGCCAAGTGCCACCTTGGTGTGAGTCGATCCTCGGCGTGAAAGACGAGCCGGTGAAGGAAAAAGAGGTTCCTCTGGAAAGGATTGAGACATCTGGGGGACCCTTGGAATGGTGGCATGACCCTGGAGTTCCTCTCGCCGTTCCTGTTGAGAGGGCCTCCTCTTGAGATGCGACGGGAACGCCCGGAATTCTTTCCCGACGAAGCAGGGAAAGGATCCCTCACCTCGAGCTACGAGGCGGAAACGGGGCTCCTCTGGATGTGGGCGGGACCCTCGTGTTTCCTCTCGAGTGGAGACGGGTATGTCGGGGAACTTCTCGAGTTGCACCAAGGGAGTGAAGGACCCTTTCGACGTTCCGGAGGTGAGGTGTGATTAGCCCCGAGAAACCTCTGCGGAAATGGGCCTCATCTCGCCTGCAGGGGAGAACCTCCTGGATATTCTCGAGTTGCGGCAGGTCTTCTCGAGTTACGACGGAGACCTCAGGGACCCGCTCTGGTGGCCTCAGGATGGGCCAGTCCCCATGCGAGTTGCTAGGGGCCATCTCGAGATTCCTCTCACGTCGATGCCGGGGCCTAAGTCCTTGTGTGGAGTCGGGGCCAGAACCTGAGGATTCCTCTCCAGTGTTGACATGGATTTTGGGGTGCCTGTGAGTCTCCCCAGGGGAGTCAGGACTCGTCTCGAGTGGGGGCATGCACGTGCGATTCCCTCCGGAGCTGCAGCAGTAGGGTCACGCTTCCTGTCACGTGGATAGAGGGATCTGTGGCTTTCCCTCGAGGCTTTCCCTCGAGGCTTTCCCACTAGGCGTTCCCACAGGGCTGTGCCAAGTGCCACCTTGGTGTGAGTCGATCCTCGGCGTGAAAGCCGAGCCGGTGAAGGAAAAAGAGGTTCCTCTGGAAAGGATTGAGACATCTGGGGGACTCTTGGAATGGTGGCACGACCCTGGAGTTCCTCTCGCCGTTCCTGTTGAGAGGGCCTCCTCTTCAGATGCGACGGGAACGCCCGGAATTCTTTCCCGACGAAGCAGGGAAAGGATCCCTCACCTCGAGCTACGAGGCGGAAACGGGGCTCCTCTGGATGTGGGCGGGACCCTCGTGTTTCCTCTCGAATGGAGACGGGTATGTCAGGAAACTTCTTCAGTTTTACCAAGGGTGGGAAGGAACCTTTTGACGTTCCAGAGATGAGGTGTGATTAGCCCCAAGAAGCCTCTGCGGAAATGAGCCTCATCTCGCCTGAAGGGGAGAACCTCCTGGATATTCTCGAGTTGCGGCAGGTTTTCTCGAGTTACGACGGGGACCTCAGGGACCCGCTCTGGTGGCCTCAGGAAGGGCCAATCCCCATGCGAGTTGCTAGGGGCCATCTCGGGATTCCTCTCCCATCGAACCCGGGGCCTAAGACCTTGTGTGGAGTCGGGTCCGGAACCTGAGGATTCCTCTCCAGTGTTGACATGGATCTTGGGGTGCCTCTCAGTCTCCCCAGGGGAGTCAGGCCTCGTCTCGAGTGGGGGCATGCACGTGCGATTCCCTCCTGAGCTGCAGCAGTAGGGTCACGCTTCCTGTCACGTGGATAAAAGGATCTGTGGCTTTCCCTCGAGGCTTTCCCTCGAGGCTTTCCCACGAGGCTTTCCCACAGGGCTGTGCCAAGTGCCAACTTGGTGTGAGTCGATCCTCGGCGTGAAATACGAGCCGGTGAAGGGAAAAGAGGTTCCTCTGGAATGGACAGAGACATCTGGGGGACTTTTGGAATGGTTGCACGACCCTGGAGTTTCTCTCGCCGTTCCTGTTGAGAGGGACTCCTCTTGAGATGCGACGGGAACGCCCGGAATTCTTTCCCGACGAAGCAGGGAAAGGATCCCTCACCTCGAGCTACGAGGCGGAAACGGGGCTCCTCTGGATGTGGGCGGGACCCTCGTGTTTCCTCTCGAGTGGAGACGGGTATGTCGGGGAACTTCTTCAGTTGTACCAAGGGTGGGAAGGAACCTTTCGACGTTCCAGAGGTGAGGTGTGATTAGCCCCGAGAAGCCTCTGCGGAAATGGGCCTCATCTCGCCTTCAGGGGAGAACCTCCTGGATATTCTCGAGTTGCGGCAGGTCTTCTCGAGTTACGACGGGGACCTCAGGGACCCGCTCTGGTGGCCTCAGGAAGGGCCAGTCCCCATGCGAGTTGCTAGGGGCCATCTCGGGATTCCTCTCCCATCGATGCCGGGGCCTAAGACCTTGTGTGGAGTCGGGGCCGGAACCTGAGGATTCCTCTCCAGTGTTGACATGGATTTTGGGGTGCCTCTCAGTCTCCCCAGGGGAGTCAGGCCTCGTCTCGAGTGGGGGCATGCACGTGCGATTCCCTCCCGAGCTGCAGCAGTAGGGTCACGCTTCCTGTCACGTGGATCAAAGGATCTGTGGCTTTCCCTCGAGGATTTCCCTTGAGGCTTTCCCACGAGGCTTTCCCACAGGGCTGTGCCAAGTGCCACCTTGGTGTGAGTCGATCCTCGGCGTGAAAGACGAGTCGGTGAAGGGAAAAGAGGTTCCTCTGGAATGGACAGAGATATCTGGGGGACTTTTGGAATGGTGGCACGACCCTGGAGTTCCTCTCGCCGTTCCTGTTGAGAGGACCTCCTCTTGAGATGCGACGGGAACGCCCGGAATTCTTTCCCGACGAAGCAGGGAAAGGATCCCTCACCTCGAGCTACGAGGCGGAAACGGGGCTCCTCTGGATGTGCGCGGGACCCTCGTGTTTCCTCTCGAATGGAGACGGGTATGTCGGGGAACTTCTTCAGTTGCACCAAGGGAGTGAAGTACCCTTTCGACGTTCCAGAGGTGAGGTGTGATTAGCCCCGAGAAGCCTCTGCGGAAATGGGCCTCATCTCGCCTGCAGGGGAGAACCTCCTGGATATTCTCGAGTTGCGGCAGGTCTTCTCGAGTTACGACGGGGACCTCAGGGACCCGCTCTGGTGGCCTCAGGAAGGTCCAGTCCCCATGCGAGTTGCTAGGAGCCATCTCGAGATTCCTCTCCCGGCGATGCCGGGGCCTAAGACCTTGTGTGGAGTCGGGGCCAGAACCTGAGGATTCCTCTCCAGTGTTGACATGGATTTTGGGGTGCCTGAGAGTCTCCCCAGGGTAGTCAGGACTCGTCTCGTGTGGGGGCATGCACGTGCGCTTCCCTCCCGAGCTGCAGCAGTAGGGTCACGCTTCCTGTCACGTGGATAAAGGGATCTGTGGCTTTCCCTCGAGGCTTTCCCTCGAGGATTTCCCACGAGGTTTTCCCACAGGGCTGTGCCAAGTGCCACCTTGGTGTGAGTCGATCCTCGGCGTGAAAGACGAGCCGGTGAAGGAAAAAGAGGTTCCTCTGGAAAGGATTGAGACATCTGGGGGACCCTTGGAATGGTGGCATGACCCTGGAGTTCCTCTCGCCGTTCCTGTTGAGAGGGCCTCCTCTTGAGATGCGACGGGAACGCCCGGAATTCTTTCCCGACGAAGCAGGGAAAGGATCCCTCACCTCGAGCTACGAGGCGGAAACGGGGCTCCTCTGGATGTGGGCGGGACCCTCGTGTTTCCTCTCGAGTGGAGACGGGTATGTCGGGGAACTTCTCGAGTTGCACCAAGGGAGTGAAGGACCCTTTCGACGTTCCGGAGGTGAGGTGTGATTAGCCCCGAGAAACCTCTGCGGAAATGGGCCTCATCTCGCCTGCAGGGGAGAACCTCCTGGATATTCTCGAGTTGCGGCAGGTCTTCTCGAGTTACGACGGAGACCTCAGGGACCCGCTCTGGTGGCCTCAGGATGGGCCAGTCCCCATGCGAGTTGCTAGGGGCCATCTCGAGATTCCTCTCACGTCGATGCCGGGGCCTAAGACCTTGTGTGGAGTCGGGGCCAGAACCTGAGGATTCCTCTCCAGTGTTGACATGGATTTTGGGGTGCCTGTGAGTCTCCCCAGGGGAGTCAGGACTCGTCTCGAGTGGGGGCATGCACGTGCGATTCCCTCCGGAGCTGCAGCAGTAGGGTCACGCTTCCTGTCACGTGGATAGAGGGATCTGTGGCTTTCCCTCGAGGCTTTCCCTCGAGGCTTTCCCACTAGGCTTTCCCACAGGGCTGTGCCAAGTGCCACCTTGGTGTGAGTCGATCCTCGGCGTGAAAGCCGAGCCGGTGAAGGAAAAAGAGGTTCCTCTGGAAAGGATTGAGACATCTGGGGGACTCTTGGAATGGTGGCACGACCCTGGAGTTCCTCTCGCCGTTCCTGTTGAGAGGGCCTCCTCTTCAGATGCGACGGGAACGCCCGGAATTCTTTCCCGACGAAGCAGGGAAAGGATCCCTCACCTCGAGCTACGAGGCGGAAACGGGGCTCCTCTGGATGTGGGCGGGACCCTCGTGTTTCCTCTCGAATGGAGACGGGTATGTCAGGAAACTTCTTCAGTTTTACCAAGGGTGGGAAGGAACCTTTTGACGTTCCAGAGATGAGGTGTGATTAGCCCCAAGAAGCCTCTGCGGAAATGAGCCTCATCTCGCCTGAAGGGGAGAACCTCCTGGATATTCTCGAGTTGCGGCAGGTTTTCTCGAGTTACGACGGGGACCTCAGGGACCCGCTCTGGTGGCCTCAGGAAGGGCCAATCCCCATGCGAGTTGCTAGGGGCCATCTCGGGATTCCTCTCCCATCGAACCCGGGGCCTAAGACCTTGTGTGGAGTCGGGTCCGGAACCTGAGGATTCCTCTCCAGTGTTGACATGGATCTTGGGGTGCCTCTCAGTCTCCCCAGGGGAGTCAGGCCTCGTCTCGAGTGGGGGCATGCACGTGCGATTCCCTCCTGAGCTGCAGCAGTAGGGTCACGCTTCCTGTCACGTGGATAAAAGGATCTGTGGCTTTCCCTCGAGGCTTTCCCTCGAGGCTTTCCCACGAGGCTTTCCCACAGGGCTGTGCCAAGTGCCAACTTGGTGTGAGTCGATCCTCGGCGTGAAATACGAGCCGGTGAAGGGAAAAGAGGTTCCTCTGGAATGGACAGAGACATCTGGGGGACTTTTGGAATGGTTGCACGATCCTGGAGTTTCTCTCGCCGTTCCTGTTGAGAGGGACTCCTCTTGAGATGCGACGGGAACGCCCGGAATTCTTTCCCGACGAAGCAGGGAAAGGATCCCTCACCTCGAGATACGAGGCGGAAACGGGGCTCCTCTGGATGTGGGCGGGACCCTCGTGTTTCCTCTCGAGTGGAGACGGGTATGTCGGGGAACTTCTTCAGTTGTACCAAGGGTGGGAAGGAACCTTTCGACGTTCCAGAGGTGAGGTGTGATTAGCCCCGAGAAGCCTCTGCGGAAATGGGCCTCATCTCGCCTTCAGGGGAGAACCTCCTGGATATTCTCGAGTTGCGGCAGGTCTTCTCGAGTTACGACGGGGACCTCAGGGACCCGCTCTGGTGGCCTCAGGAAGGGCCAGTCCCCATGCGAGTTGCTAGGGGCCATCTCGGGATTCCTCTCCCATCGATGCCGGGGCCTAAGACCTTGTGTGGAGTCGGGGCCGGAACCTGAGGATTCCTCTCCAGTGTTGACATGGATTTTGGGGTGCCTCTCAGTCTCCCCAGGGGAGTCAGGCCTCGTCTCGAGTGGGGGCATGCACGTGCGATTCCCTCCCGAGCTGCAGCAGTAGGGTCACGCTTCCTGTCACGTGGATCAAAGGATCTGTGGCTTTCCCTCGAGGATTTCCCTTGAGGCTTTCCCACGAGGCTTTCCCACAGGGCTGTGCCAAGTGCCACCTTGGTGTGAGTCGATCCTCGGCGTGAAAGACGAGCCGGTGAAGGGAAAAGAGGTTCCTCTGGAATGGACAGAGATATCTGGGGGACTTTTGGAATGGTGGCACGACCCTGGAGTTCCTCTCGCCGTTCCTGTTGAGAGGACCTCCTCTTGAGATGCGACGGGAACGCCCGGAATTCTTTCCCGACGAAGCAGGGAAAGGATCCCTCACCTCGAGCTACGAGGCGGAAACGGGGCTCCTCTGGATGTGCGCGGGACCCTCGTGTTTCCTCTCGAATGGAGACGGGTATGTCGGGGAACTTCTTCAGTTGCACCAAGGGAGTGAAGTACCCTTTCGACGTTCCAGAGGTGAGGTGTGATTAGCCCCGAGAAGCCTCTGCGGAAATGGGCCTCATCTCGCCTGCAGGGGAGAACCTCCTGGATATTCTCGAGTTGCGGCAGGTCTTCTCGAGTTACGACGGGGACCTCAGGGACCCGCTCTGGTGGCCTCAGGAAGGTCCAGTCCCCATGCGAGTTGCTAGGAGCCATCTCGAGATTCCTCTCCCGGCGATGCCGGGGCCTAAGACCTTGTGTGGAGTCGGGGCCAGAACCTGAGGATTCCTCTCCAGTGTTGACATGGATTTTGGGGTGCCTGAGAGTCTCCCCAGGGTAGTCAGGACTCGTCTCGTGTCGGGGCATGCACGTGCGCTTCCCTCCCGAGCTGCAGCAGTAGGGTCACGCTTCCTGTCACGTGGATAAAGGGATCTGTGGCTTTCCCTCGAGGCTTTCCCTCGAGGATTTCCCACGAGGTTTTCCCACAGGGCTGTGCCAAGTGCCACCTTGGTGTGAGTCGATCCTCGGCGTGAAAGACGAGCCGGTGAAGGAAAAAGAGGTTCCTCTGGAAAGGATTGAGACATCTGGGGGACCCTTGGAATGGTGGCATGACCCTGGAGTTCCTCTCGCCGTTCCTGTTGAGAGGGCCTCCTCTTGAGATGCGACGGGAACGCCCGGAATTCTTTCCCGACGAAGCAGGGAAAGGATCCCTCACCTCGAGCTACGAGGCGGAAACGGGGCTCCTCTGGATGTGGGCGGGACCCTCGTGTTTCCTCTCGAGTGGAGACGGGTATGTCGGGGAACTTCTCGAGTTGCACCAAGGGAGTGAAGGACCCTTTCGACGTTCCGGAGGTGAGGTGTGATTAGCCCCGAGAAACCTCTGCGGAAATGGGCCTCATCTCGCCTGCAGGGGAGAACCTCCTGGATATTCTCGAGTTGCGGCAGGTCTTCTCGAGTTACGACGGAGACCTCAGGGACCCGCTCTGGTGGCCTCAGGATGGGCCAGTCCCCATGCGAGTTGCTAGGGGCCATCTCGAGATTCCTCTCACGTCGATGCCGGGGCCTAAGACCTTGTGTGGAGTCGGGGCCAGAACCTGAGGATTCCTCTCCAGTGTTGACATGGATTTTGGGGTGCCTGTGAGTCTCCCCAGGGGAGTCAGGACTCGTCTCGAGTGGGGGCATGCACGTGCGATTCCCTCCGGAGCTGCAGCAGTAGGGTCACGCTTCCTGTCACGTGGATAGAGGGATCTGTGGCTTTCCCTCGAGGCTTTCCCTCGAGGCTTTCCCACTAGGCTTTCCCACAGGGCTGTGCCAAGTGCCACCTTGGTGTGAGTCGATCCTCGGCGTGAAAGCCGAGCCGGTGAAGGAAAAAGAGGTTCCTCTGGAAAGGATTGAGACATCTGGGGGACTCTTGGAATGGTGGCACGACCCTGGAGTTCCTCTCGCCGTTCCTGTTGAGTGGGCCTCCTCTTCAGATGCGACGGGAACGCCCGGAATTCTTTCCCGACGAAGCAGGGAAAGGATCCCTCACCTCGAGCTACGAGGCGGAAACGGGGCTCCTCTGGATGTGGGCGGGACCCTCGTGTTTCCTCTTGAATGGAGACGGGTATGTCAGGAAACTTCTTCAGTTTTACCAAGGGTGGGAAGGAACCTTTTGACGTTCCAGAGATGAGGTGTGATTAGCCCCAAGAAGCCTCTGTGGAAATGAGCCTCATCTCGCCTGCAGGGCAGAACCTCCTGGATATTCTCCAGTTGCGGCAGGTCTTCTCGAGTTACGACGGGGACCTCAGGGACCCGCTCTGGTGGCCTCAGGAAGGGCCAATCCCCATGCGAGTTGCTAGGGGCCATCTCGGGATTCCTCTCCCATCGATCCCGGGGCCTAAGACCTTGTGTGGAGTCGGGGCCGGAACCTGAGGATTCCTCTCCAGTGTTGACATGGATCTTGGGGTGCCTCTCAGTCTCCCCAGGGGAGTCAGGCCTCGTCTCGAGTGGGGGCATGCACGTGCGATTCCCTCCTGAGCTGCAGCAGTAGGGTCACGCTTCCTGTCACATGGATCAAAGGATCTGTGGCTTTCCCTCGAGGCTTTCCCACGAGGCTTTCCCACAGGGCTGTGCCAAGTGCCACCTTGGTGTGAGTCGATCCTCGGCGTGAAACACGAGCCGGTGAAGGGAAAAGAGGTTCCTCTGGAATGGACAGAGACATCTGGGGGACTTTTGGAATGGTTGCACGACCCTGGAGTTTCTCTCGCCGTTCCTGTTGAGAGGGACTCCTCTTGAGATGCGACGGGAACGCCCGGAATTCTTTCCCGACGAAGCAGGGAAAGGATCCCTCACCTCGAGCTACGAGGCGGAAACGGGGCTCCTCTGGATGTGGGCGGGACCCTCGTGTTTCCTCTCGAGTGGAGACGGGTATGTCGGGGAACTTCTTCAGTTGTACCAAGGGTGGGAAGGAACCTTTCGACGTTCCAGAGGTGAGGTGTGATTAGCCCCGAGAAGCCTCTGCGGAAATGGGCCTCATCTCGCCTGCAGGGGAGAACCTCCTGGATATTCTCGAGTTGCGGCAGGTCTTCTCGAGTTACGACGGGGACCTCAGGGACCCGCTCTGGTGGCCTCAGGAAGGGCCAGTCCCCATGCGAGTTGCTAGGGGCCATCTCGGGATTCCTCTCCCATCGATCCCGGGGCCTAAGACCTTGTGTGGAGTCGGGGCCGAAACCTGAGGATTCCTCTCCAGTGTTGACATGGATCTTGGGGTGCCTCTCCGTCTCCCCAGGGGAGTCAGGCCTCGTCTCGAGTGGGGGCATGCACGTGCGATTCCCTCCCGAGCTGCAGCAGTAGGGTCACGCTTCCTGTCACGTGGATCAAATGATCTGTGGCTTTCCCTCGAGGATTTCCCTTGAGGCTTTCCCACGAGGCTTTCCCACAGGGCTGTGCCAAGTGCCACCTTGGTGTGATTCGATCCTCGGCGTGAAAGACGAGCCGGTGAAGGGAAAAGAGGTTCCTCTGGAATGGACAGAGATATCTGGGGGACTTTTGGAATGGTGGCACGACCCTGGAGTTCCTCTCTCCGTTCCTGTTGAGAGGACCTCCTCTTGAGATGCGACGGGAACGCCCGGAATTCTTTCCCGACGAAGCAGGGAAAGGATCCCGCACCTCGAGCTACGAGGCGGAAACGGGGCTCCTCTGGATGTGGGCGGGACCCTCGTGTTTCCTCTCGAGTGGAGACGGGTATGTCGGGGAACTTCTTCAGTTGCACCAAGGGAGTGAAGTACCCTTTCGACGTTCCAGAGGTGAGGTGTGATTAGCCCCGAGAAGCCTCTGCGGAAATGGGCCTCATCTCGCCTGCAGGGGAGAACCTCCTGGATATTCTCGAGTTGCGGCAGGTCTTCTCGAGTTACGACGGGGACCTCAGGGACCCGCTCTGGTGGCCTCAGGAAGGTCCAGTCCCCATGCGAGTTGCTAGGAGCCATCTCGAGATTCCTCTCCCGGCGATGCCGGGGCCTAAGACCTTGTGTGGAGTCGGGGCCAGAACCTGAGGATTCCTCTCCAGTGTTGACATGGATTTTGTGGTGCCTGAGAGTCTCCCCAGGGGAGTCAGGACTCGTCTCGTGTGGGGGCATGCACGTGCGCTTCCCTCCCGAGCTGCAGCAGTAGGGTCACGCTTCCTGTCACGTGGATAAAGGGATCTGTGGCTTTCCCTCGAGGCTTTCCCTGGAGGATTTCCCACGAGGTTTTCCCACAGGGCTGTGCGAAGTGCCACCTTGGTGTGAGTCGATCCTCGGCGTGAAAGACGAGCCGGTGAAGGAAAAAGAGGTTCCTCTGGAAAGGATTGAGACATCTGGGGGACCCTTGGAATGGTGGCATGACCCTGGAGTTCCTCTCGCCGTTCCTGTTGAGAGGGCCTCCTCTTGAGATGCGACGGGAACGCCCGGAATTCTTTCCCGACGAAGCAGGGAAAGGATCCCTCACCTCGAGCTACGAGGCGGAAACGGGGCTCCTCTGGATGTGGGCGGGACCCTCGTGTTTCCTCTCGAGTGGAGACGGGTATGTCGGGGAACTTCTTCAGTTGTACCAAGGGTGGGAAGGAACCTTTCGACGTTCCAGAGGTGAGGTGTGATTAGCCCCGAGAAGCCTCTGAGGAAATGGGCCTCATCTCGCCTTCAGGTGAGAACCTCCTGGATATTCTCGAGTTGCGGCAGGTCTTCTCGAGTTACGACGGGGACCTCAGGGACCCGCTCTGGTGGCCTCAGGAAGGGCCAATCCCCATGCGAGTTGCTAGGGGCCATCTCGGGATTCCTCTCCCATCGATGCCGGGGCCTAAGACCTTGTGTGGAGTCGGGGCCGGAACCTGAGGATTCCTCTCCAGTGTTGACATGGATCTTGGGGTGCCTCTCAGTCTCCCCAGGGGAGTCAGGCCTCGTCTCGAGTGGGGGCATGCACGTGCGATTCCCTCCCGAGCTTCAGCAGTAGGGTCACGCTTCCTGTCACGTCGATCAAAGAATCTGTGGCTTTCCCTCGAGGATTTCCCTCGAGGCTTTCCCACGAGGCTTTCCCACAGGGCTGGGCCAAGTGCCACCTTGGTGTGAGTCGATCCTCGGCGTGAAAGACGAGCCGGTGAAGGGAAAAGAGTTTCCTCTGGAATGGACAGAGACATCTGGGGGACTTTTGGAATCGTGGCACGACCCTGGAGTTCCTCTCGCCGTTCCTGTTGAGAGGACCTCCTCTTGAGATGCGACGGGAACGCCCGGAATTCTTTCCCGACGAAGCAGGGAAAGGATCCCTCACCTCGAGCTACGAGGCGGAAAAGGGGCTCCTCTGGATGTGGGCGGGACCCTCGTGTTTCCTCTCGAGTGGAGACGGGTATGTCGGGGAACTTCTCGAGTTTCACCAAGGGAGTGAAGGACGGTTTCGACGTTCCAGAGGTGAGGTGTGATTAGCCCCGAGAAGCCTCTGCGGAAATGGGCCTCATCTCGCCTGCAGGGGAGAACGTCCTGGATATTCTCGAGTTGCGGCAGGTCTTCTCGAGTTACGACGGGGACCTCAGGGACCCGCTCTGGTGGCCTCAGGAAGGGCCAGTCCCCATGCGAGTTGCTAGGAGCCAGCTCGAGATTCCTCTCCCGGCGATGCCGGGGCCTAAGACCTTGTGTGGAGTCGGGGCCATAACCTTAGGATTCCTCTCCAGTGTTGACATGGATTTTGGGGTGCCTGAGAGTCTCCCCAGGGGAGTCAGGACTCGTCTCGAGTGGGGGCATGCACGTGCGCTTCCCTCCCGAGCTGCAGCAGTAGGGTCACGCTTCCTGTCACGTGGATAAAGGGATCTGTGGCTTTCCCTCGAGGCTTTCCCTCGAGGATTTCCCACGAGGCTTTCCCACAGGGCTGTGCCAAGTGCCACCTTGGTGTGAGTCGATCCTCGGCGTGAAAGACGAGCCGGTGAAGGAAAAAGAGGTTCCTCTGGAAAGGATTGAGACATCTGGGGGACTCTTGGAATGGTGGCATGACCCTGGAGTTCCTCTCGCCGTTCCTGTTGAGAGGGCCTCCTCTTGAGATGCGACGGGAACGCCCGGAATTCTTTCCCGACGAAGCAGGGAAAGGATCCCTCACCTCGAGCTACGAGGCAGAAACGGGCCTCCTCTGGATGTGGGCGGGACCCTCGTGTTTCCTCTCGAGTGGAGACGGGTATGTCGGGGAACTTCTTCAGTTGTACCAAGGGTGGGAAGGAACCTTTTGACGTTCCAGAGATGAGGTGTGATTAGCCCCGAGAAGCCTCTGCGGAAATGAGCCTCATCTCGCCTGCAGGGGAGAACCTCCTGGATATTCTCGAGTTGCGGCAGGTCTTCTCGAGTTACGACAGGGACCTCAGGGACCCGCTCTTGTGGCCTCAGGAAGGGCCAGTCCCCATGCGAGTTGCTAGGGGCCATCTCGGGATTCCTCTCCCATCGATCCCGGGGCCTAAGACCTTGTGTGGAGTCGGGGCCGGAACCGTAGGATTCCTCTCCAGTGTTGACATGGATCTTGGGGTGCCTCTCAGTCTCCCCAGGGGAGTCAGGCCTCGTCTCGAGTGGGGGCATGCACGTGCGATTCCCTCCCGAGCTGCAGCAGTAGGGTCACGCTTCCTGTCACGTGGATCAAAGGATCTGTGGCTTTCCCTCGAGGATTTCCCTTGAGGCTTTCCCACGAGGCTTTCCCACAGGGCTGTGCCAAGTGCCACCTTGGTGTGAGTCGATCCTCGGCGTGAAAGACGAGCCGATGAAGGGAAAAGAGGTTCCTCTGGAATGGACAGAGATATCTGGGGGACTTTTGGAATGGTGGCACGACCCTGGAGTTCCTCTCGCCGTTCCTGTTGAGAGGACCTCCTCTTGAGATGCGACGGGAACGCCCGGAATTCTTTCCCGACGAAGCACGGAAAGGATCCCGCACCTCGAGCTACGAGGCGGAAACGGGGCTCCTCTGGATGTGGGCGGGATCCTCGTGTTTCCTCTCGAGTGGAGACGGGTATGTCGGGGAACTTCTTGAGTTGCACCAAGGGAGTGAAGGACCCTTTCGACGTTCCAGAGGTGAGGTGTGATTAGCCCCGAGAAGCCTCTGCGGAAATGGGCCTCATCTCGCCTGCAGGGGAGAACCTCCTGGATATTCTCGAGTTGCAGCAGGTCTTCTCGAGTTACGACGGGGACCTCAGGGACCCGCTCTGGTGGCCTCAGGAAGGGCCAGTCCCCATGCGAGTTGCTAGGAGCCATCTCGAGATTCCTCTCCCGGAGATGCCGGGGCCTAAGACCTTGTGTGGAGTCGGGGCCAGAACCTGAGGATTCCTCTCGAGTGTTGACATGGATTTTGGGGTGCCTGTGAGTCTCCCCAGGGGAGTCAGGACTCGTCTCGAGTGGGGGCATGCACGTGCGCTTCCCTCCCGAGCTGCAGCAGTAGGGTCACGCTTCCTGTCACGTGGATAAAGGGATCTGTGGCTTTCCCTCGAGGCTTTCCCTCGAGGATTTCCCACGAGGCTTTCCCACAGGCCTGTGCCAAGTGCCACCTTGGTGTGAGTCGATCCTCGGCGTGAAAGACGAGCCGGTGAAGGAAAAAGAGGTTCCTCTGGAAAGGATTGAGACATCTGGGGGACTCTTGGAATGGTGGCACGACCCTGGAGTTCCTCTCGCCGTTCCTGTTGAGAGGGCCTCCTCTTGAGATGCGACGGGAACGCCCGGAATTCTTTCCCGACGAAGCAGGGAAAGGATCCCTCACCTCGAGCTACGAGGCGGAAAAGGGGCTCCTCTGGATGTGAGCGGGACCCTCGTGTTTCCTCTCGAGTGGAGACGGGTATGTCGGGGAACTTCTTCAGTTTTACCAAGGGTGGGAAGGAACCTTTTCACGTTCCAGAGATGAGGTGTGATTAGCCCCGAGAAGCCTCTGCGGAAATGAGCCTCATCTCCCCTGCAGGGCAAAACCTCCTGGATATTCTCGAGTTGCGGCAGGTCTTCTCGAGTTACGACGGGGACCTCAGGGACCCGCTCTGGTGGCCTCAGGAAGGGCCAATCCCCATGCGAGTTGCTAGGGGCCATCTCGGGATTCCTCTCCCATCGATCCCGGGGCCTAAGACCTTGTGTGGAGTCGGGGCCGGAACCTGAGGATTCCTCTCCAGTGTTGACATGGATCTTGGTGTGCCTCTCAGTCTCCCCAGGGGAGTCAGGCCTCGTCTCGAGTGGGGGCATGCACGTGCGATTCCCTCCCGAGCTGCAGCAGTAGGGTCACGCTTACTGTCACGTGGATCAAAGGATCTGTGGCATTCCCTCGAGGATTTCCCTCGAGGCTTTCCCACGAGGCTTTCCCACAGGGCTGTGCCAAGTGCCACCTTGGTGTGAGTCGATCCTCGACGTGAAATACGAGCCGGTGAAGGGAAAAGAGGTTCCTCTGAAATGGACAGAGACATCTGGGGGACTTTTTGAATGGTGGCACGACCCTGGAGTTTCTCTCGCCGTTCCTGTTGAGAGGGCCTCCTCTTGAGATGCGCGGGGAACGCCCGGAATTCTTTCCCGACGAAGCAGGGAAAGGATCCCTCACCTCGAGCTACGAGGCGGAAACAGGGCTCCTCTGGATGTGGGCCGGACCCTCGTGTTTCGTCTCGAGTGGAGACGGGTATGTCGGGGAACTTCTTGAGTTGTACCAAGGGGGGGAAGGAACCTTTCGACGTTCCAGAGGTGAGGTGTGATTAGCCCCGAGAAGCCTCTGCGGAAATGGGCCTCATCTCGCCTGCAGGGGAGAACCTCCTGAATATTCTCGAGTTGCGGCAGGTCTTCTCGAGTTACGACGGGGACCTCAGGGACCCGCTCTGGTGGCCCCAGGAAGGGCCAGTCCACATGCGAGTTGCTAGGGGCCATCTCGGGATTCCTCTCCCATCGATCCCGGGGCCTAAGACCTTGTGTGGAGTCGGGGCCGGAACCTGAGGATTCCTCTCCAGTGTTGACATGGATCTTGGGGTGCCTCTCAGTCTCCCCAGGGGAGTCAGGCCTCGTCTCGAGTGGGGGCATGCACGTGCGATTCCCTCCCGAGCTGCAGCAGTAGGGTCACGCTTCCTGTCACGTGGATCAAAGGATCTGTGGCTTTCCCTCGAGGATTTCCCTCGAGGCTTTCCCACGAGGCTTTCCCACAGGGCTGTGCCAAGTGCCACCTTGGTGTGAGTCGATCCTCGGCGTGAAAGACGAGCCGGTGAAAGGAAAAGAGTTTCCTCTGGAAAGGACAGAGATATCTGGGGGACTTTTGGAATGGTGGCACGACCCTGGAGTTTCTCTCGCCGTTCCTGTTGAGAGGACCTCCTCTTGAGATGCGACGGGAACGCCCGGAATTCTTTCTCGACGAAGCAGGGAAAGGATCCCTCACCTCGATCTACGAGGCGGAAACGGGGCTCCTCTGGATGTGGGCGGGACCCTCGTGTTTCCTCTCGAGTGGAGACGGGTATGTCGGGGAACTTCTTGAGTTGCACCAAGGGAGTGAAGGACCCTTTCGACGTTCCAGAGGTGAGGTGTGATTAGCCCCGAGAAGCCTCTGCGGAAATGGGCCTCATCTCGCCTGCAGGGGAGAACCTCCTGGATATTCTCGAGTTGCAGCAGGTCTTCTCGAGTTACGACGGGGACCTCAGGGACCCGCTCTGGTGGCCTCAGGAAGGGCCAGTCCCCATGCGAGTTGCTAGGAGCCATCTCGAGATTACTCTCCCGGAGATGCCGGGGCCTAAGACCTTGTGTGGAGTCGGGGCCAGAACCTGAGGATTCCTCTCGAGTGTTGACATGGATTTTGGGGTGCCTGTGAGTCTCCCCAGGGGAGTCAGGACTCGTCTCGAGTGGGGGCATGCACGTGCGCTTCCCTCCCGAGCTGCAGCAGTAGGGTCACGCTTCCTGTCACGTGGATAAAGGGATCTGTGGCTTTCCCTCGAGGCTTTCCCTCGAGGATTTCCCACGAGGCTTTCCCACAGGCCTGTGCCAAGTGCCACCTTGGTGTGAGTCGATCCTCGGCGTGAAAGACGAGCCGGTGAAGGAAAAAGAGGTTCCTCTGGAAAGGATTGAGACATCTGGGGGACTCTTGGAATGGTGGCACGACCCTGGAGTTCCTCTCGCCGTTCCTGTTGAGAGGGCCTCCTCTTGAGATGCGACGGGAACGCCCGGAATTCTTTCCCGACGAAGCAGGGAAAGGATCCCTCACCTCGAGCTACGAGGCGGAAAAGGGGCTCCTCTGGATGTGAGCGGGACCCTCGTGTTTCCTCTCGAGTGGAGACGGGTATGTCGGGGAACTTCTTCAGTTTTACCAAGGGTGGGAAGGAACCTTTTCACGTTCCAGAGATGAGGTGTGATTAGCCCCGAGAAGCCTCTGCGGAAATGAGCCTCATCTCCCCTGCAGGGCAAAACCTCCTGGATATTCTCGAGTTGCGGCAGGTCTTCTCGAGTTACGACGGGGACCTCAGGGACCCGCTCTGGTGGCCTCAGGAAGGGCCAATCCCCATGCGAGTTGCTAGGGGCCATCTCGGGATTCCTCTCCCATCGATCCCGGGGCCTAAGACCTTGTGTGGAGTCGGGGCCGGAACCTGAGGATTCCTCTCCAGTGTTGACATGGATCTTGGTGTGCCTCTCAGTCTCCCCAGGGGAGTCAGGCCTCGTCTCGAGTGGGGGCATGCACGTGCGATTCCCTCCCGAGCTGCAGCAGTAGGGTCACGCTTACTGTCACGTGGATCAAAGGATCTGTGGCATTCCCTCGAGGATTTCCCTCGAGGCTTTCCCACGAGGCTTTCCCACAGGGCTGTGCCAAGTGCCACCTTGGTGTGAGTCGATCCTCGACGTGAAATACGAGCCGGTGAAGGGAAAAGAGGTTCCTCTGAAATGGACAGAGACATCTGGGGGACTTTTTGAATGGTGGCACGACCCTGGAGTTTCTCTCGCCGTTCCTGTTGAGAGGGCCTCCTCTTGAGATGCGCGGGGAACGCCCGGAATTCTTTCCCGACGAAGCAGGGAAAGGATCCCTCACCTCGAGCTACGAGGCGGAAACAGGGCTCCTCTGGATGTGGGCCGGACCCTCGTGTTTCGTCTCGAGTGGAGACGGGTATGTCGGGGAACTTCTTGAGTTGTACCAAGGGGGGGAAGGAACCTTTCGACGTTCCAGAGGTGAGGTGTGATTAGCCCCGAGAAGCCTCTGCGGAAATGGGCCTCATCTCGCCTGCAGGGGAGAACCTCCTGAATATTCTCGAGTTGCGGCAGGTCTTCTCGAGTTACGACGGGGACCTCAGGGACCCGCTCTGGTGGCCCCAGGAAGGGCCAGTCCACATGCGAGTTGCTAGGGGCCATCTCGGGATTCCTCTCCCATCGATCCCGGGGCCTAAGACCTTGTGTGGAGTCGGGGCCGGAACCTGAGGATTCCTCTCCAGTGTTGACATGGATCTTGGGGTGCCTCTCAGTCTCCCCAGGGGAGTCAGGCCTCGTCTCGAGTGGGGGCATGCACGTGCGATTCCCTCCCGAGCTGCAGCAGTAGGGTCACGCTTCCTGTCACGTGGATCAAAGGATCTGTGGCTTTCCCTCGAGGATTTCCCTCGAGGCTTTCCCACGAGGCTTTCCCACAGGGCTGTGCCAAGTGCCACCTTGGTGTGAGTCGATCCTCGGCGTGAAAGACGAGCCGGTGAAAGGAAAAGAGTTTCCTCTGGAAAGGACAGAGATATCTGGGGGACTTTTGGAATGGTGGCACGACCCTGGAGTTTCTCTCGCCGTTCCTGTTGAGAGGACCTCCTCTTGAGATGCGACGGGAACGCCCGGAATTCTTTCTCGACGAAGCAGGGAAAGGATCCCTCACCTCGATCTACGAGGCGGAAACGGGGCTCCTCTGGATGTGGGCGGGACCCTCGTGTTTCCTCTCGAGTGGAGACGGGTATGTCGGGGAACTTCTTGAGTTGCACCAAGGGAGTGAAGGACCCTTTCGACGTTCCAGAGGTGAGGTGTGATTAGCCCCGAGAAGCCTCTGCGGAAATGGGCCTCATCTCGCCTGCAGGGGAGAACCTCCTGGATATTCTCGAGTTGCAGCAGGTCTTCTCGAGTTACGACGGGAACCTCAGGGACCCGCTCTGGTGGCCTCAGGAAGGGCCAGTCCCCATGCGAGTTGCTAGGAGCCATCTCGAGATTACTCTCCCGGAGATGCCGGGGCCTAAGACCTTGTGTGGAGTCGGGGCCAGAACCTGAGGATTCCTCTCGAGTGTTGACATGGATTTTGGGGTGCCTGTGAGTCTCCCCAGGGGAGTCAGGACTCGTCTCGAGTGGGGGCATGCACGTGCGCTTCCCTCCCGAGCTGCAGCAGTAGGGTCACGCTTCCTGTCACGTGGATAAAGGGATCTGTGGCTTTCCCTCGAGGCTTTCCCTCGAGGATTTCCCACGAGGCTTTCCCACAGGCCTGTGCCAAGTGCCACCTTGGTGTGAGTCGATCCTCGGCGTGAAAGACGAGCCGGTGAAGGAAAAAGAGGTTCCTCTGGAAAGGATTGAGACATCTGGGGGACTCTTGGAATGGTGGCACGACCCTGGAGTTCCTCTCGCCGTTCCTGTTGAGAGGGCCTCCTCTTGAGATGCGACGGGAACGCCCGGAATTCTTTCCCGACGAAGCAGGGAAAGGATCCCTCACCTCGAGCTACGAGGCGGAAAAGGGGCTCCTCTGGATGTGAGCGGGACCCTCGTGTTTCCTCTCGAGTGGAGACGGGTATGTCGGGGAACTTCTTCAGTTTTACCAAGGGTGGGAAGGAACCTTTTCACCTTCCAGAGATGAGGTGTGAATAGCCCCGAGAAGCCTCTGCGGAAATGAGCCTCATCTCCCCTGCAGGGCAAAACCTCCTGGATATTCTCGAGTTGCGGCAGGTCTTCTCGAGTTACGACGGGGACCTCAGGGACCCGCTCTGGTGGCCTCAGGAAGGGCCAATCCCCATGCGAGTTGCTAGGGGCCATCTCGGGATTCCTCTCCGACCGATCCCGGGGCCTAAGACCTTGTGTGGATTCGGGGCCGGAACCTGAGGATTCCTCTCCAGTGTTGACATGGATCTTGGTGTGCCTCTCAGTCTCCCCAGGGGAGTCAGGCCTCGTCTCGAGTGGGGGCATGCACGTGCGATTCCCTCCCGAGCTGCAGCAGTAGGGTCACGCTTACTGTCACGTGGATCAAAGGATCTGTGGCATTCCCTCGAGGATTTCCCTCGAGGCTTTCCCACGAGGCTTTCCCACAGGGCTGTGCCAAGTGCCACCTTGGTGTGAGTCGATCCTCGACGTGAAATACGAGCCGGTGAAGGGAAAAGAGGTTCCTCTGAAATGGACAGAGACATCTGGGGGACGTTTTGAATGGTGGCACGACCCTGGAGTTTCTCTCGCCGTTCCTGTTGAGAGGGCCTCCTCTTGAGATGCACGGGGAACGCCCGGAATTCTTTCCCGACGAAGCAGGGAAAGGATCCCTCACCTCGAGCTACGAGGCGGAAACAGGGCTCCTCTGGATGTGGGCGGGACCCTCGTGTTTCGTCTCGAGTGGAGACGGGTATGTCGGGGAACTTCTTGAGTTGTACCAAGGGGGGGAAGGAACCTTTCGACGTTCCAGAGGTGAGGTGTGATTAGCCCCGAGAAGCCTCTGCGGAAATGGGCCTCATCTCGCCTTCAGGGGAGAACCTCCTGGATATTCTCGAGTTGCGGCAGGTCTTCTCGAGTTACGACGGGGACCTCAGGGACCCGCTCTGGTGGCCCCAGGAAGGGCCAGTCCACATGCGAGTTGCTAGGGGCCATCTCGGGATTCCTCTCCCATCGATCCCGGGGCCTAAGACCTTGTGTAGAGTCGGGGCCGGAACCTGAGGATTCCTCTCCAGAGTTGACATGGATCTTGGGGTGCCTCTCAGTCTCCCCAGGGGAGTCAGGCCTCGTCTCGAGTGGGGGCATGCACGTGCGATTCCCTCCCGAGCTGCAGCAGTAGGGTCACGCTTCCTGTCACGTGGATCAAAGGATCTGTGGCTTTCCCTCGAGGATTTCCCTCGAGGCTTTTCCACGAGGCTTTTCCACAGGGCTGTGCCAAGTGCCACCTTGCTGTGAGTCGATCCTCGGCGTGAAAGACGAGCCGGTGAAAGGAAAAGAGTTTCCTCTGGAAAGGACAGAGATATCTGGGGGACTTTTGGAATGGTGGCACGACCCTGGAGTTTCTCTCGCCGTTCCTGTTGAGAGGACCTCCTCTTGAGATGCGACGGGAACGCCCGGAATTCTTTCCCGACGAAGCAGGGAAAGGATCCCTCACCTCGAGCTACGAGGCGGAAACGGGGCTCCTCTGGATGTGGGCGGGACCCTCGTGTTTCCTCTCGTGTGGAGACGGGTATGTCGGGGAACTTCTTGAGTTGCACCAAGGGAGTGAAGGACCCTTTTGACGGTCCAGAGGTGAGGTGTGATTAGGCCCGAGAAGCCTCTGCGGAAATGGGCCTCATCTCGCCTGCAGGGGAGAACCTCCTGGATATTCTCGAGTTGCGGCAGGTCTTCTCGAGGTACGACGGGGACCTCAGGGACCCGCACTGGTGGCCTCAGGAAGGGCCAGTCCCCATGCGAGTTGCTAGGGGCCATCTCGAGATTCCTCTCCCGTCGATGCCGGGGCCTAAGACCTTGTGTGGAGTCGGGCCGGAACCTGAGCATTCCTCTCCAGTGTTGACATGGATCTTGGGGTGCCTCTCAGTCTCCCCAGGGGAGTCAGGCCTCGTCTCGAGTGAGGGCATGCACGTGCGCTTCCCTCCCGAGCTGCAGCAATAGGGTCACACTTCCTGTCACGTGGATAAAGGGATCTGTGGCTTTCCCTCGAGGCTTTCCCTCGAGGCTTTCCCACGAGGCTTTCCCACAGGGCTGGGCCAAGTGCCACCTTGGTGTGAGTCGATCCTCGGCGTGAAAGACGAGCAGGTGTAGGGAAAAGAGTTTCCTCTGGAATGGACTGAGACATCTGGTTGACTCTTGGAATGGTGGCACGACCCTGGAGTTCCTCTCGCCGTTCCTGTTGAGAGGGCCTCCTCTTGAGATGCGACGGGAACGCCGGGAATTCTTTCCCGAAAAGCAGGGAAAGGATCCCTCACCTCGAGCTACGAGGCGGAAACGGGGCTCCTCTGGATGTGGGCGGGACCCTCGTGTTTCCTCTCGAGTGGAGACGGGTATGTCGGGGAACTTCTTGAGTTGCACCAATGGTGTGAAGGACCCTTTCGACGTTCCAGAGGTGAGGTGTGATTAGCCCCGAGAAGCCTCTGCGGAAATGGGCCTCATCTCGCCTGCAGGGGAGAACCTCCTGGATATTCTCGAGTTTCGGCAGGTCTTCTCCAGTTACGACGCGGACCTCAGGGACCCGCTCTGGTGGCCTCAGGAAGGGCCAGTCCCATGCGAGTTGCTAGGGGTCAGCTCGCGATACCTCTCTCGTCGATGCCGGGTCCTAAGACCTTGTGCGTAGTCGGGGTCGGAACCTCAGGATTCCTCTCCAGTGTTGACATGGATTTTCGGGTGCCTCTGAGTCTCCCCAGGGGAGTCAGGCCTCGTCTCGAATGGGGGCATGCACGTGTGCTTCCCTCCCGAGCTGCAGCAGTAGGGTCACGCTTCCTGTCACGTGGATCAAGGGATCTGTGGCTTTCCCACGAGGCTTTCCCACAGGGCTGTGCCAAGTGCCACCTTGGTGTGAGTCGATCCTCGGCGTGAAAGACGAGCCGGTGAAGGGAAAAGAGGTTCCTCTGGAATGGACTGAGACATCTGGGGGACTCTTGGAATGGTGGCACGACCCTGGAGTTCCTCTCGCCGTTCCTGTTGAGAGGGCCTCCTCTTGAGATGCGACGGGAACGCCGGGAATTCTTTCCCGACGAAGCAGGGAAAGGATCCCTCACCTCGAGCTACGAGGCGGAAACGGGGCTCCTCTGGATGTGGGCGAGACCCTCGTGTTTCCGCTCGAGTGGAGACGGGTATGTCGGGGAACTTCTTGAGTTGCACCAATGGTGTGAAGGACCCTTTCGACGTTCCAGAGGTGAGGTGTGATTAGCCCCGAGAAGCCTCTGGGGAAATGGGCCTCATCTCGCCTGCAGGGGAGAACCTCCTGGATATTCTCGAGTTGCGGCAGGTCTTCTCGAGTTACGACGGGGACCTCAGGGACCCGCTCTGTTGGCCCCAGGAAGGGCCAGTCCACATGCGAGTTGCTAGGGGCCATCTCTGGATTCCTCTCCCATCGATCCCGGGGCCTAAGACCTTGTGTAGAGTCGGGGCCGGAACCTGAGGATTCCTCTCCAGTGTTGACATGGATCTTGGGGTGCCTCTCAGTCTCCCCAGGGGAGTCAGGCCTCGTCTCGAGTGGGGGCATGCACGTGCGATTCCCTCCCGAGCTGCAGCAGTAGGGTCACGCTTCCTGTCACGTGGATCAAAGGATCTGTGGCTTTCCCTCGAGGATTTCCCTCGAGGCTTTTCCACGAGGCTTTTCCACAGGGCTGTGCCAAGTGCCACCTTGCTGTGAGTCGATCCTCGGCGTGAAAGACGAGCCGGTGAAAGGAAAAGAGTTTCCTCTGGAAAGGACAGAGATATCTGGGGGACTTTTGGAATGGTGGCACGACCCTGGAGTTTCTCTCGCCGTTCCTGTTGAGAGGACCTCCTCTTGAGATGCGACGGGAACGCCCGGAATTCTTTCCCGACGAAGCAGGGAAAGGATCCCTCACCTCGAGCTACGAGGCGGAAACGGGGCTCCTCTGGATGTGGGCGGGACCCTCGTGTTTCCTCTCGTGTGGAGACGGGTATGTCGGGGAACTTCTTGAGTTGCACCAAGGGAGTGAAGGACCCTTTCGACGGTCCAGAGGTGAGGTGTGATTAGGCCCGAGAAGCCTCTGCGGAAATGGGCCTCATCTCGCCTGCAGGGGAGAACCTCCTGGATATTCTCGAGTTGCGGCAGGTCTTCTCGAGTTACGACGGGGACATCAGGGACCCGCACTGGTGGCCTCAGGAAGGGCCAGTCCCCATGCGAGTTGCTAGGGGCCATCTCGAGATTCCTCTCCCGTCGATGCCGGGGCCTAAGACCTTGTGTGGAGTCGGGCCGGAACCTGAGCATTCCTCTCCAGTGTTGACATGGATCTTGGGGTGCCTCTCAGTCTCCCCAGGGGAGTCAGGCCTCGTCTCGAGTGAGGGCATGCACGTGCGCTTCCCTCCCGAGCTGCAGCAATAGGGTCACACTTCCTGTCACGTGGATAAAGGGATCTGTGGCTTTCCCTCGAGGCTTTCCCTCGAGGCTTTCCCACGAGGCTTTCCCACAGGGCTGGGCCAAGTGCCACCTTGGTGTGAGTCGATCCTCGGCGTGAAAGACGAGCAGGTGTAGGGAAAAGAGTTTCCTCTGGAATGGACTGAGACATCTGGTTGACTCTTGGAATGGTGGCACGACCCTGGAGTTCCTCTCGCCGTTCCTGTTGAGAGGGCCTCCTCTTGAGATGCGACGGGAACGCCGGGAATTCTTTCCCGAAAAGCAGGGAAAGGATCCCTCACCTCGAGCTACGAGGCGGAAACGGGGCTCCTCTGGATGTGGGCGGGACCCTCGTGTTTCCTCTCGAGTGGAGACGGGTATGTCGGGGAACTTCTTGAGTTGCACCAATGGTGTGAAGGACCCTTTCGACGTTCCAGAGGTGAGGTGTGATTAGCCCCGAGAAGCCTCTGCGGAAATGGGCCTCATCTCGCCTGCAGGGGAGAACCTCCTGGATATTCTCGAGTTTCGGCAGGTCTTCTCCAGTTACGACGCGGACCTCAGGGACCCGCTCTGGTGGCCTCAGGAAGGGCCAGTCCCATGCGAGTTGCTAGGGGTCAGCTCGCGATACCTCTCTCGTAGATGCCGGGTCCTAAGACCTTGTGCGGAGTCGGGGTCGGAACCTCAGGATTCCTCTCCAGTGTTGACATGGATTTTCGGGTGCCTCTGAGTCTCCCCAGGGGAGTCAGGCCTCGTCTCGAATGGGGGCATGCACGTGTGCTTCCCTCCCGAGCTGCAGCAGTAGGGTCACGCTTCCTGTCACGTGGATCAAGGGATCTGTGGCTTTCCCACGAGGCTTTCCCACAGGGCTGTGCCAAGTGCCACCTTGGTGTGAGTCGATCCTCGGCGTGAAAGACGAGCCGGTGAAGGGAAAAGAGGTTCCTCTGGAATGGACTGAGACATCTGGGGGACTCTTGGAATGGTGGCACGACCCTGGAGTTCCTCTCGCCGTTCCTGTTGAGAGGGCCTCCTCTTGAGATGCGACGGGAACGCCCGGAATTCTTTCCCGACGAAGCAGGGAAAGGATCCCTCACCTCGAGCTACGAGGCGGAAACGGGGCTCCTCTGGATGTGGGCGAGACCCTCGTGTTTCCTCTCGAGTGGAGACGGGTATGTCGGGGAACTTCTTGAGTTGCACCAATGGTGTGAAGGACCCTTTCGACGTTCCAGAGGTGAGGTGTGATTAGCCCCGAGAAGCCTCTGCGGTAATGGGCCTCATCTCGCCTGCAGGGGAGAACCTCCTGGATATTCTCGAGTTGCGGCAGGTCTTCTCGAGTTACGACGCGGACCTCAGGGACCCGCTCTGGTGGCCTCAGGAAGGGCCAGTCCCCATGCGAGTTGCTAGGGGCCATCTCGGGATTCCTCTCCCGTCGATGCCGGGGCCTAAGACCTTGTGAGGAGTCGGGGCCAGAACCTGAGGATTCCTCTCCAGTGTTGACATCGATTTTGGGGTGCCTCTGAGTCTCCCCAGGGGAGTCAGGACTCGTCTCGAGTGGGGGCATGCACGTGCGCTTCCCTCCCGAGCTGCAGCAGTAGGGTCACGCTTCCTGTCATGTGGATAAAGGGATCTGTGGCTTTCCCTCGAGGCTTTCCCACAGGGCTGTGCCAAGTGCCACCTTGGTGTGAGTCGATCCTCGGCGTGAAAGACGAGCCGGTGAAGGGAAAAGAGGTTCCTCTGGAATGCACTGAGACATCTGGGGGACTCTTGGAATGGTGGCACGACCCTGGAGTTCCTCTCGCCGTTCCTGTTGAGAGGGCCTCCTCTTGAGATGCGACGGGAACGCCGGGAATTCTTTCCCGACGAAACAGGGAAAGGATCCCTCACCTCGAGCTACGAGGCGGAAACGGGGCTCCTCTGGATGTGGGCGGGACCCTCGTGTTTCCTCTCGAGTGGAGACGGGTATGTCGGGGAACTTCTTTAGTTGCACTAAGGGTGTGAAGGACCCTTTCGGCGTTCCAGAGGTGAGGTGTGATTAGCCCCGAGAAGCCTCTGCGGAAATGGGCCTCATCTCGCCTGCAGGGGAGAACCTCCTGGATATTCTCGAGTTGCGGCAGGTCTTCTCGAGTTACGATGGGGACCTCAGGGACATGGCTGGTGGCCTCAGGAAGGGCCAGTCCCATGCGAGTTGCTAGGGGCCATCTCGCGATACCGGTCCCGTCGATGCCGGGGCCTAGGACCTTGTGCGGAGTCGGGGGCCAGAACCTCAGGATTCCTCTCCAGTGTTGAAATGGATTTTGGGGTGGCTCTGAGTCTCCCCAGGGGAGTCAGGCCTCGTCTCGAGTGGGGTCATGCACGTGCGATTCCCTCCCGAGCTGCAGCAGTAGGGTCACGCTTCCTGTCACGTGGATCAAGGGATCTGTGGCTTTCCCTCGAGGCTTTCCATCGAGGCTTTCCCAGGAGGCTTTCCCACAGGGCTATGAGAAGTGCCACCTTGGTGTGAGTCGATCCTCGGTGTGAAAGACGAGCCGGTGAAGGGAAAAGAGGTTCCTCTGGAATGCACTGAGACATCTGGGGGACTCTTGGAATGGTGGCACGACCATGGAGTTCCTCTCGCCGTTCCTGTTGAGTGGGCCTCCTCTTCAGATGCGACGGGAACGACGGGAATTCTTTCCCGACGAAGCAGGGAAAGGATCCCTCACCTCGAGCCACGAGGCGGAAACGGGACTCCTCTGGATGTGGGCGGGACCCTCGTGTTTCCTCTCGAGTGGACACGGGTATGTCGGGGAACTTCTTGAGTTGCACCAAGGGTGTGAAGGACCCTTTCGACGTTCCAGAGGTGAGGTGTGATCAGCCCCGAGAAGCCTCTGCGGAAATGGGCCTCATCTCGCCTGCAGGGGAGAACCTCCTGGATATTCTCGAGTTGCGGCAGGTCTTCCCGAGTTACGACGGGGACCTCAGGGACCCGCTCTGGTGGCCTCAGGAAGGGCCAGTCCCCATGCGAGTTGCTAGGGGCCATTTCGGGATTCCTCTCCCATCGATGCCGGGGCCTAAGACCTTGTGTGGAGTCGGGGCCGGAACCTGAGGATTCCTCTCCAGTGTTGACATGGATCTTGGGGAGCCTCTCAGTCTCCCCAGGGGACTCAGGCCTCGTCTCGAGTGGGGGAATGCACGTGCGATTCCCTCCCGAGCTGCAGCAGTAGGATCACGCTTCCTGTCACGTGGATCAAAGGATCTGTGGCTTTCCCTCGAGGATTTCCCTCGAGGCTTTCCCACGAGGCTTTCCCACAGGGCTGTGCCAAGTGCCACCTTGGTGTGAGTCGGTCCTCGGCGTGAAAGTCGAGCCGGTGAAGGGAAAAGAGTTTCCTCTGGAATGGACAGAGACATCTGGGGGACTTTTGGAATGGTGGCACGACCCTGGAGTTCCTCTCGCCGTTCCTGTTGAGAGGACCTCCTCTTGAGATGCGACGGGAACGCCCGGAATTCTTTCCCGACGAAGCAGGGAAAGGATCCCTCACCTCGAGCTACGAGGCGGAAACGGGGCTCCTCTGGATGTGGGCGGGACCCTCGTGTTTCCTCTCGAGTGGAGACGGGTATGTCGGGGAACTTCTTGAGTTGCACCAAGGGAGTGAAGGATCCTTTCGACGTTCCAGAGGTGAGGTGTGATTAGCCCCGAGAAGCCTCTGCGGAAATGGGCCTCATCTCGCCTGCAGGGGAGAACCTCCTGGATATTCTCGAGTTGCGGCAGGTCTTCTCGAGTTACGACGGGGACGTCAGGGACCCGCTCTGGTGGCCTCAGGAAGGGCCAGTCCCCATGCGAGTTGCTAGGGGCCTTCTTGGGATTCCTCTCCAATCGATGCCGGGGCCTAAGACCTTGTGTGGAGTCGGGGCCGGAACCTGAGGATTCCTCTCCAGTGTTGACATGGATCTTGGGGTGCCTCTCAGTCTCCCCAGGGGAGTCAGGCCTCGTCTCGAGTGGGGGCATGCACGTGCGATTCCCTTGCGACCTGCAGCAGTAGGGTCACGCTTCCTGTCACGTGGATCAAAGGATCTGGGTCTTTCCCTCGAGGATTTCCCTCGAGGCTTTCCCACGAGGCTTTCCCACAGGGCTGTGCCAAGTGCCACCTTGGTGTGAGTCGATCCTCGGCGTGAAAGACGAGCCGGTGAAGGGAAAAGAGGTTCCTCTGGCATGGACTGAGACATCTGGGGGACTCTTGGAATGGTGGCACGACCCTGGAGTTCCTCTAGCCGTTCCTGTTGAGAGGGCCTCCTCTTGAGATGCGACGGGAACGCCGGGAATTCTTTCCCGACGAAGCAGGGATAGTATCCCTCAACTCGAGCTACGAGGCGGAAACGGGGCTCCTCTGGATGTGGGCGGGACCCTCGTGTTTCCTCTCGAGTGGAGACGAGTGTGTCGGGGAACTTCTTGAGTTGTACCAAGGGTGGGAATGAACATTTCGACGTTCCAGAGGTGAGGTGTGATTAGCCCCGAGAAGCCTCTGCGGAAATGGGCCTCATCTCGCCTGCAGGGGAGAACCTCCTGGATATTCCGAGTTGCGGCAGGTCTTCTCGAGTTACGTCGGGGACCTCAGGGACCCGCTCTGGTGGCCTCAGGAAGGGCCAGTCCCCTTGCGAGTTGCTAGGGTCCATCTCGGGATTCCTCTCCCATCGATGCCGGGGCCTAAGACCATGTGTGGAGTCGGGGCCGGAACCTGAGGATTCCTCTCCAGTGTTGACATGGATCTTGGGGTGCCTCTCAGTCTCCCCAGGGGAGTCAGGCCTCGTCTCGAGTGGGGGCATGCACGTGCGATTCCCTCCCGAGCTGCAGCAGTAGGGTCACGCTTCCTGTCACGTGGATAAAGGGATCTGTGGCTTTCCATCTAGGCTTTCCCTCGAGGCATTCCCACGAGGATTTCCCACAGGGCTGTGCCAAGTCCACCTTGGTGTGAGTCGATCCTCAGCGTGAAAGACGTGCCGGTGAAGGAAAAAGAGGTTCCTCTGGAATGGATTGAGACATCTGGGGGACTCTTGGAATGGTGGCACGACCCTGGAGTTCCTCTCGCCGTTACTGTTGTGAGGACCTCCTCTTGAGATGCGACGGGAACGCCCGGAATTCTTTCCCGATGAAGCAGGGAAAGGATCCCTCACCTCGAGCTACGAGGCGGAAACGGGGCTCCTCGGGATGTGGGCGTGACCCTCGTGTTTCCTCTCGAGTGGAGACGGGAATGTCAGGGAACTTCTTGATTTGCACCAAGGGTGTGAAGGACCCTTTCGAAGTTCCAGAGGTGAGGTGTGATTAGCCCCGAGAAGCCTCTGCGGAAATGGGCCTCATCTCGCCTGCAGGGGAGAACCTCCTGGATATTCTCGAGTTGCGGCAGGTCTTCTCGAGTTACGACGCAGACCTCAGGGACCCTCTCTGGTGGCCTCAGGAAGGGCCAGTCCCATGCGAGTTGCAAGGGGCCATCTCGCGATACTTCTCCCGTCGATGCCGGGGCCTAAGACCTTGTGCGGAGTCGCGGCCGGAACCTGAGGATTCCTCTCCAGTGTTGACATGGATTTTGGGGTGCCTCTGAGTCTCCCCAGGGGAGTCAGGCCTCGTCTCGAGTGGGGTCATGCACGTGTGCTTCCCTCCCGAGCTGCAGCAGTAGGGTCACGCTTCCTGTCACGTGGATCAAGGGATTTGTGGCTTTCCCTCGAGGCTTTCCATCGAGGCTTTCGCAGGAAGCTTTCCCACAGGGCTATGAGAAGTGCCACCTTGGTGTGAGTCGATCCTCGGTGTGAAAGACGAGCCGGTGAAGGAAAAAGAGGTTCCTCTGCAATGCACTGAGACATCTGGGGGACTCCTGGAATGGTGGCACGACCCTGGAGTTCCTCTCCCCGTTCCTGTTCAGAGGGCCTCCTCTTGAGATGCGACGGGAACCCCGGGAATTCTTTCCCAACGAAGCAGGGAAAGGATCCCTCACCTTGAGCTACGAGGCGGAAACGGGGCTCCTCTGGATGTGGGCGGGACCCTCGTGTTTCCTCTCGAGTGGAGACGGGTATGTCGGGGAACTTCTTGATTTGCACCAAGGGTGTGAAGGACCCTTTCGACGTTCCAGAGGTGAGGTGTGATTAGCCCCGAGAAGCCTCTGCGGAAATGGGCCTCATCTCGCCTGCAGGGGAGAACCTCCTGGATATTCTCGAGTTGCGGCAGGTCTTCTCGAGTTACGACGGGGACCTCAGGGTCCCGCTCTGGTGGCCTCAGGAAGAGCCACTCCCCATGCGAGTTGCTAGGGGCCATCTCGGGATTCCTCTCCCGTCGATGCCGGGGCCTAAGACCTTGTGTGGAGTCGGGGCCGGTACCTGAGGATTCCTCTCCAGTGTTGACATGGATTTTGGGGTGCCTTTTAGTTTCCCCAGGGGAGTCAGGTCTCGTCTCGTGTGGGGACTATTCACGTGCGCTTCCCTTCCGAGCTGCAGCAGCAGGGTCACGCTTCCTGTAACGTGGATCAAGGGATCTGTGGCTTTCCCTAGAGGATTTCCCTCGAGGCTTTCCCAGGAGGCTTTCCCACAGGGCTGTGCCAAGTGCCACCTTGGTGTGAGTCGATCCTAGGCGTGAAAGACGAGCCGGTGAAGGGAAAAGAGGTTCCTCTGGAATGGACAGAGACATCTGGGGGACTTTTGGAATGGTGGCACGACCCTGGAGATCCTCTAGCCGTTCCTGTTGAGAGGACCTCCTCTTGAGATGCGACGGGAACGCCCGGAATTCTTTCCCGACGAAGCAGGGAAAGGATCCCTCACCTCGAGCTACGAGGCGGAAACGGGGCTCCTCTGGATGTGGGCGGGACCCTCGTGTTTCCTCTCGAGTGGAGACGGGTATATCGGGGAACTTCTTGAGTTGTACCAAGGGTGGGAAGGAACCTTTCGACGTTCCAGAGGTGAGGTGTGATTAGCCCCGAGAAGCCTCTGCGGAAATGGGCCTCATCTCGGCTGCAGGGGAGAACCTCCTGGATATTCTCGAGTTGCGGCAGGTCTTCTCGAGTTACGACGGGGACCTCAGGGACCCGCTCTGGGGGCCTCAGGAAGGGCCAGTCCCCATGCGAGTTGCTAGGGGCCATCTCGGGATTCCTCTCCCATCGATGCCGGGGCCTAAGACCTTGTGTGGAGTCGGGGCCGGAACCTGAGGATTCCTCTCCAGTGTTGACCTGGATCTTGGGGTGCCTCTCAGTCTCCCCAGGGGAGTCAGGCCTCGTCTCGAGTGGGGGCATGCACGTGCGATTCCCTTCCGAGCTGCAGCAGTAGGGTCACGCTTCCTGTCACGTAGATAAAGGGATCTGTGGCTTTCCCTCGAGGCTTTCCCACAGGGCTGTGCCAAGTGCCACCTTGGTGTGAGTCGATCCTCGGCGTAAAAGACGAGCCGGTGAAGGAAAAAGAGGTTCCTCTGGAATGTATTGAGACATCTGGCGGACTCTTGGAATGGTGGCACGACCCTGGAGTTCCTCTAGCCGTTCCTGTTGAGAGGGCCTCCTCTTGAGATGCGACGGGAACGCCCGGAATTCTTTCCCGACGAAGCAGGGAAAGGATCCCTCACCTCGAGCTACGAGGCGGAAACGGGTCTCCTCGGGATGTGGTCGTGACCCTCGTGTTTCCTCTCGAGTGGAGACGGGTATGTCGGGGAACTTCTTGATTTGCACCAAGGGTGTGAAGGACCCTTTCGACGTTCCAGAGGTGAGGTGTGATTAGCCCCGAGAAGCCTCTGCGGAAATGGGCCTCATCTCGCCTGCAGGGGAGAACCTCCTGGATATTCTCGAGTTGCGGCAGGTCTTCTCGAGTTACGACGGGGACCTCAGGGACCCGCTCTGGTGGCCTCAGGAAGGGCCACTCCCCATGCGAGTTGCTAGGGGCCATCTCGGGATTCCTCTCCCGTCGATGCCGGGGCCTAAGACCTTGTGTGGAGTCAGGGCCGGAACCTGAGGATTCCTCTCCAGTGTTGACATGGATTTTGGGGTGCCTCTTAGTTTCCCCAGGGGAGTCAGGTCTCGTCTCCTGTGGGGACTATTCACGTGCGCTTCCCTTCCGAGCGGCAGAAGCAGGGTCACGCTTCCTGTAACGTGGATCAAGGGATCTGTGGCTTTCCCTCGAGGATTTCCCTCGAGGCTTTCCCACGAGGCTTTCCCACAGGGCTGTGCCAAGTGCCACCTTGGTGTGAGTCGATCCTCGGCGTGAAAGACGAGCCGGTGAAGGGAAAAGAGGTTCCTCTGGAATGCACTGAGACATCTGGGGGACTCTTGGAATGGTGGCACGACCCTGGAGTTCCTCTCGCCGTTCCTGTTGAGAGGGTCTCCTCTTGAGATGCGACGGGAATGCCGGGAATTCTTTCCCGATGAAGCAGGGAAAGGATCCCTCACCTCGAGCTACGAGGCGGAAACGGGGCTCCTCGGGATGTGGGCGGGACCCTCGTGTTTCCTCTCGAGTGGAGTCGGGTATGTCGGGGAACTTCTCGAGTTTCACCAAGGGAGTGAAGGACCCTTTCGACGTTCCAGAGGTGAGGTGTGATTAGCCCCGAGAAGCCTCTGCGGAAATGAGCCTCATCTCGCCTGCAGGGGAGAACCTCCTGGATATTCTCGAGTTGCGGCAGGTCTTCTCGAGTTACGACGAGGACTTCAGGGACCCGCTCTGGTGGACTCAGGAAGGGCCAGTCCCCATGCGAGTTGCTAGGAGCCATCTCGAGATTCCTCTCCCGGCGATGCCGGGGCCTAAGACCTTGTGTGGAGCCGGGGCCGGAACCTGAGGATTCCTCTCCAGTGTTGACATGGATTTTGGGGTGCCTGTGAGTCTCCCCAGGGGAGTCAGGACTCGTCTCGAGTGGGGGCATGCACGTGCGCTTCCCTCCCGAGCTGCTGCAGTAGGGTCACGCTTCCTGTCACGTGGATAAAGGGATCTGTGGCTTTCCCTCGAGGCTTTCCCTCGAGGATTTCCCACGAGGCTTTCCCACAGGACTGTGCCAAGTGCCACCTTGGTGTGAGTCGATCCTCGGCGTGAAAGATGAGCCGGTGAAGGAAAAAGAGGTTCCTCTGGAAAGGATTGAGACATCTGGGGGACTCTTGGAATGGTGGCACGAACATGGAGTTCCTCTCGCCGTTCCTGTTGAGAGGGCCTCCTCTTGAGATGCGACGGGAACGCCCGGAATTCTTTCCCGACGAAGCAGGGAAAGGATCCCTCACCTCGAGCTACGAGGCGGAAACGGGGCTCCACTGGATGTGGGCGGGACCCTCGTGTTTCCTCTCGAGTGGAGACGGGTATGTCGGGGAACTTCAGTTTTACCAAGGGTGGGAAGGAACCTTTTGACGTTCCAGAGATGAGGTGTGATTAGCCCCGAGAAGCCTCTGCGGAAATGAGCCTCATCTCGCCTGCAGGGCAGAACCTCCTGGATATTCTCGAGTTGCGGCAGGTCTTCTCGAGTTACGACGGGGACCTCAGGGACCCGCTCTGGTGGCCTCAGGAAGGGCCAATCCCCATGCTAGTTGCTAGGGGCCATCTCGGGATTCCTCCCTGACCGATCCCGGGGCCTAAGACCTTGTGTGGAGTCGGGGCCGGAACCTGAGGATTCCTCTCCAGTGTTGACATGGATCTTGGGGTGCCTCTCAGTCTCCCCAGGGGAGTCAGGCCTCGTCTCGAGTGGGGGCATGCACGTGCGATTCCCTCCCGAGCTGCAGCAGTAGGGTCACGCTTCCTGTCACGTGGATCAAAGGATCTGTGGCATTCCCTCGAGGATTTCCCTCGAAGCTTTCCCACGAGGCTTTCCCACAGGGCTGTGCCAAGTGCCACCTTGGTGTGAGTCTATCCTCGGCGTGAAAGACGAGCCGGTGAAGGGAAAAGAGGTTCCTCTGGAATGGACAGAGATATCTGGGGGACTTTTGGAATGGTGGCACGACCCTGGAGTTCCTCTCGCCGTTCCTGTGGAGAGGACCTCCTCTTGAGATGCGACGGGAACGCCCGGAATTCTTTCCCGAAGAAGCAGGGAAAGGATCCCTCACCTCGAGCTACGAGGCGGAAACGGGGCTCCTCTGGATGTGGGCGGGACCCTCGTGTTTCCTCTCGAGTGGAGACGGGTATGTCGGGGAACTTCTTGAGTTGTACCAAGGTGGGGAAGGAACCTTTCAACGTTCCAGAGGTGAGGTGTGATTAGCCCCGAGAAGCCTCTGCGGAAATGGGCCTCATCTCGCCTGCAGGGGAGAACCTCCTGGATATTCTCGAGTTGCAGCAGGTCTTCTCGAGTTACGACGGGGACCTCAGGGACCCGCTCTGGAGGCCCCAGGAAGGGCCAGTCCACATGCGAGTTGCTAGGGGCCATCTCGAGATTCCTCTCCCATCGATCCCGGGGCCTAAGACCTTGTGTGGAGTCGGGGCCGGAACCTGAGGATTCCTCTCCAGTGTTGACATGGATCTTGGGGTGCCTCTCAGTCTCCCCAGGGGAGTCAGGCCTCGTCTCGAGTGGGGGCATGCACGTGCGATTCCCTCCCGAGCTGCAGCAGTAGGGTCACGCTTCCTGTCACGTGGATCAAAGGATCTGTGGCTTTCCCTCGAGGATTTCCCTCGAGGCTTTCCCACGAGGCTTTCCCACAGGGCTGTGCCAAGTGCCACCTTGGTGTGAGTCGATCCTCGGCGTGAAAGACGAGCCGGTGAAGGGAAAAGAGGTTCCTCTGGAATGGACAGAGATAGCTGGGGGACTTTTGGAATGGTGGCACGACCCTGGAGTTCCTCTCGCCGTTCCTGTTGAGAGGGCCTCCTCTTGAGATGCGACGGGAATGCCGGGAATTCTTTCCCGACGAAGCAGGGAAAGGATCCCTCACCTCGAGCTACGACGCGGAAACGGGGCTCCTCTGGATGTGGGCGGGACCCTCGTGTTTCCTCTCGAGTGGAGACGGGTATGTCGGGGAACTTCTTCAGTTTTACCAAGGGTGGGAAGGAACCTTTTGACGTTCCAGGGATGAGGTGTGATTAGCCCCGAGAAGCCTCTGCGGAAATGAGCCTCATCTCGCCTGCAGGGCAGAACCTCCTGGATATTCTCGAGTTGCGGCAGGTCTTCTCGAGTTACGACGGGGACCTCAGGGACCCGCTCTGGTGGCCTCAGGAAGGGCCAATCCCCATGCGAGTTGCTAGGGGCCATCTCGGGATTCCTCTCCCATCGATCCCGGGGCCTAAGACCTTGTGTGGAGTCGGGGCCGGAACCTGAGCATTCCTCTCCAGTGTTGACATGGATTTTGGGGGTGCCTCTGAGTCTCCCCAGGGGAGTCAGGCCTCGTCTCGAGTGGGGGAATGCACGTGCCCTTACCTCCCGTGCTGCAGCAGTAGGGTCACCCTTCCTGTCACGTGGATCAAGGGATCTGTGGCTTTCCCTCGAGGCTTTCCCTCGAGGCTTTCCCACGAGGCTTTCCCACAGGGCTGTGCCAAGTGCCACCTTGGTGTGAGTCGATCCTCAGCGTGAAAAACGAGCCGGTGAAGGGAAAAGAAGTTCCTCTGGAATGGACAGAGACATCTGGGGTACTTTTGGAATGGTGGCACGACCCTGGAGTTCCTCTCGCCGTTCCTGTTGAGAAGGCCTCCTCTTGAGATGCGACGGGAACGCCCGGAATTCTTTCCCGACGAAGCAGGGAAAGGATCCCTCACCTCGAGCTACGAGGCGGAAACGGGGCCCTTCTGGATGTGGGCGGGACCCTCGTGTTTCCTCTCGAGTGGAGACGGGTATGTCGGGGAACTTCTTGAGTTGTACCAAGGGTGGGAAGGAACCTTTCGACGTTCCAGAGGTGAGGTGTGATTAGCCCCGAGAAACCTCTGCGGAAATGGGCCTCATCTCGCCTGCAGGGGAGAACCTCCTGGATATTCTCGAGTTGCGGCAGGTCTTCTCGAGTTACTACGGGGACCTCAGGGACCCGCTCTGGTGGCCTCAGGCAGGGCCAGTCCCCATGCGAGTTGCTAGGGGCCATCTCGGGATTCCTCTCCCGTCGATGCTGGGGCCTAAGGCCTTGTGTGGAGTCGGGGCCGGAACCTGAGCATTCCTCTCCAGGGTTGACATGGATTTCGGGGTGCCTCTGAGTCTCCCCAGGGGAGTCAGGCCTCGTCTCGAGTGGGGGCATGCACGTGCCCTTCCCTCCCGAGCTGCGGCAGTAGGGTCACCCTTCCTGTCACGTGGATCAAGGGATCTGTGGCTTTCCCTCGAGGCTTTCCCTCGAGGCTTTACCACAAGGCTTTCCCACAGGGCTGTGCCAAGTGCCACCTTGGTGTGAGTCGATCCTCGGCGTGAAAGACGAGCCGGTGAAGGGAAAAGAGGTTCCTCTGGAATGGACAGAGACATCTGGGGGACTCTTGGAATGGTGGCCCGACCCTGGAGTTCCTCTCGCCGTTCCTGTTGAGAGGGCCTCCTCTTGAGATGCGACGGGAACGCCGGGAATTCTTTCCCTACGAAGCAGGGAAAGGATCCCTCACCTCGAGCTACGAGGGGAAACGGGGCTCCTCTGGATGTGGGCGGGACCCTCGTGTTTCCTCTCGAGTGGAGTCGGGTATGTCGGGGAACTTCTCGAGTTGCACCAAGGGAGTGAAGGACCCTTTCGACGTTCCAGAGGTGAGGTGTGATTAGCCCCGAGAATCCTCTGCGGAACTGGGCCTCATCTCGCCTGCAGGGGAGAACCTCCTGGATATTCTCGAGTTGTGGCAGGTCTTCTCGAGTTACGACGGGGACCTCAGGGACCCGCTCTGGTGACCTCAGGAAGGGCCAGTCCCCATGCGAGTTGCCAGGGGCCATCTCGAGATTCCTCTCCCGACGATGCCGGGGCCTAAGGCCTTCTGTGGAGTCGGGGCCGGAACCTGAGCATTCCTCTCCAGTGTTGACATGGATTTTGGGGTGCCTCTGAGTCTCCCCAAGGGAGTCAGGCCTCGTCTCGAGTGGGGGCATGCACGTGCGCTTCCCTCCCGAGCTGCAGCAGTAGGGTCACGCTTCCTGTCACGTGGATCAAGGGATCTGTGGCTTTCCCTCGAGGCTTTCCCTCGAGGCTTTCCCACGAGGCTTTCCCACAGGGCTGTGCCAAGTGCCACCTTGGTGTGAGTCGATCCTCGGCGTGAAAGACGACCCGGTGAAGGGAAAAGAGGTTCCTCTGGAATGGACTGAGACATCTGGGGGACTCTTGGAATGGTGGCACGACCCTGGAGTTCCTCTCGCCGTTCCTGTTGAGAGGGCCTCCTCTTGAGATGCGACGGGAACGCCCGGAATTCTTTCCCGACGAAGCAGGGAAAGGATCCCTCACCTCGAGCTACGAGGCGGAAACGGGGCTCCTCTGGATGTGGGCGGGACCCTCGTGTTTCCTCTCGAGTGGAGACGGGTATGTCGGGGAACTTCTTGAGTTGCACCAAGGGTGTGAAGGAACCTTTCGACGTTCCAGAGGTGAGGTGTGATTAGCCCCGAGAAGCCTCTGCGGAAATGGGCCTTATCTCGCCTGCAGGGGAGAACCTCCTGGATATTCGAGTTGCGGCAGGTCTTCTCGCGTTACGACGGGGACCTCAGGGACCCGCTCTGGTGGCCTCAGGAAGGGCCAGTCCCATGCGAGTTGCTAGGGGCCATCTCGCGAAACACTCCCGTCGATGCCGGGGCCTAAGACCTTGTGCAGAGTCGGGGTCGGAACCTCAGGATTCCTCTCCAGTGTTGACATGGATTTTGGGGTGCCTCTGAGTCTCCCCAGGGGAGTCAGGCCTCGTCTCGAGTGGGGGCATGCACGTGTGCTTCCCTCCCAAGCTGCAGCAGTAGGGTCACGCTTCCTGTCACGTGGATCAAGGGATCTGTGGCTTTCCCTCGAGGCTTTCCATCGAGGCTTTCCCAGGAGGCTTTCCCACAGGGCTATGAGAAGTGCCTCCTTGGTGTGTGTCGATCCTCGGTGTGAAAGACGAGCCGCTGAAGGGAAAAGAGGTTCCTCTGGAATGGACTGAGACATCTGGGGGACTCTTGGAATGGTGGCACGACCCTGGAGTTCCTCTCGCCGTTCCTGTTGAGAGGGCCTCCTCTTGAGATGCGACGGGAATGCCGGGAATTCTTTCTCGAAGAAGCAGGGAAAGGATCCCTCACCTCGAGCTACGAGGCGGAAACGGGGCTCCTCTGGATGTGGGCGGGACCCTCGTGTTTCCTCTCGAGTGGAGACGGGTATGTCGGGGAACTTCTTCAGTTGTACCAAGGGTGGGAAGGAACCTTTCGACGTTCCAGAGGTGAGGTGTGATTAGCCCCGAGAAGCCTCTGCGGAAATGGGCCTCATCTCGCCTTCAGGGGAGAACCTCCTGGATATTCTCGAGTTGCGGCAGGTCTTCTCGAGTTACGACGGGGACCTCAGGGACCCGCTCTGGTGGCCTCAGGAAGGGCCAGTCCCCCTGCGAGTTGCTAGGGGCCATCTCGGGATTCCTCTCCCATCGATCCCGGGGCCTAAGACCTTGTGTGGAGTCGGGGCCGGAACCTGAGGATTCCTCTCCAGTGTTGACATGGATCTTGGGGTGCCTCTCAGTCTCCCCAGGGGAGTCAGGCCTCGTCTCGAGTGGGGGCATGCACGTGCGATTCCCTCCCGAGCTGCAGCAGTAGGGTCACGCTTCCTGTCACGTGGATCAAAGGATCTGTGGCTTTCCCTCGAGGATTTCCCTTGAGGCTTTCCCACGAGGCTTTCCCACAGGGCTGTGCCAAGTGCCACCTTGGTGTGAGTCGATCCTCGGCGTGAAAGACGAGCCGGTGAAGGGAAAAGAGGTTCCTCTGGAATGGACAGAGACATCTGGGGGACTTTTGGAATCGTGGCACGACCCTGGAGTTCCTCTCGCCGTTCCTGTTGAGAGGACCTCCTCTTGAGATGCGACGGGAACGCCCGGAATTCTTTCCCGACGAAGCACGGAAAGGATCCCGCACCTCGAGCTACGAGGCGGAAACGGGGCTCCTCTGGATGTGGGCGGGACCCTCGTGTTTCCTCTCGAATGGAGACGGGTATGTCGGGGAACTTCTTCAGTTGCACCAAGGGAGTGAAGTACCCTTTCGACGTTCCAGAGGTGAGGTGTGATTAGCCCCGAGAAGCCTCTGCGGAAATGGGCCTCATCTCGCCTGCAGGGGAGAACCTCCTGGATATTCTCGAGTTGCGGCAGGTCTTCTCGAGTTACGACGGGGACCTCAGGGACCCGCTCTGGTGGCCTCAGGAAGGTCCAGTCCCCATGCGAGTTGCTAGGAACCATCTCGAGATTCCTCTCCCGGCGATGCCGGGGCCTAAGACCTTGTGTGGAGTCGGGGCCAGAACCTGAGGATTCCTCTCCAGTGTTGACATGGATTTTGGGGTGCCTGAGAGTCTCCCCAGGGGTGTCAGGACTCGTCTCGTGTGAGGGCATGCACGTGCGCTTCCCTCCCGAGCTGCAGCAGTAGGGTCACGTTTCCTGTCACGTGGATAAAGGGATCTGTGGCTTTCCCTCGAGGCTTTCCCTCGAGGATTTCCCACGAGGTTTTCCCACAGGGCTGTGCCAAGTGCCACCTTGGTGTGAGTCGATCCTCGGCGTGAAAGACGAGCCGGTGAAGGAAAAAGAGGTTCCTCTGGAAAGGATTGAGACATCTGGGGGACTCTTGGAATGGTGGCATCACCCTGGAGTTCCTCTCGCCGTTCCTGTTGAGAGGGCCTCCTCTTGAGATGCGACGGGAACGCCCGGAATTCTTTCCCGACGAAGCAGGGAAAGGATCCCTCACCTCGAGCTACGAGGCGGAAACGGGGCTCCTCTGGATGTGGGCGGGACCCTCGTGTTTCCTCTCGAGTGGAGACGGGTATGTCGGGGAACTTCTCGAGTTGCACCAAGGGAGTGAAGGACCCTTTCGACGTTCCGGAGGTGAGGTGTGATTAGCCCCGAGAAACCTCTGCGGAAATGGGCCTCATCTCGCCTGCAGGGGAGAACCTCCTGGATATTCTCGAGTTGCGGCAGGTCTTCTCGAGTTACGACGGAGACCTCAGGGACCCACTCTGGTGGGCTCAGGAAGGGCCAGTCCCCATGCGAGTTGCTAGGGGCCATCTCGAGATTCCTCTCACGTCGATGCCAGGGCCTAAGACCTTGTGTGGAGTCGGGGCCAGAACCTGAGGATTCCTCTCCAGTGTTGACATGGATTTTGGGGTGCCTGTGAGTCTCCCCAGGGGAGTCAGGACTCGTCTCGAATGGGGGCATGCACGTGCGATTCCCTCCGGAGCTGCAGCAGTAGGGTCACGCTTCCTGTCACGTGGATAGAGGGATCTGTGGCTTTCCCTCGAGGCTTTCCCACAGGGCTGTGCCAAGTGCCACCTTGGTGTGAGTCGATCCTCGGCGTGAAAGCCGAGCCGGTGAAGGAAAAAGAGGTTCCTCTGGAAAGGATTGAGACATCTGGGGGACTCTTGGAATGGTGGCACGACCCTGGAGTTCCTCTCGCCGTTCCTGTTGAGAGGGCCTCCTCTTCAGATGCGACGGGAACGCCCGGAATTCTTTCCCGACGAAGCAGGGAAAGGATCCCTCACCTCGAGCTACGAGGCGGAAACGGGGCTCCTCTGGATGTGGGCGGGACCCTCGTGTTTCCTCTCGAATGGAGACGGGTATGTCAGGAAACTTCTTCAGTTTTACCAAGGGTGGGAAGGAACCTTTTGACGTTCCAGAGATGAGGTGTGATTAGCCCCAAGAAGCCTCTGTGGAAATGAGCCTCATCTCGAATGCAGGGCAGAACCTCCTGGATATTCTCCAGTTGCGGCAGGTCTTCTCGAGTTACGACGGGGACCTCAGGGACCCGCTCTGGTGGCCTCAGGAAGGGCCAATCCCCATGCGAGTTGCTAGGGGCCATCTCGGGATTCCTCTCCCATCGATCCCGGGGCCTAAGACCTTGTGTGGAGTCGGGGCAGGAACCTGAGGATTCCTCTCCAGTGTTGACATGGATCTTGGGGTGCCTCTCAGTCTCCCCAGGGGAGTCAGGCCTCGTCTCGAGTGGGGGCATGCACGTGCGATTCCCTCCTGAGCTGCAGCAGTAGGGTCACGCTTCCTGTCACGTGGATCAAAGGATCTGTGGCTTTCCCTCGAGGCTTTCCCTCGAGGCTTTCCCACGAGGCTTTCCCACAGGGCTGTGCCAAGTGGCACCTTGGTGTGAGTCGATCCTCGGCGTGAAACACGAGCCGGTGAAGGGAAAAGAGGTTCCTCTGGAATGGACAGAGACATCTGGGGGACTCTTGGAATGGTTGCACGACCCTGGAGTTTCTCTCGCCGTTCCTGTTGAGAGGGACTCCTCTTGAGATGCGACGGGAACGCCCGGAATTCTTTCCCGACGAAGCAGGGAAAGGATCCCTCACCTCGAGCTACGAGGCGGAAACGGGGCTCCTCTGGATGTGGGCGGGACCCTCGTGTTTCCTCTCGAGTGGAGACGGGTATGTCGGGGAACTTCTTCAGTTGTACCAAGGGTGGGAAGGAACCTTTCGACGTTCCAGAGGTGAGGTGTGATTAGCCCCGAGAAGCCTCTGAGGAAATGGGCCTCATCTCGCCTTCAGGGGAGAACCTCCTGGATATTCTGGAGTTGCGGCAGGTCTTCTCGAGTTACGACGGGGACCTCAGGGACCGGCTCTGGTGGCCGCAGGAAGGGCCAGTCCCCATGCGAGTTGCTAGGGGCCATCTCGGGATTCCTTTCCCATCGATCCCGGGGCCTAAGACCTTGTGTGGAGTCGGGGCCGGAACCTGAGGATTCCTCTCCAGTGTTGACATGGATCTTGGGGTGCCTCTCCGTCTCCCCAGGGGAGTCAGGCCTCGTCTCGAGTGGGGGCATGCACGTGCGATTCCCTCCCGAGCTGCAGCAGTAGGGTCACGCTTCCTGTCACGTGGATCAAAGGATCTGTGGCATTCCCTCGAGGATTTCCCTCGAGGCTTTCCCACGAGGCTTTCCCACAGGGCTGTGCCAAGTGCCACCTTGGTGTGAGTCGATCCTCGGCGTGAAAGACGAGCCGGTGAAGGGAAAAGAGGTTCCTCTGGAATGGACAGAGACATCTGGGGGACTTTTGGAATCGTGGCACGACCCTGGAGTTCCTCTCGCCGTTCCTGTTGAGAGGACCTCCTCTTGAGATGCGACGGGAACGCCCGGAATTATTTCCCGAAGAAGCAGGGAAAGGATCCCTCACCTCGAGCTACGAGGCGGAAACGGGGCTCCTCTGGATGTGGGCGGGACCCTCGTGTTTCCTCTCGAGTGGAGACGGGTATGTCGGGGAACTTCTCGAGTTTCACCAAGGGAGTGAAGGACCCTTTTGACGTTCCAGAGGTGAGGTGTGATTAGCCCCGAGAAGCCTCTGCGGAAATGGGCCTCATCTCGCCTGCAGGGGAGAACCTCCTGGATATTCTCGAGTTGCGGCAGGTCTTCTAGAGTTACGACGGGGACCTCAGGGACCCGCTCTGGTGGCCTCAGGAAGGGCCAGTCCCCATGCGAGTTGCTAGGAGCCAGCTCGAGATTCCTCTCCCGGCGATGCCGGGGCCTAAGACCTTGTGTGGAGTCGGGGACAGAACCTGAGGATTCCTCTCCAGTGTTGATATGGATTTTGGGGTGCCTGAGAGTCTCCCCAGGGGAGTCAGGACTCGTCTCGTGTGGGGGCATGCACGTGCGCTTCCCTCCCGAGCTGCAGCAGTAGGGTCACGCTTCCTGTCACGTGGATAAAGGGATCTGTGGCTTTCCCTCGAGGCTTTCCCTCGAGGATTTCCCACGAGGCTTTCCCACAGGCCTGTGCCAAGTGCCACGTTGGTGTGAGTCGATCCTCGGCGTGAAAGACGAGCCGGTGAAGGAAAAAGAGGTTCCTCTGGAAAGGATTGAGACATCTGGGGGACTCTTGGAATGGTGGCATGACCCTGGAGTTCCTCTCGCCGTTCCTGTTGAGAGGGCCTCCTCTTGAGATGCGACGGGAACGCCCGGAATTCTTTCCCGACGAAGCAGGGAAAGGATCCCTCACCTCGAGCTACGAGGCGGAAACGGGGCTCCTCTGGATGTGGGCGGGACCCTCGTGTTTCCTCTCGAGTGGAGACGGGTATGTCGGGGAACTTCTTCAGTTGTACCAAGGGTGGGAAGGAACCTTTTGACGTTCCAGAGATGAGGTGTGATTAGCCCCGAGAAGCCTCTGCGGAAATGAGCCTCATCTCGCCTGCAGGGGAGAACCTCCTGGATATTCTCGAGTTGCGGCAGGTCTTCTCGAGTTACGACGGGGACCTCAGGGACCCGCTCTGGTGGCCTCAGGAAGGGCCAATCCCCATGCGAGTTGCTATGGGCCATCTCGGGATTCCTCTCCCATCGATGCCGGGGCCTAAGACCTTGTGTGGAGTCGGGGCCGGAACCTGAGGATTCCTCTCCAGTGTTGACATGGATCTTGCGGTGCCTCTCAGTCTCCCCAGGGGAGTCAGGCCTCGTCTCGAGTGGGGGCATGCACGTGCGATTCCCTCCCGAGCTTCAGCAGTAGGGTCACGCTTCCTGTCACGTGGATCAAAGGATCTGTGGCTTTCCCTCGAGGATTTCCCTCGAGGCTTTCCCACGAGGCTTTCCCACAGGGCTGTGCCAAATGCCACCTTGGTGTGAGTCGATCCTCGGCGTGAAAGACGAGCCGGTGAAGGGAAAAGAGGTTCCTCTGGAATGGACAGAGACATCTGGGGGACTTTTGGAATCGTGGCACGACCCTGGAGTTCCTCTCGCCGTTCCTGTTGAGAGGACCTCCTCTTGAGATGCGACGGGAACGCCCGGAATTCTTTCCCGACGAAGCAGGGAAAGGATCCCCCACCTCCAGCTACGAGGCGGAAACGGGGCTCCTCTGGATGTGGGCGGGACCCTCGTGTTTCCTCTCGAGTGGAGACGGGTATGTCGGGGAACTTCTCGAGTTTCACCAAGGGAGTGAAGGACCGTTTCGACGTTCCAGAGGTGAGGTGTGATTAGCCCCGAGAAGCCTCTGCGGAAATGGGCCTCATCTCGCCTGCAGGGGAGAACCTCCTGGATATTCTCGAGTTGCAGCAGGTCTTCTCGAGTTACGACGGGGACCTCAGGGACCCGCTCTGGTGGCCTCAGGAAGGGCCAGTCCCCCTGCGAGTTGCTAGGGGCCATCTCGGGATTCCTCTCCCATCGATCCCGGGGCCTAAGACCTTGTGTGGAGTCGGGGCCGGAACCTGAGGATTCCTCTCCAGTGTTGACATGGATCTTGGGGTGCCTCTCAGTCTCCCCAGGGGAGTCAGGCCTCGTCTCGAGTGGGGGCATGCACGTGCGATTCCCTCCCGAGCTGCAGCAGTAGGGTCACGCTTCCTGTCACGTGGATCAAAGGATCTGTGGCTTTCCCTCGAGGATTTCCCTTGAGGCTTTCCCACGAGGCTTTCCCACAGGGCTGTGCCAAGTGCCACCTTGGTGTGAGTCGATCCTCGGCGTGAAAGACGAGCCGGTGAAGGGAAAAGAGGTTCCTCTGGAATGGACAGAGACATCTGGGGGACTTTTGGAATCGTGGCACGACCCTGGAGTTCCTCTCGCCGTTCCTGTTGAGAGGACCTCCTCTTGAGATGCGACGGGAACGCCCGGAATTCTTTCCCGACGAAGCACGGAAAGGATCCCGCACCTCGAGCTACGAGGCGGAAACGGGGCTCCTCTGGATGTGGGCGGGACCCTCGTGTTTCCTCTCGAATGGAGACGGGTATGTCGGGGAACTTCTTCAGTTGCACCAAGGGAGTGAAGTACCCTTTCGACGTTCCAGAGGTGAGGTGTGATTAGCCCCGAGAAGCCTCTGCGGAAATGGGCCTCATCTCGCCTGCAGGGGAGAACCTCCTGGATATTCTCGAGTTGCGGCAGGTCTTCTCGAGTTACGACGGGGACCTCAGGGACCAGCTCTGGTGGCCTCAGGAAGGTCCAGTCCCCATGCGAGTTGCTAGGAACCATCTCGAGATTCCTCTCCCGGCGATGCCGGGGCCTAAGACCTTGTGTGGAGTCGGGGCCAGAACCTGAGGATTCCTCTCCAGTGTTGACATGGATTTTGGGGTGCCTGAGAGTCTCCCCAGGGGTGTCAGGACTCGTCTCGTGTGAGGGCATGCACGTGCGCTTCCCTCCCGAGCTGCAGCAGTAGGGTCACGTTTCCTGTCACGTGGATAAAGGGATCTGTGGCTTTCCCTCGAGGCTTTCCCTCGAGGATTTCCCACGAGGTTTTCCCACAGGGCTGTGCCAAGTGCCACCTTGGTGTGAGTCGATCCTCGGCGTGAAAGACGAGCCGGTGAAGGAAAAAGAGGTTCCTCTGGAAAGGATTGAGACATCTGGGGGACTCTTGGAATGGTGGCATGACCCTGGAGTTCCTCTCGCCGTTCCTGTTGAGAGGGCCTCCTCTTGAGATGCGACGGGAACGCCCGGAATTCTTTCCCGACGAAGCAGGGAAAGGATCCCTCACCTCGAGCTACGAGGCGGAAACGGGGCTCCTCTGGATGTGGGCGGGACCCTCGTGTTTCCTCTCGAGTGGAGACGGGTATGTCGGGGAACTTCTCGAGTTGCACCAAGGGAGTGAAGGACCCTTTCGACGTTCCGGAGGTGAGGTGTGATTAGCCCCGAGAAACCTCTGCGGAAATGGGCCTCATCTCGCCTGCAGGGGAGAACCTCCTGGATATTCTCGAGTTGCGGCAGGTCTTCTCGAGTTACGACGGAGACCTCAGGGACCCACTCTGGTGGGCTCAGGAAGGGCCAGTCCCCATGCGAGTTGCTAGGGGCCATCTCGAGATTCCTCTCACGTCGATGCCAGGGCCTAAGACCTTGTGTGGAGTCGGGGCCAGAACCTGAGGATTCCTCTCCAGTGTTGACATGGATTTTGGGGTGCCTGTGAGTCTCCCCAGGGGAGTCAGGACTCGTCTCGAGTGGGGGCATGCACGTGCGATTCCCTCCGGAGCTGCAGCAGTAGGGTCACGCTTCCTGTCACGTGGATAGAGGGATCTGTGGCTTTCCCTCGAGGCTTTCCCACAGGGCTGTGCCAAGTGCCACCTTGGTGTGAGTCGATCCTCGGCGTGAAAGCCGAGCCGGTGAAGGAAAAAGAGGTTCCTCTGGAAAGGATTGAGACATCTGGGGGACTCTTGGAATGGTGGCACGACCCTGGAGTTCTTCTCGCCGTTCCTGTTGAGAGGGCCTCCTCTTCAGATGCGACGGGAACGCCCGGAATTCTTTCCCGACGAAGCAGGGAAAGGATCCCTCACCTCGAGCTACGAGGCGGAAACGGGGCTCCTCTGGATGTGGGCGGGACCCTCGTGTTTCCTCTCGAATGGAGACGGGTATGTCAGGAAACTTCTTCAGTTTTACCAAGGGTGGGAAGGAACCTTTTGACGTTCCAGAGATGAGGTGTGATTAGCCCCAAGAAGCCTCTGTGGAAATGAGCCTCATCTCGCCTGCAGGGCAGAACCTCCTGGATATTCTCCAGTTGCGGCAGGTCTTCTCGAGTTACGACGGGGACCTCAGGGACCCGCTCTGGTGGCCTCAGGAAGGGCCAATCCCCATGCGAGTTGCTAGGGGCCATCTCGGGATTCCTCTCCCATCGATCCCGGGGCCTAAGACCTTGTGTGGAGTCGGGGCAGGAACCTGAGGATTCCTCTCCAGTGTTGACATGGATCTTGGGGTGCCTCTCAGTCTCCCCAGGGGAGTCAGGCCTCGTCTCGAGTGGGGGCATGCACGTGCGATTCCCTCCTGAGCTGCAGCAGTAGGGTCACGCTTCCTGTCACGTGGATCAAAGGATCTGTGGCTTTCCCTCGAGGCTTTCCCTCGAGGCTTTCCCACGAGGCTTTCCCACAGGGCTGTGCCAAGTGGCACCTTGGTGTGAGTCGATCCTCGGCGTGAAACACGAGCCGGTGAAGGGAAAAGAGGTTCCTCTGGAATGGACAGAGACATCTGGGGGACTCTTGGAATGGTTGCACGACCCTGGAGTTTCTCTCGCCGTTCCTGTTGAGAGGGACTCCTCTTGAGATGCGACGGGAACGCCCGGAATTCTTTCCCGACGAAGCAGGGAAAGGATCCCTCACCTCGAGCTACGAGGCGGAAACGGGGCTCCTCTGGATGTGGGCGGGACCCTCGTGTTTCCTCTCGAGTGGAGACGGGTATGTCGGGGAACTTCTTCAGTTGTACCAAGGGTGGGAAGGAACCTTTCGACGTTCCAGAGGTGAGGTGTGATTAGCCCCGAGAAGCCTCTGCGGAAATGGGCCTCATCTCGCCTTCAGGGGAGAACCTCCTGGATATTCTGGAGTTGCGGCAGGTCTTCTCGAGTTACGACGGGGACCTCAGGGACCGGCTCTGGTGGCCGCAGGAAGGGCCAGTCCCCATGCGAGTTGCTAGGGGCCATCTCGGGATTCCTTTCCCATCGATCCCGGGGCCTAAGACCTTGTGTGGAGTCGGGGCCGGAACCTGAGGATTCCTCTCCAGTGTTGACATGGATCTTGGGGTGCCTCTCCGTCTCCCCAGGGGAGTCAGGCCTCGTCTCGAGTGGGGGCATGCACGTGCGATTCCCTCCCGAGCTGCAGCAGTAGGGTCACGCTTCCTGTCACGTGGATCAAAGGATCTGTGGCATTCCCTCGAGGATTTCCCTCGAGGCTTTCCCACGAGGCTTTCCCACAGGGCTGTGCCAAGTGCCACCTTGGTGTGAGTCGATCCTCGGCGTGAAAGACGAGCCGGTGAAGGGAAAAGAGGTTCCTCTGGAATGGACAGAGACATCTGGGGGACTTTTGGAATCGTGGCACGACCCTGGAGTTCCTCTCGCCGTTCCTGTTGAGAGGACCTCCTCTTGAGATGCGACGGGAACGCCCGGAATTATTTCCCGAAGAAGCAGGGAAAGGATCCCTCACCTCGAGCTACGAGGCGGAAACGGGGCTCCTCTGGATGTGGGCGGGACCCTCGTGTTTCCTCTCGAGTGGAGACGGGTATGTCGGGGAACTTCTCGAGTTTCACCAAGGGAGTGAAGGACCCTTTTGACGTTCCAGAGGTGAGGTGTGATTAGCCCCGAGAAGCCTCTGCGGAAATGGGCCTCATCTCGCCTGCAGGGGAGAACCTCCTGGATATTCTCGAGTTGCGGCAGGTCTTCTAGAGTTACGACGGGGACCTCAGGGACCCGCTCTGGTGGCCTCAGGAAGGGCCAGTCCCCATGCGAGTTGCTAGGAGCCAGCTCGAGATTCCTCTCCCGGCGATGCCGGGGCCTAAGACCTTGTGTGGAGTCGGGGACAGAACCTGAGGATTCCTCTCCAGTGTTGATATGGATTTTGGGGTGCCTGAGAGTCTCCCCTGGGGAGTCAGGACTCGTCTCGTGTGGGGGCATGCACGTGCGCTTCCCTCCCGAGCTGCAGCAGTAGGGTCACGCTTCCTGTCACGTGGATAAAGGGATCTGTGGCTTTCCCTCGAGGCTTTCCCTCGAGGATTTCCCACGAGGCTTTCCCACAGGCCTGTGCCAAGTGCCACGTTGGTGTGAGTCGATCCTCGGCGTGAAAGACGAGCCGGTGAAGGAAAAAGAGGTTCCTCTGGAAAGGATTGAGACATCTGGGGGACTCTTGGAATGGTGGCATGACCCTGGAGTTCCTCTCGCCGTTCCTGTTGAGAGGGCCTCCTCTTGAGATGCGACGGGAACGCCCGGAATTCTTTCCCGACGAAGCAGGGAAAGGATCCCTCACCTCGAGCTAGGAGGCGGAAACGGGGCTCCTCTGGATGTGGGCGGGACCCTCGTGTTTCCTCTCGAGTGGAGACGGGTATGTCGGGGAACTTCTTCAGTTGTACCAAGGGTGGGAAGGAACCTTTTGACGTTCCAGAGATGAGGTGTGATTAGCCCCGAGAAGCCTCTGCGGAAATGAGCCTCATCTCGCCTGCAGGGGAGAACCTCCTGGATATTCTCGAGTTGCGGCAGGTCTTCTCGAGTTACGACGGGGACCTCAGGGACCCGCTCTGGTGGCCTCAGGAAGGGCCAATCCCCATGCGAGTTGCTAGGGGCCATCTCGGGATTCCTCTCCCATCGATGCCGGGGCCTAAGACCTTGTGTGGAGTCGGGGCCGGAACCTGAGGATTCCTCTCCAGTGTTGACATGGATCTTGGGGTGCCTCTCAGTCTCCCCAGGGGAGTCAGGCCTCGTCTCGAGTGGGGGCATGCACGTGCGATTCCCTCCCGAGCTTCAGCAGTAGGGTCACGCTTCCTGTCACGTGGATCAAAGGATCTGTGGCTTTCCCTCGAGGATTTCCCTCGAGGCTTTCCCACGAGGATTTCCCACAGGGCTGTGCCAAATGCCACCTTGGTGTGAGTCGATCCTCGGCGTGAAAGACGAGCCGGTGAAGGGAAAAGAGGTTCCTCTGGAATGGACAGAGACATCTGGGGGACTTTTGGAATCGTGGCACGACCCTGGAGTTCCTCTCGCCGTTCCTGTTGAGAGGACCTCCTCTTGAGATGCGACGGGAACGCCCGGAATTCTTTCCCGACGAAGCAGGGAAAGGATCCCCCACCTCCAGCTACGAGGCGGAAACGGGGCTCCTCTGGATGTGGGCGGGACCCTCGTGTTTCCTCTCGAGTGGAGACGGGTATGTCGGGGAACTTCTCGAGTTTCACCAAGGGAGTGAAGGACCGTTTCGACGTTCCAGAGGTGAGGTGTGATTAGCCCCGAGAAGCCTCTGCGGAAATGGGCCTCATCTCGCCTGCAGGGGAGAACCTCCTGGATATTCTCGAGTTGCGGCAGGTCTTCTCGAGTTACGACGGGGACCTCAGGGACCCGCTCTGGTGGCCTCAGGAAGGGCCAGTCCCCATGCGAGTTGCTAGGAGCCAGCTCGAGATTCCTCTCCCGGCGATGCCGGGGCCTAAGACCTTGTGTGGAGTCGGGGCCAGAACCTTAGGATTCCTCTCCAGTGTTGACATGGATTTTGGGGTGCCTGAGAGTCTCCCCAGGGGAGTCAGGACTCGTCTCGAGTGGCGGCATGCACGTGCGCTTCCCTCCCGAGCTGCAGCAGTAGGGTCACGCTTCCTGTCACGTGGATAAAGGGATCTGTGGCTTTCCCTCGAGGCTTTCCCTCGAGGATTTCCCACGAGGCTTTCCCACAGGGCTGTGCCAAGTGCCACCTTGGTGTGAGTCGATCCTCGGCGTGAAAGACGAGCCGGTGAAGGAAAAAGAGGTTCCTCTGGAAAGGATTGAGACATCTGGGGGACTCTTGGAATGGTGGCATGACCCTGGAGTTCCTCTCGCCGTTACTGTTGAGAGGGCCTCCTCTTGAGATGCGACGGGAACGCCCGGAATTCTTTCCCGACGAAGCAGGGAAAGGATCCCTCACCTCGAGCTACGAGGCGGAAACGGGCCTCCTCTGGATGTGGGCGGGACCCTCGTGTTTCCTCTCGAGTCGAGACGGGTATGTCAGGGAACTTCTTCAGTTGTACCAAGGGTGGGAAGGAACCTTTTGACGTTCCAGAGATGAGGTGTGATTAGCCCCGAGAAGCCTCTGCGGAAATGAGCCTCATCTCGCCTGCAGGGGAGAACCTCCTGGATATTCTCGAGTTGCGGCAGGTCTTCTCGAGTTACGACGGGGACCTCAGGGACCCGCTCTGTTGGCCTCAGGAAGGGCCAGTCCCCATGCGAGTTGCTAGGGACCATCTCGGGCTTCCTCTCCCATCGATCCCGGGGCCTAAGACCTTGTGTTGAGTCGGGGCCGGAACCGTAGGATTCCTCTCCAGTGTTGACATGGATCTTGGGGTGCCTCTCAGTCTCCCCAGGGGAGTCAGGCCTCGTCTCGAGTGGGGGCATGCACGTGCGATTCCCTCCCGAGCTGCAGCAGTAGGGTCACGCTTCCTGTCACGTGGATCAAAGGATCTGTGGCTTTCCCTCGAGGCTTTCCCTCGAGGCTTTCCCACGAGGCTTTCCCACAGGGCTGTGCCAAGTGCCACCTTGGTGTGAGTCGATCCTCGGCGTGAAATACGAGCCGGTGAAGGGAAAAGAGGTTCCTCTGGAATGGACAGAGACATCTGGGGGACTTTTGGAATGGTGGCACGACCCTGGAGTTTCTCTCGCCGTTCCTGTTGAGACAGACTCCTCTTGAGATGCGACGGGAACGCCCGGAATTCTTTCCCGACGAAGCAGGGAAAGGATCCCTCACCTCGAGCTACGAGGCGGAAACGGGGCTCCTCTGGATGTGGGCGGGACCCTCGTGTTTCCTCTCGAGTGGAGACGGGTATGTCGGGGAACTTCTTCAGTTGTACCAAGGGTGGGAAGTAACCTTTCGACGTTCCAGAGGTGAGGTGTGATTAGCCCCGAGAAGCCTCTGTGGAAATGGGCCTCATCTCGCCTTCAGGGGAGAACCTCCTGGATATTCTCGAGTTGCGGCAGGTCTTCTCGAGTTACGACGGGGACCTCAGGGACCCGCTCTGGTGGCCTCAGGAAGGGCCAGTCCCCATGCGAGTTGCTAGGGGCCATCTCGGGATTCCTCTCCCATCGATCCCGGGGCCTAAGACCTTGTGTGGAGTCGGGGCCGGAACCTGAGGATTCTTCTCCAGTGTTGACATGGATCTTGGGGTGCCTCTCAGTCTCCCCAGGGGAGTCAGGCCTCGTCTCGAGTGGGGGCATGCACGTGCGATTCCCTCCCGAGCTGCAGCAGTAGGGTCACGCTTCCTGTCACGTGGATCAAAGGATCTGTGGCTTTCCCTCGAGGATTTCCCTTGAGGCTTTCCCACGAGGCTTTCCCACAGGGCTGTGCCAAGTGCCACCTTGGTGTGAGTCGATCCTCGGCGTGAAAGACGAGCCGATGAAGGGAAAAGAGGTTCCTCTGGAATGGACAGAGATATCTGGGGGACTTTTGGAATGGTGGCACGACCCTGGAGTTCCTCTCGCCGTTCCTGTTGAGAGGACCTCCTCTTGAGATGCGACGGGAACGCCCGGAATTCTTTCCCGACGAAGCACGGAAAGGATCCCGCACCTCGAGCTACGAGGCGGAAACGGGGCTCCTCTGGATGTGGGCGGGACCCTCGTGTTTCCTCTCGAGTGGAGACGGGTATGTCGGGGAACTTCTCGAGTTTCACCAAGGGAGTGAAGGACCGTTTCGACGTTCCAGAGGTGAGGTGTGATTAGCCCCGAGAAGCCTCTGCGGAAATGGGCCTCATCTCGCCTGCAGGGGAGAACCTCCTGGATATTCTCGAGTTGCGGCAGGTCTTCTCGAGTTACGACGGGGACCTCAGGGACCCGCTCTGGTGGCCTCAGGAAGGGCCAGTCCCCATGCGAGTTGCTAGGAGCCAGCTCGAGATTCCTCTCCCGGCGATGCCGGGGCCTAAGACCTTGTGTGGAGTCGGGGCCAGAACCTTAGGAATCCTCTCCAGTGTTGACATGGATTTTGGGGTGCCTGAGAGTCTCCCCAGGGGAGTCAGGACTCGTCTCGAGTGGGGGCATGCACGTGCGCTTCCCTCCCGAGCTGCAGCAGTAGGGTCACGCTTCCTGTCACGTGGATAAAGGGATCTGTGGCTTTCCCTCGAGGCTTTCCCTCGAGGATTTCCCACGAGGCTTTCCCACAGGGCTGTGCCAAGTGCCACCTTGGTGTGAGTCGATCCTCGGCGTGAAAGACGAGCCGGTGAAGGAAAAAGAGGTTCCTCTGGAAAGGATTGAGACATCTGGGGGACTCTTTGAATGGTGGCATGACCCTGGAGTTCCTCTCGCCGTTACTGTTGAGAGGGCCTCCTCTTGAGATGCGACGGGAACGCCCGGAATTCTTTCCCGACGAAGCAGGGAAAGGATCCCTCACCTCGAGCTACGAGGCAGAAACGGGCCTCCTCTGGATGTGGGCGGGACCCTCGTGTTTCCTCTCGAGTCGAGACGGGTATGTCGGGGAACTTCTTCAGTTGTACCAAGGGTGGGAAGGAACCTTTTGACGTTCCAGAGATGAGGTGTGATTAGCCCCGAGAAGCCTCTGCGGAAATGAGCCTCATCTCGCCTGCAGGGGAGAACCTCCTGGATATTCTCGAGTTGCGGCAGGTCTTCTCGAGTTACGACGGGGACCTCAGGGACCCGCTCTGGTGGCCTCAGGAAGGGCCAGTCCCCATGCGAGTTGCTAGGGGCCATCTCGGGATTCCTCTCCCATCGATCCCGGGGCCTAAGACCTTGTGTGGAGTCGGGGCCGGAACCGTAGGATTCCTCTCCAGTGTTGACATGGATCTTGGTGTGCCTCTCAGTCTCCCCAGGGGAGTCAGGCCTCGTCTCGAGTGGGGGCATGCACGTGCGATTCCCTCCTGAGCTGCAGCAGTAGGGTCACGCTTCCTGTCACGTGGATCAAAGGATCTGTGGCTTTCCCTCGAGGCTTTCCCTCGAGGCTTTCCCACGAGGCTTTCCCACAGGGCTGTGCCAAGTGCCACCTTGGTGTGAGTCGATCCTCGGCGTGAAATACGAGCCGGTGAAGGGAAAAGAGGTTCCTCTGGAATGGACAGAGACATCTGGGGGACTTTTGGAATGGTGGCACGACCCTGGAGTTTCTCTCGCCGTTCCTGTTGAGACAGACTCCTCTTGAGATGCGACGGGATCGCCCGGAATTCTTTCCCGACGAAGCAGGGAAAGGATCCCTCACCTCGAGCTACGAGGCGGAAACGGGGCTCCTCTGGATGTGGGCGGGACCCTCGTGTTTCCTCTCGAGTGGAGACGGGTATGTCGGGGAACTTCTTCAGTTGTACCAAGGGTGGGAAGTAACCTTTCGACGTTCCAGAGGTGAGGTGTGATTAGCCCCGAGAAGCCTCTGCGGAAATGGGCCTCATCTCGCCTTCAGGGGAGAACCTCCTGGATATTCTCGAGTTGCGGCAGGTCTTCTCGAGTTACGACGGGGACCTCAGGGACCCGCTCTGGTGGCCTCAGGAAGGGCCAGTCCCCATGCGAGTTGCTAGGGGCCATCTCGGGATTCCTCTCCCATCGATGCCGGGGCCTAAGACCTTGTGTGGAGTCGGGGCCGGAACCTGAGGATTCTTCTCCAGTGTTGACATGGATCTTGGGGTGCCTCTCAGTCTCCCCAGGGGAGTCAGGCCTCGTCTCGAGTGGGGGCATGCACGTGCGATTCCCTCCCGAGCTGCAGCAGTAGGGTCACGCTTCCTGTCACGTGGATCAAAGGATCTGTGGCTTTCCCTCGAGGATTTCCCTTGAGGCTTTCCCGCGAGGCTTTCCCACAGGGCTGTGCCAAGTGCCACCTTGGTGTGAGTCGATCCTCGGCGTGAAAGACGAGCCGATGAAGGGAAAAGAGGTTCCTCTGGAATGGACAGAGATATCTGGGGGACTTTTGGAATGGTGGCACGACCCTGGAGTTCCTCTCGCCGTTCCTGTTGAGAGGACCTCCTCTTGAGATGCGACGGGAACGCCCGGAATTCTTTCCCGACGAAGCACGGAAAGGATCCCGCACCTCGAGCTACGAGGCGGAAACGGGGCTCCTCTGGATGTGGGCGGGATCCTCGTGTTTCCTCTCGAGTGGAGACGGCTATGTCGGGGAACTTCTTGAGTTGCACCAAGGGAGTGAAGGACCCTTTCGACGTTCCAGAGGTGAGGTGTGATTAGCCCCGAGAAGCCTCTGCGGAAATGGGCCTCATCTCGCCTGCAGGGGAGAACCTCCTGGATATTCTCGAGTTGCGGCAGGTCTTCTCGAGTTACGATGGGGACCTCAGGACCCGCTCTGGTGGCCTCAGGAAGGGCCAGTCCCCATGCGAGTTGCTAGGAGCCATCTCGAGATTACTCTCCCGGAGATGCCGGGGCCTAAGACCTTGTGTGGAGTCGGGGCCAGAACCTGAGGATTCCTCTCCAGTGTTGACATGGATTTTGGGGTGCCTGTGAGTCTCCCCAGGGGAGTCAGGACTCGTCTCGAGTGGGGGCATGCACGTGCGCTTCCCTCCCGAGCTGCAGCAGTAGGGTCACGCTTCCTGTCACGTGGATAAAGGGATCTGTGGCTTTCCCTCGAGGCTTTCCCTCGAGGATTTCCCACGAGGCTTTCCCACAGGCCTGTGCCAAGTGCCACCTTGGTGTGAGTCGATCCTCGGCGTGAAAGACGAGCAGGTGAACTAAAAAGAGGTTCCTCTGGAAAGGATTGAGACATCTGGGGGACTCTTGGAATGGTGGCACGACCCTGGAGTTCCTCTCGCCGTTCCTGTTGAGAGGGCCTCCTCTTGAGATGCGACGGGAACGCCCGGAATTCTTTCCCGACGAAGCAGGGAAAGGATCCCTCACCTCGAGCTACGAGGCGGAAACGGGGCTCCTCTGGATGTGAGCGGGACCCTCGTGTTTCATCTCGAGTGGAGAAGGGTATGTCGGGGAACTTCTTGAGTTGCACCAAGGGTGTGAAGGTACCTTTCGACGTTCCAGAGGTGAGGTGTGATCAGCCCCGAGAAGCCTCTGCGGAAATGGGCCTCATCTCGCCTGCAGGGGAGAACCTCCTGGATATTCTCGAGTTGCGGCAAGTCTTCCCGGGTTACGACGGGGACCTCAGGGACCCGCTCTGGTGGCCTCAGGAAGGGCCAGTCCCCATGCGAGTTGCTAGGGGCCATCTCGAGATTCCTCTCCCATCGATGCCGGGGCCTAAGACCTTGTGTGGAGTCGGGGCCAGAACCTGAGGATTCCTCTCCAGTGTTGACATGGATCTTGGGGTGCCTCTCAGTCTCCCCAGGGGAGTCAGGCCTCGTCTCGAGTGGGGGCATGCACGTGCGATTCCCTCCCGAGCTGCAGCAGTAGGGTCACGCTTCCTGTCACGTGGATCAAAGGATCTGTGGCTTTCCCTCGAGGATTTCCCTCGAGGCTTTCCCACGAGGCTTTCCCACAGGGCTGTGCCAAGTGCCACCTTGGTGTGAGTCGGTCCTCGGCGTGAAAGTCGAGCCGGTGAAGGGAAAAGAGGTTCCTCTGGAATGGACAGAGACATCTGGGGGACTTTTGGAATGGTGGCACGACCCTGGAGTTCCTCTCGCCGTTCCTGTTGAGAGGACCTCCTCTTGAGATGCGACGCGAACGCCCGGAATTCTTTCCCGAAGAAGCAGGGAAAGCATCCCTCACCTCGAGCTACGAGGCGGAAACGGGGCTCCTCTGGATGTGGGCGGGACCCTCGTGTTTCCTCTCGAGTGGAGACGGGTATGTCGGGGAACTTCTTGAGTTGCACCAAGGGAGTGAAGGATCCTTTCGACGTTCCAGAGGTGAGGTGTGATTAGCCCCGAGACGCCTCTGCGGAAATGGGCCTCATCTCGCCTGCAGGGGAGAACCTCCTGGATATTCTCGAGTTGCGGCAGGTCTTCTCGAGTTACGACGGGGACCTCAGGGACCCGCTCTGTTGGCCTCAGGAAGGGCCAGTCCCCATGCGAGTTGCCAGTGGCCATCTCCAGATTCCTCTCCCATCGATGCCGGGGCCTAAGGCCTTGTGTGGAGTCGGGGCCGGAACCTGAGCATTCCTCTCCAGTGTTGACATGGATTTTGGGGTGCCTCTGAGTCTCCCCAGGGGAGTCAGGCCTCGTCTCGAGTGGGGGCATGCACGTGCGCTTCCCTCCCGAGCTGCAGCCGTAAGGGTCACGCTTCCTGTCACGTGGATAAAGGGATCTGTGGCTTTCCCTCGAGCCTTTCCCACGAGGCTTTCCCACAGGGCTGTGCCAAGTGCCACCTTGGTGTGAGTCGATCCTAGGCGTGAGAGACGAGCCGGTGAAGGAAAAAGAGTTTCCTCTGGAGTGGACTGAGACATCTGGGGGATTCTTGGTATGGTGGCACGACCCTGGAGTTCCTCTCGCCGTTCCTGTTGAGAGGCCCTCCTCTTGAGATGCGACGGGAACGCCGGGAATTCTTTCCCGACGAAGCAGGGAAAGGATCCCTCACCTCGAGCTACGAGGTGGAAACGGGGCTCCTCTGGATGTGGGCGGGACCCTCGTGTTTCCTCTCGAGTGGAGACGGGTATGTCGGGGAACTTCTTGAGTTGCACCAAGGGTGTGAAGGACCCTTTCGACGTTCCAGAGGTGAGGTGTGATTAGACCCGAGAAGCCTCTGCGGAAATGGGCCTCATCTCGCCTGCAGGGGAGAACCTTCTGGATATTCTCGAGTTGCGGCAGGTTTCTCGAGTTACGATGGGGACTTCAGGGACCCGCTCTGGTGGCCTCAGGAAGGGCCAGTCCCCATGCGAGTTGCTAGGGGCCATCTCGAGATTCCTCTCCCGTCGATGCCGGGGCCTAAGGCCTTGTGTGGAGTCGGGGCCGGAACCTGAGCATTCCTCTCCAGTGTTGACATGGATTTGGGGTGCCTCTGAGTCTCCCCAGGGGAGTAAGGACTCGTATCGATTGGGGGCATGCACGTGCGATTCCCTCCCGAGCTGCAGCAGTAGGGTCACGCTTCCTGTCACGTGGATCAAGGGATCTGTGGCTTTCCCTCGAGGATTTCCCTCGAGGCTTTCCCACGAGGCTTTCCCACAATGCTGTGCCAAGGGCCAGCTTGGTGTGAGTCGATCCTCGGCGTGAAAGACGAGCCGGTGAAGGGAAAAGAGGTTCTTCTGGAATGGACAGATACGTCTGGGGGACTTTTGGAATGGTGGCACGACCCTGGAGTTCCTCTCGCCGTTCCTGTTGAGAGGACCTCCTCTTGAGATGCGACGGGAACGCCGGGAATTCTTTCCCGACGAAGCAGGGAAAGGATCCCTCACCTCGAGCTACGAGGCGGAAACGGGGCTCCTCTGGATGTGGGCGGGACCCTCGTGTTTCCTCTCGAGTGGAGACGGGTATGTCGGGGAACTTCTTCAGTTGTACCAAGGGTGGGAAGTAACCTTTCGACGTTCCAGAGGTGAGGTGTGATTAGCCCCGAGAAGCCTCTGCGGAAATGGGCCTCATCTCGCCTTCAGGGGAGAACCTCCTGGATATTCTCGAGTTGCGGCAGGTCTTCTCGAGTTACGACGGGGACCTCAGGGACCCGCTCTGGTGGCCTCAGGAAGGGCCAGTCCCCATGCGAGTTGCTAGGGGCCATCTCGGGATTCCTCTCCCATCGATGCCGGGGCCTAAGACCTTGTGTGGATTCGGGGCCGGAACCTGAGGATTCTTCTCCAGTGTTGACATGGATCTTGGTGTGCCTCTCAGTCTCCCCAGGGGAGTCAGGCCTCGTCTCGAGTGGGGGCATGCACGTGCGATTCCCTCCCGAGCTGCAGCAGTAGGGTCACGCTTCCTGTCACGTGGATCAAAGGATCTGTGGCTTTCCCTCGAGGATTTCCCTTGAGGCTTTCCCGCGAGGCTTTCCCACAGGGCTGTGCCAAGTGCCACCTTGGTGTGAGTCGATCCTCGGCGTGAAAGACGAGCCGATGAAGGGAAAAGAGGTTCCTCTGGAATGGACAGAGATATCTGGGGGACTTTTGGAATGGTGGCACGACCCTGGAGTTCCTCTCGCCGTTCCTGTTGAGAGGACCTCCTCTTGAGATGCGACGGGAACGCCCGGAATTCTTTCCCGACGAAGCACGGAAAGGATCCCGCATCTCGAGCTACGAGGCGGAAACGGGGCTCCTCTGGATGTGGGCGGGATCCTCGTGTTTCCTCTCGAGTGGAGACGGCTATGTCGGGGAACTTCTTGAGTTGCACCAAGGGAGTGAAGGACCCTTTCGACGTTCCAGAGGTGAGGTGTGATTAGACCCGAGAAGCCTCTGCGGAAATGGGCCTCATCTCGCCTGCAGGGGAGAACCTCCTGGATATTCTCGAGTTGCGGCAGGTCTTCTCGAGTTACGATGGGGACCTCAGGGACCCGCTCTGGTGGCCTCAGGAAGGGCCAGTCCCCATGCGAGTTGCTAGGAGCCATCTCGAGATTACTCTCCCGGAGATGCCGGGGCCTAAGACCTTGTGTGGAGTCGGGGCCAGAACCTGAGGATTCCTCTCCAGTGTTGACATGGATTTTGGGGTGCCTGTGAGTCTCCCCAGGGGAGTCAGGACTCGTCTCGAGTGGGGGCATGCACGTGCGCTTCCCTCCCGAGCTGCAGCAGTAGGGTCACGCTTCCTGTCACGTGGATAAAGGGATCTGTGGCTTTCCCTCGAGGCTTTCCCTCGAGGATTTCCCACGAGGCTTTCCCACAGGCCTGTGCCAAGTGCCACCTTGGTGTGAGTCGATCCTCGGCGTGAAAGACGAGCAGGTGAAGGAAAAAGAGGTTCCTCTGGAAAGGATTGAGACATCTGGGGGACTCTTGGAATGGTGGCACGACCCTGGAGTTCCTCTCGCCGTTCCTGTTGAGAGGGCCTCCTCTTGAGATGCGACGGGAACGCCCGGAATTCTTTCCCGACGAAGCAGGGAAAGGATCCCTCACCTCGAGCTACGAGGCGGAAACGGGGCTCCTCTGGATGTGAGCGGGACCCTCGTGTTTCATCTCGAGTGGAGAAGGGTATGTCGGGGAACTTCTTGAGTTGCACCAAGGGTGTGAAGGTACCTTTCGACGTTCCAGAGGTGAGGTGTGATCAGCCCCGAGAAGCCTCTGCGGAAATGGGCCTCATCTCGCCTGCAGGGGAGAACCTCCTGGATATTCTCGAGTTGCGGCAAGTCTTCCCGGGTTACGACGGGGACCTCAGGGACCCGCTCTGGTGGCCTCAGGAAGGGCCAGTCCCCATGCGAGTTGCTAGGGGCCATCTCGAGATTCCTCTCCCATCGATGCCGGGGCCTAAGACCTTGTGTGGAGTCGGGGCCAGAACCTGAGGATTCCTCTCCAGTGTTGACATGGATCTTGGGGTGCCTCTCAGTCTCCCCAGGGGAGTCAGGCCTCGTCTCGAGTGGGGGCATGCACGTGCGATTCCCTCCCGAGCTGCAGCAGTAGGGTCACGCTTCCTGTCACGTGGATCAAAGGATCTGTGGCTTTCCCTCGAGGATTTCCCTCGAGGCTTTCCCACGAGGCTTTCCCACAGGGCTGTGCCAAGTGCCACCTTGGTGTGAGTCGGTCCTCGGCGTGAAAGTCGAGCCGGTGAAGGGAAAAGAGGTTCCTCTGGAATGGACAGAGACATCTGGGGGACTTTTGGAATGGTGGCACGACCCTGGAGTTCCTCTCGCCGTTCCTGTTGAGAGGACCTCCTCTTGAGATGCGACGGGAACGCCCGGAATTCTTTCCCGAAGAAGCAGGGAAAGCATCCCTCACCTCGAGCTACGAGGCGGAAACGGGGCTCCTCTGGATGTGGGCGGGACCCTCGTGTTTCCTCTCGAGTGGAGACGGGTATGTCGGGGAACTTCTTGAGTTGCACCAAGGGAGTGAAGGATCCTTTCGACGTTCCAGAGGTGAGGTGTGATTAGCCCCGAGACGCCTCTGCGGAAATGGGCCTCATCTCGCCTGCAGGGGAGAACCTCCTGGATATTCTCGAGTTGCGGCAGGTCTTCTCGAGTTTCGACGGGGACCTCAGGGACCCGCTCTGTTGGCCTCAGGAAGGGCCAGTCCCCATGCGAGTTGCCAGTGGCCATCTCCAGATTCCTCTCCCATCGATGCCGGGGCCTAAGGCCTTGTGTGGAGTCGGGGCCGGAACCTGAGCATTCCTCTCCAGTGTTGACATGGATTTTGGGGTGCCTCTGAGTCTCCCCAGGGGAGTCAGGCCTCGTCTCGAGTGGGGGCATGCACGTGCGCTTCCCTCCCGAGCTGCAGCCGTAGGGTCACGCTTCCTGTCACGTGGATAAAGGGATCTGTGGCTTTCCCTCGAGCCTTTCCCACGAGGCTTTCCCACAGGGCTGTGCCAAGTGCCACCTTGGTGTGAGTCGATCCTCGGCGTGAGAGACGAGCCGGTGAAGGAAAAAGAGTTTCCTCTGGAGTGGACTGAGACATCTGGGGGATTCTTGGTATGGTGGCACGACCCTGGAGTTCCTCTCGCCGTTCCTGTTGAGAGGCCCTCCTCTTGAGATGCGACGGGAACGCCGGGAATTCTTTCCCGACGAAGCAGGGAAAGGATCCCTCACCTCGAGCTACGAGGTGGAAACGGGGCTCCTCTGGATGTGGGCGGGACCCTCGTGTTTCCTCTCGAGTGGAGACGGGTATGTCGGGGAACTTCTTGAGTTGCACCAAGGGTGTGAAGGACCCTTTCGACGTTCCAGAGGTGAGGTGTGATTAGACCCGAGAAGCCTCTGCGGAAATGGGCCTCATCTCGCCTGCAGGGGAGAACCTTCTGGATATTCTCGAGTTGCGGCAGGTTTCTCGAGTTACGATGGGGACTTCAGGGACCCGCTCTGGTGGCCTCAGGAAGGGCCAGTCCCCATGCGAGTTGCTAGGGGCCATCTCGAGATTCCTCTCCCGTCGATGCCGGGGCCTAAGGCCTTGTGTGGAGTCGGGGCCGGAACCTGAGCATTCCTCTCCAGTGTTGACATGGATTTGGGGTGCCTCTGAGTCTCCCCAGGGGAGTAAGGACTCGTATCGATTGGGGGCATGCACGTGCGATTCCCTCCCGAGCTGCAGCAGTAGGGTCACGCTTCCTGTCACGTGGATCAAGGGATCTGTGGCTTTCCCTCGAGGATTTCCCTCGAGGCTTTCCCACGAGGCTTTCCCACAATGCTGTGCCAAGGGCCAGCTTGGTGTGAGTCGATCCTCGGCGTGAAAGACGAGCCGGTGAAGGGAAAAGAGGTTCTTCTGGAATGGACAGATACGTCTGGGGGACTTTTGGAATGGTGGCACGACCCTGGAGTTCCTCTCGCCGTTCCTGTTGAGAGGACCTCCTCTTGAGATGCGACGGGAACGCCGGGAATTCTTTCCCGACGAAGCAGGGAAAGGATCCCTCACCTCGAGCTACGAGGCGGAAACGGGGCTCCTCTGGATGTGGGCGGGACCTTCGTGTTTCCTCTCGAGTGGAGACGGGTATGTCGGGGAACTTCTTGAGTTGCACCAAGGGAGTGAAGGACCCTTTCGACGTTCCAGAGGTGAGGTGTGATTAGCCCCGAGAAGCCTCTGCGGAAATGGGCCTCATCTCGCCTGCAGGGGAGAACCTCCTGGATATTCTCGAGTTGCGGCAGGTCTTCTCGAGTTACAACGGGGACCTCAGGGACCCGCTCTGGTGGCCTCAGGAAGGGCCAGTCCCCATGCGAGTTGGTAGGGGCCATCTTTGGATTACTCTCCCATCGATGCCGGGGCCTAAGGCCTTGTGTGGAGTCGGGGCCGGAACCTGAGGATTCCTCTCCAGTGTTGACATGGATCTTGGGGTGCCTCTCAGTCTCCCCAGGGGAGTCAGGCCTCGTCTCGAGTGGGGGCATGCATGTGCGATTCCCTCCAGAGCTGCAGCAGTAGGGTCACGCTTCCTGTCACGTGGATCAAAGGATCTGTGGCTATCCCTCGAGGATTTCCCTCGAGGCTTTCCCACGAGGCTTTCCCACAGGGCTGTGCCAAGTGCCACCTTGGTGTGAGTCAATCCTCGGCGTGAAAGACGAGCCGGTAAAGGGAAAAGAGGTTCCTCTGGAATGGACAGAGACATCTGGGGGACTTTTGGAATGGTGGCAAGACCCTGCAGTTCCTCTCTCCGTTCCTGTTGAGAGGACCTGCTCTTGAGATGCGACGGGAACGCCCGGAATTCTTTCCCGACGAAGCAGGGAAAGGATCCCTCACCTCGAGCTACGAGGCGGAAACGGGGCTCCTCTGGATGTGGGCGGGACCCTCGTGTTTCCTCTCGAGTGGAGACGGGTATGTCGGGGAACTTCTTGAGTTGCACCAAGGGAGTGAAGGACCCTTTCGACGTTCCAGAGATGAGGTGTGATTAGCCCCGAGAAGCCTCTGCGGAAATGGGCCTCATCTCGCCTGCAGGGGAGAACCTTCTGGATATTCTCGAGTTGCGGCAGGTCTTCTCGAGTTACGACGGGGACCTCAGGGACCCGCTCTGTTGGCCTCAGGAAGGGCCAGTCCCCATGCGAGTTGCTAGGGGCCATCTCGAGATTCCTCTCCCGTCGATGCCGGGGCCTAAGGCCTTGTGTGGAGACGGGGCCGGAACCTGAGCATTCCTCTCCAGTGTTGACATGGATTTGGGGTGTCTCTGAGTCTCCCCAGGGGAGTCAGGCCTCGTCTCGAGTGGGGGCATGCACGTGCGATTCCCTCCCGACCTGCAGCAGTAGGGTCACGCTTCCTGTCACGTGGATGAAGGGATCTGTGGCTTTCCCTCGAGGCTTTCCCTCGAGGCTTTCCCACGAGGCTTTCCCACAGGGCTGTGCCAAGTGCCACCTTGGTGTGAGTCGATCCTCGGCGTGAAAAACGAGCCGGTGAAGGGAAAAGAGGTTCCTCTGGAATGGACTGAGACATCTGTGGGACTCATGGAATGGTGGCACGACCCTGGAGTTCCTCTCGCCGTTCCTGTTGAGAGGGCCTCCTCTTGAGATGCGACGGGAACGCCGGGAATTCTTTCCCGACGAAGCAGGGAAAGGATCCCTCACCTCGAGCTACGAGGCGGAAACGGGGCTCCTCTGGATGTGGGCGGGACCCTCGTGTTTCCTCTCGGGTGGAGACGGGTTTGTCGGGGAACTTCTTGAGTTGTACCAAGGGTGGGAAGGAACCTTTCGACGTTCCAAAGGTGAGGTGTGATTAGCCCCGAGAAGCCTCTGCGGAAATGGGCCTCATCTTGCCTGCAGGGGAGAACCTCCTGGATATTCTCGAGTTGCGGCAGATCTTCTCGAGTTACGACGGGGACCTCAGGGACCCGCTCTGGTGGCCTCAGAAAGGGCCAGTCCCCATGCGAGTTGCTGGGGGCCATCTCGGGATTCCTCTCCCGTCGATGCCGGGGCCTAAGACCTTATGTGGAGTCGGGGCCGGAACCTGAGGATTCCTCTCCAGTGTTGACATGGATCTTGGGGTGCCGCTCAGTCTCTCCAGGGGAGTCAGGCCTCGTCTCGAGTGGGGGCATGCACGTGCTCTTGCCTCCCGAGCTGCAGCAGTAGGGTCACGCTTCCTGTCACGTGGATAAAGGGATCTGTGGCTTTCCCACGAGGCTTTCCCACAGGGCTGTGCCAAGTGCCACCATGGTGTGAGTCGATCCTCGGCGTGAAAGACGAGCCGGTGAAGGGAAAAGAGGTTCCTCTGGCATGGACTGAGACATCTGGGGGACTCTTGGAATGGTGGCACGACCCTGGAGTTCCTCTCGCCGTTCCTGTTGAGAGGCCCTCCTCTTGAGATGCGACGGGAACGCCGGGAATTCTTTCCCGACGAAGCAGGGAAAGGATCCCTCACCTCGAGCTACGAGGTGGAAACGGGGCTCCTCTGGATGTGGGCGGGACCCTCGTGTTTCCTCTCGAGTGGAGACGGGTATGTCGGGGAACTTCTTGAGTTGCACCAAGGGTGTGAAGGACCCTTTCGACGTTCCAGAGGTGAGGTGTGATTAGACCCGAGAAGCCTCTGCGGAAATGGGCCTCATCTCGCCTGCAGGGGAGAACCTTCTGGATATTCTCGAGTTGCGGCAGGTTTCTCGAGTTACGATGGGGACTTCAGGGACCCGCTCTGGTGGCCTCAGGAAGGGCCAGTCCCCATGCGAGTTGCTAGGGGCCATCTCGAGATTCCTCTCCCGTCGATGCCGGGGCCTAAGGCCTTGTGTGGAGTCGGGGCCGGAACCTGAGCATTCCTCTCCAGTGTTGACATGGATTTGGGGTGCCTCTGAGTCTCCCCAGGGGAGTAAGGACTCGTATCGATTGGGGGCATGCACGTGCGATTCCCTCCCGAGCTGCAGCAGTAGGGTCACGCTTCCTGTCACGTGGATCAAGGGATCTGTGGCTTTCCCTCGAGGATTTCCCTCGAGGCTTTCCCACGAGGCTTTCCCACAATGCTGTGCCAAGGGCCAGCTTGGTGTGAGTCGATCCTCGGCGTGAAAGACGAGCCGGTGAAGGGAAAAGAGGTTCTTCTGGAATGGACAGATACATCTGGGGGACTTTTGGAATGGTGGCACGACCCTGGAGTTCCTCTCGCCGTTCCTGTTGAGAGGACCTCCTCTTGAGATGCGACGGGAACGCCGGGAATTCTTTCCCGACGAAGCAGGGAAAGGATCCCTCACCTCGAGCTACGAGGTGGAAACGGGGCTCCTCTGGATGTGGGCGGGACCTTCGTGTTTCCTCTCGAGTGGAGACGGGTATGTCGGGGAACTTCTTGAGTTGCACCAAGGGAGTGAAGGACCCTTTCGACGTTCCAGAGGTGAGGTGTGATTAGCCCCGAGAAGCCTCTGCGGAAATGGGCCTCATCTCGCCTGCAGGGGAGAACCTCCTGGATATTCTCGAGTTGCGGCAGGTCTTCTCGAGTTACAACGGGGACCTCAGGGACCCGCTCTGGTGGCCTCAGGAAGGGCCAGTCCCCATGCGAGTTGGTAGGGGCCATCTTTGGATTACTCTCCCATCGATGCCGGGGCCTAAGGCCTTGTGTGGAGTCGGGGCCGGAACCTGAGGATTCCTCTCCAGTGTTGACATGGATCTTGGGGTGCCTCTCAGTCTCCCCAGGGGAGTCAGGCCTCGTCTCGAGTGGGGGCATGCATGTGCGATTTCCTCCAGAGCTGCAGCAGTAGGGTCACGCTTCCTGTCACGTGGATCAAAGGATCTGTGGCTATCCCTCGAGGATTTCCCTCGAGGCTTTCCCACGAGGCTTTCCCACAGGGCTGTGCCAAGTGCCACCTTGGTGTGAGTCGATCCTCGGCGTGAAAGACGAGCCGGTAAAGGGAAAAGAGGTTCCTCTGGAATGGACAGAGACATCTGGGGGACTTTTGGAATGGTGGCAAGACCCTGCAGTTCCTCTCTCCGTTCCTGTTGAGAGGACCTGCTCTTGAGATGCGACGGGAACGCCCGGAATTCTTTCCCGACGAAGCAGGGAAAGGATCCCTCACCTCGAGCTACGAGGCGGAAACGGGGCTCCTCTGGATGTGGGCGGGACCCTCGTGTTTCCTCTCGAGTGGAGACGGGTATGTCGGGGAACTTCTTGAGTTGCACCAAGGGAGTGAAGGACCCTTTCGACGTTCCAGAGATGAGGTGTGATTAGCCCCGAGAAGCCTCTGCGGAAATGGGCCTCATCTCGCCTGCAGGGGAGAACCTTCTGGATATTCTCGAGTTGCGGCAGGTCTTCTCGAGTTACGACGGGGACCTCAGGGACCCGCTCTGTTGGCCTCAGGAAGGGCCAGTCCCCATGCGAGTTGCTAGGGGCCATCTCGAGATTCCTCTCCCGTCGATGCCGGGGCCTAAGGCCTTGTGTGGAGACGGGGCCGGAACCTGAGCATTCCTCTCCAGTGTTGACATGGATTTGGGGTGTCTCTGAGTCTCCCCAGGGGAGTCAGGCCTCGTCTCGAGTGGGGGCATGCACGTGCGATTCCCTCCCGACCTGCAGCAGTAGGGTCACGCTTCCTGTCACGTGGATGAAGGGATCTGTGGCTTTCCCTCGAGGCTTTCCCTCGAGGCTTTCCCACGAGGCTTTCCCACAGGGCTGTGCCAAGTGCCACCTTGGTGTGAGTCGATCCTCGGCGTGAAAAACGAGCCGGTGAAGGGAAAAGAGGTTCCTCTGGAATGGACTGAGACATCTGTGGGACTCATGGAATGGTGGCACGACCCTGGAGTTCCTCTCGCCGTTCCTGTTGAGAGGGCCTCCTCTTGAGATGCGACGGGAACGCCCGGAATTCTTTCCCGACGAAGCAGGGAAAGGATCCCTCACCTCGAGCTACGAGGCGGAAACGGGGCTCCTCTGGATGTGGGCGGGACCCTCGTGTTTCCTCTCGGGTGGAGACGGGTTTGTCGGGGAACTTCTTGAGTTGTACCAAGGGTGGGAAGGAACCTTTCGACGTTCCAGAGGTGAGGTGTGATTAGCCCCGAGAAGCCTCTGCGGAAATGGGCCTCATCTTGCCTGCAGGGGAGAACCTCCTGGATATTCTCGAGTTGCGGCAGGTCTTCTCGAGTTACGACGGGGACCTCAGGGACCCGCTCTGGTGGCCTCAGAAAGGGCCAGTCCCCATGCGAGTTGCTGGGGGCCATCTCGGGATTCCTCTCCCGTCGATGCCGGGGCCTAAGACCTTATGTGGAGTCGGGGCCTGAACCTGAGGATTCCTCTCCAGTGTTGACATGGATCTTGGGGTGCCGCTCAGTCTCTCCAGGGGAGTCAGGCCTCGTCTCGAGTGGGGGCATGCACGTGCTCTTGCCTCCCGAGCTGCAGCAGTAGGGTCACGCTTCCTGTCACGTGGATAAAGGGATCTGTGGCTTTCCCACGAGGCTTTCCCACAGGGCTGTGCCAAGTGCCACCATGGTGTGAGTCGATCCTCGGCGTGAAAGACGAGCCGGTGAAGGGAAAAGAGTTTCCTCTGGCATGGACTGAGACATCTGGGGGACTCTTGGAATGGTGGCACGACCCTGGAGTTCCTCTAGCCGTTCCTGTTGAGAGGGCCTCCTCTTGAGATGCGACGGGAACGCCGGGAATTCTTTCCCGACGAAGCAGGGATAGTATCCCTCAACTCGAGCTACGAGGCG